>NW_008239553.1:12057064-12069214 GCF_000691975.1 Corvus brachyrhynchos
CACAGTCCTGCCAGCCCGCTCCTTGCCCTGTCCCACCAGTTCACCTGCTGGCAGACCCTTCGTCACTCCGCTGGCGACAGGCCTGTGGTAGCACAAGCCACAGAGGGGTCCGTCCTGCTGTGCAGCACCAGCAGAGCCACAGTGCTGGCTGGAAGGAGGTCACACTCAGGCTCACAGGGTTTTAGTGCATACAGGCGTAGTGGGATGCTTACACCTTTTTGCCACCTCCTCTCTCTTCATCTGCTTTTTACAGCCTCTCCCAATCAAGGGAATCAAGGAGGCTTCCTTGCTTTGCTTTCCCTTCTATTGCTTGAAATAACACCTAACTTCTATGGATCTGCTACGTTATTCATGTTTTGCTGTGGAGAGTGAGCTGTTCTTCCTCTCATATGGGGAAGGAACCATATGTAGTTCTACTAGAAAGGTAAAGGGAAGTTTAACTGTTCTTCTGCAATAGTATGGTGATCATTCATAGTAAAAGCCCATAACAGGTTATAGCTTACCAATGCCTTATCACTTCATCTGATGTAGGACATGAATATTATACATCACAAAACATTCCCTATAAATACTCCCCTTGTAAGCACTTCAACACCAAAAAGCAGGAAAAAACTACATCATCATCCGGAAAACATGCGTAAAGGCAGGAAGGAAGAGTGGGAGCTAGAGCTGCACACAAACCTGCTGATTCACACAGCTGCTTTTTGTGAAATCTCAGATGCAAAGGTGGAAGGCACAGAATTAAAATATTGGCCTGTGTTTTGCTGTGGTTTGATCAATTAGTACAACTGTCCTGGACCTGACGGAAAAGTTCAGAAACTTTTGTACCTCTGAAATAACAGAGCTGTGAGGAGGCTGCCATGGTACTCCCTCTGCTCATGGCATTAATGCACAGAGAAAGGTCCTGGCAAATTCTCACTAAAATGACCTCTCACTAGGGACTGATTCATCACATTTTTGGCTTCAACCAGTTCAACTTTTTTAAACATTTAGAGATCCTTTTAATTTCTCTGCTATACTTTGTTTCCATAATTCTCATTCATACATATTTCTCTTTATAACTGTATCAAGCCGTAATAAAAAATACTATGCTCTTCCTTTGAGGCCTCAGATACACTAATGTGGCTGCGCTTGGCTTTTTGTTTATTATGGAATCACAGAAATCAGCATTTACAGACCATCTTATATGTCCAAAGTATCACACAGACATTAACTAATGCCTTTTACATTGGATTTGCCACACTGCATCAGACCACCAGCCAGTCTGATCCAACCTCCTGTTACCAGCAACAGCCAACTGCCAATGCTTCAGAGGAAGTAAATGCCACCAACTGCCCACAAAACAGTTACAGCCCTCTTCCAGCCCAGTGCCTGTGACCGACTGGTTCCAATCTTTTCAGGCTCCAGGTTCTGAAGAAACATTTTCTCTTTATTACATGTGTCAACAAAGGAAGGTCGGGAGTTGCCACCAACAGAGCACCTCCCCCCAAGGCACAAAGCTTATGGTCTCAACCCAGGTATTTTGGCACGATTTTCCTGACGTTTGCTTTCAGGTTGCTTGAATAGAAATGAAAATAAATAATTCATCAAAACATTTCATTTTTGGTAATAGAAATTTTAAAGCATAAAAGCTGCCAAACTTCACTGGAAGGTCAAAGCATGCTTATTTTGTGCAGCCCCATCTAATTAAACAATTTCTTATCCAATGGTTATGGATGTTGCTTTTACTCCACAGGGGGAGTTTTACTATCACAGAAGTCTTAGTCCATCAATACACTCCTTTCTGGCAAAGACACCGATGGGATTCGGTCAGACTCACTGGCACAGGGCTAGGGAAAAGGGCAGCCCATACATGGGGGCAGTGGGACACCCCACACCACATCTTGCCCTGGTTCCTTTGGCAAACCTGCAGCAGTGGGATGGCAGTGGAAGCTGGGCTGGAGAGGACATGTTCTACAGCAATATAAAACATCTCTCGTAGTGATGCAAATGCACACTGTTCTGCATGCCTTGATAGGCCCCACAGGGACAGTTGCTGCCCTCTGGATCCAGACCTGCCACTGGATTATTCAGATAAAAGAAACATATTTTTAATCCCAGACATGAAATTTGTATTCTGTCATTCAAACTGCCGAAAGCCCTTCACAACCTTGTGAAAACAAATGGTACTTCTTACCCTCCTGCACACACCTAACCATTCCTTCCATCCCATGGTGGACTTCTGTAGTAGGTTGATGCTGGCTGGATTCCAGGCACCCACCAAAACCTCTCTATCGCTCCCCTCTGCAGCTGCACAGGAGAGAGAAAATACAACAAAGGGTTCATGAGTTCAGGCCCAGGAGAAATCACTCATTAAATACCATCATGGGCAAAACCAGGCTGAATTAGAGATATTAATTGAATTTATTAGTAAAAAAATCAGAGCAGGATAATAAGAAGTAAAATAAAACCTTCGAAACACCTTTCCTCCACCCCTCCCTCCTTCCTGAGCTCTACTTCCACCCCCAGCAGTGCAGAAAGACAGGGAATGGGGGTTATGGTCAGTTCATCACCCATGGCTTCTCCTGCTGCTCAGGGAGAGGAATCCTTCCCCTGTCCCACTATGGATTCCTCCCACGCGAGACAGTTCTCCATTAACTTCACCAACCTGAGTCCACCTCACAAGCAACAGCTCTCTGCAAAGTGCTGCAACGTGAGTCCATCCCACAGGCAACAGTCCCGCTCAAACTGCTGCAGTGTAGGTCACTCTTCCATGGGGTGCAGTCCTTTAAGGACAGGCATTACCACCATTTCTAACTGGCCCAGCCTTGATGAGGCACATGCGTCTGTGGAGCCACCAGGGATTGGCTCTGCTGGACATGGAGGAAGCTTCTAGCCACTTCTCACAGAAGCTGCCCCTGTACCCCTCCCCCTGACTACCAAAGCTTGGCCATGCAAACCCAATACAACTTCAAAAGTTACTGAAGTCTGTTCAGGTGCCACATTATCTAACATGACTCCAATTTCAAGGTAACTTCACTTCTAAGGGAAGCCACTGATAAAATATGATTTCTGATGGTAGTGCTGAGCTGGAAAAGGTCTCATGACAGCCTAAGCACTATCAGAAGTGAAGAAAAAACATAGTCTAAGAGATAATGTTACTTCAGGCTGTCACACAATCTCACAATCTATCCTTGGCCATGAGCCCTGGTAATGTTACCATTCTATGTGACCTCCTTCTCCCCAGCGCTGTGTGCCCCTGCAGACAAAGAGGGAGTGCTGTACTTGCTCCATGCCATTTGTTCTCTCCTCCACATTGCTGTCCAGCCAGCAAACCAAAAGACTAAGACAGCTTCACTCTAAGGAAGGCTGTTACAGACACCCTTGAGCTCCCAGCTCAGTCATCAAAGACTTTTTGGCTTCAGAGGACTCTCTCACAAGCCTTTTTTTCTCAGAGAGCACTCTTACCGCTATGACGCAGGAGCGCTACTCACCTTTTTCTGTTTCCATCAACCCTCGCATCCAGATTCCAGTGGGAAAGCAAGTAGCTGGCATCACATCAGAGATGCCTTTTGCTTCTTGGAGCTGCCAGCATGCCATGCCTCATTCTAGCAAACAGCATCTCCCACTTGGGCATACATGACAGCCACGCACACACTTCTTCCTTTGCCTTCTTGCTGGTAACACCTCTGTGACCTATTCATGGGCAACTTGTTTGAAGTAGGATTTGTGCAGGACTAAATCAGTTTTTAAGTGCTTTTGAAATCCTCACAGCCCATTAGCCTCCTGTAGATTATACATCTCTTGTTTGCTTTTGTTTTTTCCCCACTTCCTTCTGCACACATCTCCCATTCTGCTAGCCCTTGGTTACACTTCCAGTATCATACACTGGAACCCACACACCTCTTTTGTGTTTAGCAAGGCATTATTCATTATTCAGAGTAGATGTAAATAGAGCAGCTCATCTCCGAAAGACTATTAAAGCAACACGGGAAAAACAAGAATAAAAGAGAAATCTTGGCACACCATCCACCCTTCTGCCTTGCTAGGGCACTTGAGTTCACAGTCTGCTGATGAAGAACAGGTAAGGCTAAACCTGGCTATGAGCACTATCCTTGCCATGACATTTCCCTTCCTGGAGTACTGCAAACATGCACTGCATTAAGAGATTTTTCCTTTCTGTGACTTGAAATGCAACATGCAGTTGTGGAGCAGTCACCAGGGCTTTCATGCTGTCATGGGAGCCAGAAGACTCAGCTCACAACCTCGATTTTATAGGGATTTGGGTCTCGAAGCTGCACTACATTTGTTCTGTACATATAGGCCTGTACCAGAGAAGCTCAAAAAAAATCATCTCCTGGAAACTACCCAGAGCTTTTCTCTCTGAGGGAAACAAATGAGGCCTTAATTAATTTTCTTTCAAATACAGCAAATTGACTTCTGCTCCAGTTGTGCTAGTTTCAAGCCACACAGCAAAATGGTATTAATTCCACTTCACTTAAGGGCTAAATGTTCAAAGCAAGGAAAAGGGAGTTTCCTGTAGGTCTTGCTAATGTTGAAGTCAACAACCAAACCACCCTGTTTTTTACAGGAGCGGTTTCTTCAGAGTCTGCATTTCTGAGGGTGTATGTGACATGCCCCTGGGTTAGCACAGCAAAATGCAGGATACATGAAAGGCACTGGTGGAGCAAATTGCCTGGTCCCTTGCATATTTTTAAAAGTCTGCCACATCTTGCCTCAAATTTCATTCCACAGGATAGAAGCACTTTTAGTGCCCTGTCCTAAGGCTAGCTTACTGGTTCACTGATCATCCTAACTAGCCCTGCTGTCTCAATTTAATCTTACCAGAGTTTTGCCTGCAGGATTTCCCAACACTGGAATAACCCACAGTGTTCTGCACAGGGTCTCCTCAGTAGCTTGCAAACCAGTGGTGTACTCCTCACCTCTATCAGAGACACTTTGCCCAATAAACCAGAAGATCACATTTGCCTTCTTAGCATTTGCTTCATTTGGGTACAATCAGCACCTACCCCATGTCCCAGAGAATCGCACTCAAATCCCAGCAGAACAATTTGCCTGGACACAGTGCCACTGTACAGCAGCCATGCTGCACAGGTATCTCACTGTGGTGTTCTTCAGTGCCATGGACCTCTACTAGCATCATCTCATGAATCTCATCCCTACACTGTGCTTGAAAGCATGAGGGTTGGAAGAAAAAAATTGTACAACAAAACCCAAATCACTGAGTCCAGTGAGACTGTTAGTTCAAGGAGAGAAACTGCAGGATCTGACCTATATACACATGCATAGGAAGCACCAATTCTACAAAACTGTTATGGGAAACTATCCATCCCTTTAGTACGTTCAATGATACAGTAGCTGCATCATTGCTTATGTGTTACAGTAAAGAGGTAAAGGGGATCACTCTTGCTTGTCTGAGGGATTCTGTTTCAAAGAGGACAAAGGACAAGACCTCCTTCACCATAAAATCCTGTAAGCAATTTAAGTTACCTTCCAAACATTTGAAACCCTCTCACTGCCAAGTTTATCTAATATATTTAATACAGGGCTTCATTATCACATTGGCTATGCACTGCTTAGGGAAGGTGCTATTATTCTTCTTCACAGATGGAAGAGGGCGGTACAGATACCATAGATACCAATTCACACCACTTGCTCAGTAAAAAAGTGACAAGCAAAGAACTGAACCTGTTCCTATCTAACACCCATTGTTCTCAACCCTTCCTTCTTTCCAACAACTTCATGTTCCATGATTTCCCAAAAAGCAGCCAAATTTACTCTCAGCTTCTCCTCTGTCAACTCTGAAAATTAAATTAAGAAAGTCAGGCATCTCTTGACTTTTTCTTCAAAATTAAGGGTAGCTGTAGATGTCTTTCTATTACACAGCAGGTTTTTGTCACAGGACATTTGTTAAGTTCTTGGATTCCCACCTGTTCTTTCCACACAATTTTGCATTGTTTGGCTATACACAGACTCTGTACACCTCAAGGAAGCAGCAAATCTTCATTTTCTTTTCTTTATAGAAAACTCAGTCCTTTTCAAGCTGCATACTAAAACTACTGTCTGCTGACTTTCATATTTTGTGAGGCAACATCTGGTATAAAAAGTGATTGCAAATATGATCAGAGCTAGGAGATTTTCTTCTAGCAGTCTTCCAGCTGGCTTTATTCCCAGAAATCAGCCCAATAGAAAAGAAAAATCCATTTGGCACCGTCTCCAGTTGCAATTACTCATTCTTCAGGTAGAACAGTTTTCCCTCTTGGGGAGGTTTTGTTGACATGGGATTCAGATGATGAGTTCTGAACTGCACTGGAACT
The DNA here is from genome assembly GCF_000691975.1 of Corvus brachyrhynchos. NCBI lineage: Eukaryota > Metazoa > Chordata > Aves > Passeriformes > Corvidae > Corvus > Corvus brachyrhynchos. The sequence goes on from NW_008239553.1 coordinate 12,063,382, forward strand.
GGTATGGCCTCTGCGGTTCTGGACAGATGCTCTCTGATGCCTAAGGAATTCATAATCCCAGCTCATGTTGTAAAAGAATAATAGAGTTTATCCCCTCCAAAGTCTAAACATATAGCTATAGGTATAACTTGAGGAATTTAAATGTAATCCTATCATTATGGGTAGTAGACTTCAGCTGCAGCCATTCACCGGTAATTAAGCAGAATTATTCATAAGGGGCTTTGGCCAAAGTCATGGCAGTGTTGGTGGCTCAGGTCATTGTTAAACAGTGTTAAAACAGCAGGGGCAACTCAGGCCTGGGCAACCTCCTGTGGACCTAATGTCGGTGAGTGATGCAACCCTGCCCATGTGTGTTCACTTTGCCTCCATGAGTGGAATATTTGTCCTCCAGTTCTCCTGAATTCAAGAGCAGGCATCATGGGTTTAACATCTCTGCCTTTCTCCCCAGGCCATATTAGACACCAATGCAGGCTGAATGCAAAGGCCCCATATACATCCTTTACACTCCATAAGCATGGGTGTATGGATAACAAAACAAAGAAAGGTCCAGATTCCAAATCCTGACCTCTCTCATGCTCCCTGATGTGCATCACTCCCAGATGAGAGCAGAAGCAGACAGCAAATCTCTTCCTTCTGTCTGCCAGCTCCTTGGCACAGTACCATCAGGCAAGACCAAGTACAATCTAGGAATGGAAAACTAGCTCATATTTAAATTGGAACATTAAATACTATATCCTAGAATACTATGTTCTGATGGCTTCTGATAGGCAAAGGAGGAGTGATGTGAGATTTTTGCAGTTCTAAAAATACCTAACCAATAAAATCCAAGCAGTGCTGAAGGTAGAAATCATACAAAAAGAGAAAGAATCTTACTATTCAGCTAATACACACCTCAGATTAGTTTAAATGAAAATAATTTAAAATCTCCAGTCTTAATCTGACAGTTTGTTCTGTTTGATTCCACTTTGCATTTTACTTCCCTTGAAGAGTATCACCAGCAATGTCATACTTCCCACTGTTCTTCAGTAGCTTCATGTTGTGATTTCCAGGCTGTGTTAGAATAAATAGCACAGCTTGGAAACTGAAGCAGCATGGAAGACTGATCATTTGCTCAAAACCAACAGTTTTCAAGTAAATGAATGGGATGTAATTGCATTTTGGCTTCAGCTTGAAAATGTAACCATGCAGCATTAGGATGTAACCTTCCTGTTGAGTTTACACTCAATGGCACTTGCTTATTAGAGACTATTCTGGGTGACTGCACTATTTGTATATGGATACTAGCTCATACACATGTAGTTTGTAGTCCTGCATGGCTCACTCCAGTGGTGTACTCAGACCTCTCATAACAAAAACATCCTCATACTAATTTCAGGTATTTTTTTACCTCATCTTAAGTTTGCCCTATGATCTTGGGGCCAAATCCTCCATGATTCACCGTGTGCAGAGGCTCCATAACTCCCCCACAATCCATAAGTTCTCTAAAGAAGCAAGGCCTGACCAAAAGAACTGAGTGCCTTAGGTTCAACAGCCACATCTGGGGTTTGGTTTGTGCCAATATATGCCAACATTCTAATTGCTCCAGATATAACCACTGACAACAGAATATCCCAAAACCCAAATAAAATCTACTCTTACATCTATATTGTTTCCATGGAAATATGCAGTGACAAGGTTTTTCCCCCTCATTTTCTCTGCCAGCCTACCATATTTTTTTCAAACAGCCCTGGTAACTGACTAGGTTTACCCAAATACAAAACTATTGCAGATGTGCCAAACTTGCACAAAGCCAAATAGAGAGCTGTTCAGCTTGACTCCAAGAAGGCATCCATGCAGCAACACTGCTGCCAGTCCTTAATACAGAGAGAGACAACTCTCTGCAGATCCTTTCAGCCAAGGACCAACAAAATCTTTTAGTTACTGCGGACTAACTGGTTTCAGTGAGACAGCAAACAGCACACCCCATGGTGTTACCCAGCAAGATAAACACGAATAACAACTCACTGTCAGCACACTGGCCTTAGACTCCAGCTTTATATTAGAGTGAAAGATATAGTATTTGCAGTGCAAGTCTGTCCCCAGTGGCTGCCAAACATTTTGCTTCTGGCAGTAGCCCTCTGCATCACCCCCACCATATGTCACCATTCCCAGCTACCTCCTCACACCCCATCTCTTCTCTGCATCCCTGCTCTGTGCATCTGCCCCAGCCAGAAGCTCCATTTGCCTAGAGACTCCAATGAGGGTCAGCCACAGATGACAACATTAGGCAGAGCCTCTGGGCTGTGAGCGGTGGGAACAGTGCCTCAGCTTTGGGTGGTTACTTTGAAGTCTCTCAGGATGTTGTGCACTCACCACACCAGAACAGCCTGGCAGGGGGCTGCAGAGGAGGGAAGCCTTGCCCACATCTCCCCAGCAGGCAGTCTGCGGCAGCAGGAGCATCCTGCCACCCATGGAGGAAGGGAAAGGCAGGCTGTGCCAGTACTGCAGGCAAAGCAGAAGCACAGAGTGACAAAAACCAAAGGCAAAGCATGTGAAATGTAAAAAAGGAACCAACACCGAAATCTCACGGAGGACTTTGGCTTTTGTCAGGTTGTTACACTGACATTGTCGCATGCTGGGCTTTGGACCTTGGCTATCAGGCAAGCCCAATGTATAAAGTCAAATGGGACTTTATGTTCAGCATTATCACATAGCAGGTTGCAAAATCATTCAGATGGATGAGCTGCAGGACTGTAAACAAAGGATTATGGCATGTGACAAGTGGCTGTTCAGAGGGAAAGAACCAGGGATACCACGGCGATGGGGATCAGTAAGACATTAGACTAAGTACCTCATTAAAGTTTTAAAATAATGCTTAAACCATCCAGCTGACAGAAAAAGCTGGAGAGGGTCTGGTGTATCCTGGGAGAGGGGCAGGAGCTGCATCTGGGCAGGGAAGGGACATATTTGGGCAGATGCTTGGTGCCTGTGTCCCAGCAGCAACTAGGAAAAGAAGGGCAATATGCCTGGAAGATACCAGCAAAAATTGTGTCAGAGGGCTCCTTACTCTCCTCTCCCCAAGGCTGTCACTTTCCCCTTATCTGCAGGGCTCAGGAAGGTGCAGAAATACTCTGGTGCAAAACCAGCAAGAGTCTAAGCAAGAGGGAACAGGCTGAGAGCTGACAATAGGTCAGGGTCGTCCCAAGAATGATATAAACAGCCTGAGACAGAGAGTAGAAATTGCAAACTAGAGGAAGACAGGATTCAACCTGGAAAACAAAGGCTATTTAGCAAGGAGGAAATAATTCACGAACTAACATTCCTCTTGACAGAGGAAGGAAGAGTTCTGGAAAGTCAAACTATGTTGATCTAGCCTTAGGAGAGCTAGATAATTAGAGAAGGGGACACAAAGAAATTAGCTAGGGAGGAGGAAGGCAACGCTCCAGCACCAGGAATGAGCACACAGCTACCCTGCCAGGCAGCACAGAGCTCAGTGCTGGGCAGGAGCCCACTCCTAAGTTCAGGGCTGTGGCTACCATGAGAGTCTGACACACTGGGAGGAGACAGGTGACAGCTTCTTGTGCAACTATGGGAGATTGATTTGTGATGACAGTATGTGTTCTGTGTCTCTGAGGGGACATAGAAACAGTTTACAAACATTTGTAAGGCATACACCCAAGCAGGAGGGAGTGCAAATTACTTAGAGAAGACAAAACAAAGAGAGGGAAAACCAAAGCTGAAAGTAACTTAAAAGCTTTTACCAATGAGCTGTAGTAGGTTGTGAAATAGTTCTCATGAAGAGAGCAGAGAAGAACTCAGGTATGGGCAGTTTTAAAGCTGGATGGGAAGAAAGTACTTAATACATGAGCAATGGAAGGCATATGGAAGAATTTGTCAAAGTGATACAAAAATTTCCACCCACTCAATCTGTAGTTCCAGTTTTCCACTGCCCTGCATCTCTTGCTATCATTAGTAGTGAGGCAAAACAGGAAAATGTTTATTAAAGGTAACCTTATAGTACTGCTCCACCTCAGCACACATATTTCTAGACGTATCTAGCCAACAGAGAATTAGGCTTTATAATTGTGTCTGGGAAAATGACTCACTAGCAGCGATTCACTTAAACTCCTCCAGTGATCTCCTCCTTCCCTATCCCAAATCTCCTTTAGTCTTGACAAGGTAGGGATATGATTCCATGTTTGGATAGTGTGTGGTAATGTCTCCTAAAGTCACATCCAGCTGCTTCTACAAATCTCCTGATAAATCCCTTTTTAACTGCATTTGGGAGAGACCACTTACAGGACTCCCAAAGATCCACAAGGAAACCTGAAAAGATCAAGGCTCAAATACAGTCCCAATGAAGGCTGAAATAGCAACCTGCCAAAAACTTGGAGGAGCCTACACCCTACCTGGAATATACACCTACCAGCTTAATATTTCCCATGAGGAGGGAACACGGCTGTGGCTTGTAGCTACAGTGCTACAGCAAGTAGTAATGGTTAGCCCCATCAGCCAGAAGACTGGGCTCTTCAGACAGCAGAGAGCTGTTCCCTGGCCTGAGGATTTTTCTCGTGACTAATAAACAAACTCTGTACCTGTCCCCTGCAGACCATCATGACGATGAATGAATGAGATCAGACTAGTCAATATGGCTTATTGGTGGAGTTTGCTCACTTGCTGTGGATGCATCATTACCCTGTGCATTCATCAGCACCGGGATGAGCACAATTCAAAGTCTTTGCCTGTACAATATGAAATGACAACCAACCTGCAGCTCCTCAGCTTTCTGCTAAGAACTCCCAGGCCTTTTTGGGTCCTTCTGTTGCTCTGTATCCTTGTCCTGGGCCATCCTGGAAAGTCCTTTGGTGAGTATCATATCCTTCCGTATTAAAGCAAAGCATATTAAGCTGTACCTGCAGAAGTTAAATGAGAAATTGCTGAAAATCATTGACTTCATAACACAGTGACTAATGGTGCGTTTACTACTCCTGTCTTCTGCCTGAAAAAATCAGAGTTGCTCCACTAAGTGGCACAGATGCTCTGCACCTCCACAAGCAGCAGCGATCCTCTTTTGGCTGAATGGTATTTCCAGAGCAAAGCATTTCTCGACTGCATTGAGGCTGTTGAGCCCAGGATCCCTGTAGAAACCAGGGATATTTCAAAGTAACTGCAAGCACCATATTCAAAGTGGGTACTCAAAAAGGTGTACTGTATTGCCTGACACATCTCTGCATCAAGCAGTAACTTACACTGGCACAAAAGGAATAAGGTTTCATGGTTGGAAACTGCATTGAACTGAAATCTGAGAGCTTTACCATTCCTTTCCAGCTCTGGCATGAATTCCCTAGGCGGCCCAAGGCACCTTCATCTCCCTGGGGTTCAGTTTGCCATCTGTACAACTGGGTTAGCATCTCCTGCTCCTTCTTACACCCCTTTTATCTTTGTCTACATTAACGTTAAATACAGATGGGCTTGTTTGTGTGCAGGAACAGTGCAAAACAGGGGGCACGACCGTGAAAGTGCCGCTCATTTGGGGAAGGTCTGCAGGGAAAGACGTGAGCTCGGAGGGGCAGGCGCAGGGCAGGACGCACGGATGGAGGGATGCGCACACAGGGAGCGGGGGTGCCTGCAGGGAGGGACAGGCTCTACATTAACGTTAAATACAGATGGGCTTGTTTGTGTGCAGGAACAGTGCAAAACAGGGGGCACGACCGTGAAAGTGCCGCTCATTTGGGGAAGGTCTGCAGGGAAAGACGTGAGCTCGGAGGGGCAGGCGCAGGGCAGGACGCACGGATGGAGGGATGCGCACACAGGGAGCGGGGGTGCCTGCAGGGAGGGACAGGCTCCTCGCGGG
>NW_008239553.1:12069343-12069620 GCF_000691975.1 Corvus brachyrhynchos
GGGAGGGCGGCGTCCCGGGGGTAGGTCTCGGTCCCGCTGCTAGCCCTGCCTGACACGCCTGAGCACCCCTTTCACCATTCAAGCGCGGACACCCTCGTCCGCCACTCCGCCAAGCCCGGCGCACCTAAAGCATCCTCAAGCCCGGCCACCCTGAGCCCAGACTGCCCTCCCGGCCCAGACACACGCCGTGCACCCCCAGCTCCCCCGTCCCTTGCCGAACGATTCTGCGCCCACTGCCCAAACCTGCCGGAGGACTCTGAGCGCCCCCCACGTCACC
>NW_008239553.1:12070548-12087578 GCF_000691975.1 Corvus brachyrhynchos
GAGCGCGGGGGGTGGGCGGCCGGGGTCGGGGGGTAGCCGTCGCCAACGGGGCCCTGATGGGGCGCAGCTTCAGCCTGGGCGACCTCAGCCACTCACCACAGACTGCCCAGAGAGTCGAGAGGATCGTCAGGGAGGTGAAGAGGAAGAAGGGCCTCTCAGAGGTGCCTGAGAGAGACAAGAAGATCGCAGCGCTGATGATTGCCAAGCACCAGGAGGCCAACCTCCTGCGGGAGCAGCGGCAGGCAGCCCATCTGCAGTGGGACAGCCAGCGGCGCCTGGCTGAGCAGCGGAAGGAGCAGGAGGAGAAGGAGAAGCAGAGGGCTCTCCTGCAGGGTCAGCGGATGTGGGAGAGCCAGGTGGAGAAGCGGCGAGGGAGACTGAACCAGGAGCAGGAGGAAGCCGCCCTGCTGAAGCAGAGGCAGCTCCTGGTGTGGGAGGAGAGGTGGCGGGAGCAAGCAGAGAAGCAGGAGCGGCTGCGGAGGGAGAAGCTGGAGAGGGCCATCAAGGAGGACAAGCAGAAAAAGCTCCATCAAGAGCTCAGCCTGAAGGCAAAGGAGGAGGTCAAGAAGGAGCACCAGGAGCGAGAGGAGCAGCTCCTGCAAGAGAAGCTGTCCACAGCTGCACAGAAGAGGCTGAGGAAGGAGGTGCAGTTGCAGAAGGAGAAGAGACTGTTCAACCAAGCAGAGAAGCTGAAGCACGAGGCCTTGCTCAAGGAACTGGCCAAGCAAGAGGCAGAAGAGAAGGAAATGCTGAAGGCATCCCTGAAGATGAGTTTGACAAAGGCTCAGGAGAACTATGAGCAGCTTGTGGAGAAGAGGAACCAGGAGCTGAGGGAGAAGGCCAGGCGTGAGGACATGCAGATCCAGAGAGCTAAACTGGCAGCAGAGAAGAAGGAAAGAGAGCAGAAGGAGCACTTGGAAGCACTGGCTAGAGAGACAGAGAGAAAGCTCCAGCATGCTGCCCAGGTGGCTGAAGAGGCTGTTCAAGAAAAAGCTCGCAAAGTGGTCTTGAGCCGTCTGGAAAAGGAAAAAGTGCAGAAAATGAACAAGCAAAAGGTGGAACAGTATGAGGACTTACGGCGCAGGGAAATTCTCCTCTCTATAGAGAGGAAGCTGGAGAGAAGTGAGCAGATCTTCAAGGAGAAGAAGACTGTCTTAGAAAATGCCAGGTCTGTTGCTCGAGCATCATTCCATGTCCGGGAAAAGGTGCGGGAGGAGACAAATGTGCGTACCTTTGACAAGATGGCCTTCGAAGCAGAACTGCATGCTCACCTTAGTAAGAAATGAAAGATCTTGCCATGGATGAGTGAGGATCCACCACTGCTTGTCCATCTTAATGTGACAGAAAGCTCCTCGGCATGAGCATTTAAAAAACAATGAAAATCAACACCCACCCTAATTTCTTATTTTGGGGGAGCAGGGTACCGCACAAAAATGTGGCAGCTATTTCACATACTGTTTTAAATAGATTTTTCGTTCTGGGTGTGTTTTAAAGACTGACCTCAGTCATCTTTATAGAGAGGAAGCAAGTTTTTGTGTCCTCCAACCCACAAGCACATGCATTTTCTCAGAGAGGGCTGCAAAATCTGCTTGAAGCCTCTGAGTTACTGATTGTTTACACCAGAGATGACTACAGCTGCACTTTCCATCTGGAAATGCAAACAGAGGTTTCTGACTACTAGAGCCTGCTGAATAAGAACTAAAACCCCCCAAGCTGATTCTGCCTGGAGTGATGGGTTAAAGTTACGGGACTGCATTTTCAAAGCTGCTCCACTCCCATTCTGAAGGTGAGGAAGGCTGGAGTACAGAATGCCATATGCACTGCGTGCCCCTTGGCTGCCGCTGGTACCGAGCTAGGGAAAGCGCAGATGAAGGCCATGTAAGCAGACATCATGATCAGAGCTGGGAAGAAGCTGTCTGAAAGTGCTCACAAACACAATTTTGTTTTTGCTGTTTGTAACTCTTACCCCTCCCAGGTATCTTCATCACTCCATCTCCGTTCCAAGTTTCTCTTACAAACATCTGTAGAATTCCTTCTTTTCTTTTGGAGGAGGGAGAAAAGGAGAGAAATTAGTGGACAGTCCACAAACTGACAAGCACCCACACAAGCTACTTGTTCATTAAGTTAAAAAAATGGAGGAACCTGTGGAGTCTGGATTTTGGGGGAAAATAGGGAGGTCACTTGTGAGTGGAAATCACCACCCTCAGGAATTCTCAGAACTCAAGAAGACCCTCGGCCACCTTATCCAATTTGCCCTATCTTGAGCAGGAGGTTGGACCAGATATCCTCCAGAGTTCCCTTCCAACCTTACAGTTCTCCTGAGCTGCATACAATGAGACATCCGCCCAGCTCTTATCATTGTCTACTGATCAGGGCAGCATTTCTCTGTCCACTGGTGCTAAGAGTTGTATTCTTATACAGAGCACAAGAAAGAGTAGATGCACAAAATAAGGTACATTACAGATTCTCTTAGGTGAGGATCATGTCTTTTTTATAAGAGTTAACTCAAAACTGTTTAGAGGGAACTGAGTCCTTCTGCAATTAAGTACACCAGAAATGTGAAAAGCCTACCTGTGCCCTGTGCACAGCATTCAAGTACAACAGTGTTCTGCTCCAGGCTTCCACATTTACTCTTTGTTGAGTTGGAGTTGCAAGCACACATCCAAAGCAGTCACTTTGCTTTTCTTTTTCTGGCTCTGGGCAGCATCAGCTCTCTGTTCCACCATCCGTGACGCCGTATTGGATTGCTCTGGTGATAGCAGTCAGATCTGGAGCATGGAGGAGAAGCAGCAAGAACAGACAGGATCTTGTTTCTTTGCAGATGTCTCTGACGTACAACACAGTAGAAGAGAAAACCAGAAGAAGGTTGACATATGGCACAGACATGCAGTCTCGCATGCGTAGATTTCTGGTAGAAATTACCAGAATTTCCCAGGAGGTAACAGCAGGTCAAAACCCTCCTAGAAGGCTTTAAAGAAGGTGTTAAACGAACAGTAATGGCAACAATAGACCAAATACACCTTGGTGCCCTGCAAGGCTAGAGACATTACACAAACAGTGTTGAAAATGAAGAAGTAGGTATTTTTTTTATTTTTATAGAACTTGCTCTTCTTTGAGTAATGGTACAATTGGTGGTGTTAAGGGCAGGCAGCATGAAAGTAGGAATTAGGGCACCTGAGCAATGTTTGCTCTGTCAGCCATTGGCTCACTGTGTAATGCCAGGCAAGTCCCCAGAGGCTGGACTTGCTCCTATTGATTTAAACAGAAGCGGAGTTCGGCTCTTGGGGTTGCTGGGACTCACAGGAATTAGTAAGACTTGGCTTGGCAAAGCACTTCAAAGACTTTGAACAAATGTTGCTTACAAAGCACAAAGTAATATTTATTTATTTATTTATTTGAGTGGTTATCAAAGTAAAACATCCCTTGGTGAAAAGCATTAATTAACACCAAAATCTGGTAGCTGTGGAAAGGACAGCTGCATTACTGTTTCCAGCAAGGGGGCTGTCCCCTCACCCTCGTCCTCAAAGCAGCAATTAGAACAATGAAACAAATCCTGCTGTAACACTGGACAAGGTCCTTGAAAACACACAGACTTCTCCACATGTTGTCCATGCCGCAGTGATCTATGTGTGCCCTTGTAGCGGCAAAGACCTAGAAAAGAGATGGCCGGTCGCCCAAATCCAACCAGTGCAAAACTGCCCTTGCTCTCTGTACTAGAGTTGGGATAAAACCTGCGGTGACTCCAGCATAGCCAATGTTTGATCTGGTTTGTAGCCTTTGGGGCTGCAGAGAAAGCCTGCCAGCATGAATATGAGGGCTTTTGCTTCCTGTGTCATTGCACTGTGGTTGAAATTCACTGCTGGGTTCATTTAGCAGAGGGGAAAATGGGGAGAGCTGGGAAACAGCAGAAAGAAGGCAAAGAGTGCTGGGTGAATGAGCAGGCAGCCTCTAACTGGAGCAGTATTTTTACCCATAAGCTCTACTGCAATCTACCTGAAGACCATCCAAACCTCCCTCTGACAAGGGCATTCCCAGACTGAGAACATTCTGCAGCCCAGGAGACACATCTTGGCCACTGACTGTAATTACACCTGGGGTCCATCTCTTGCTGCTTACTGAGTTTGACAGCTTGGGGCTACAGCTGACCTAATCAACACAAACCTACATGATGGTAATTGGACTGGCAAACTAGTGTTCCTATACTGTGCAGTGTACAGCTGAAGTTTTGAATGTGCAATCTGAGAAAAAATATTTTTTTTTTCAAAAGACATTAATCTGTGTATGGATATTTTTTATTTCTCTTGTAGTTTAAGTCCAAATTCTGTGAAATTCAGTTGAGTTTATGAGTTTAAAATTGCAGCATGGAAAATTTAAGTCAGCAGTTTGGGTGAGAGGTATTTCTTGGGTCTGCTTATGCTTCTGTTTTTTTGAGAAGGAATTCTGCTGCTGGATTTCTGTAGGAACAGAAATTAAACCCTGGGTCACACATCAAAAGTATGGCCCTTTTAGATAGGGCTTATTTGGTGTTTTTGCTGTTGAGCTGCAGGCTAGGGAGAACTAAAAATCAAAGCAAGCAACATGGAGGAGAAGCACTTAGAAGACTAAGGAGCAGTTTCTTTTGGCCGAGCTCTGGAGGAATTTTGGAACACAATGGAACACATTTTGCATGTTCAGAATCTGTCTTGTTTATGTGGATTGTCTAGTTTTTAACTGCAGCTAGGCTGAAACTGGAGCCCTTCAGTGCCAGATAGAGTGCCACCAATCTTATCTGCATGCTTCCTCTTCGCACAAAATTAATCACTAAAACACAAATCTCTCTGTCAAGGTTGAATTTGGCAGATATGTTGAAAAGCTATTAGGAGGAACAGCTACAACACCACTAGTTAATATTTTACAAGGTAAATTTTAAGCCAGTTTATATAAATTCTTTCATCACATGAATAAGAGGGATGCGAGGATTAGATTTCTCGCCTTGGTTACCTACTGTTTTTCTCTTAGGATGCTTATGGAGCTCTGGGATAACTCTGTGCTAAAATTTCTTCAATACCAGGGAAATTCTGTTCACTAAACAAACGCTGAATATGCAGTGCTCACAGGTTTGAGAGGGGACTTAGTTTGATGTGCATGTCTTTATTAAGCCAAGGCTGGACAGGGAGATGTGGGAAATACAGAATTTGCAATACATAGTCAGCCAGGCTTATCATATCCTACCCGAGGATGGCTTCTCATTGCTTCAGTTGTTGCATCCAAGAAAGACTTGCGTTCGGCTGTGGGCGTTCTTCTCCTGCTGGCAAAGACAAAAATGTAATAGTTGAAATGCCATTTTGAACATGGTTTTTTGGTTTGGGCTTTTTTTGGTTGGGGTTTTGTTTTAAAGAAGATGCAGGGAAATGTAAGGATGAGATACAAAGCTAGTTAGATGCAGTTTATTATGAATGGTAACTGTGTCTTCACACATAGTTCTGCTCTGTGGACCTGGGACTGTGCTGATGCTTAGTAGAGCAGCCACTACATCCAGGAGAGCAGGGGTGCTCTGGGAAGTGCTCTGTGATCTGTTCTCACATCACACAGCCTTCCTTCAAAGCAATCAAATGTAAGCTCTAATGCTTTGCTGAGTCAAGCTCCCAGGGAATTTAGTTTGTTAGGATTGGACTTAGCCTTCATAGTTGTAAAAGAAGGCTGTCGTAGGCAAAGAAGAGGAAGACACTGGCTTAGCCCTTCTGGAAATCAGCCCCGAGACAGCTGCTTTGCAGCACAGCTCAGGGATGTTATGGTGTGAGCTGACGGAGCCCTAATACAACTGCTTGTGGGAGTGCAGCCCCACCAGTTCTTGGCAAGCAAGTAGCACCCACTGTAAAGAGCCAGTATGGAGGCTCAGTAAGAAAATCATAATGCTTCTGGCTTCTAGGCAGGCAGCAGCTCTTGCCTCCTTTTTGGTGAGATACTACTAGGTGATGTTTTGAAGAGAAAACACTGGGAAGAAGAGAAAAATTACAAAGCTCTTGCACACAAGACACCTGGAAACAAATTCTCCATTCATAAATTCATCCATAGAGAGCATCCAGCGCTCTGGGGATGCCAGCCTTCAGAGCCTTCATAATGGAATATGCCCCACATCCCACATGCATCTTAGGACAGACATGAAAAAAATACAGTTCTAGGTCTGACTTCTTTGTCCTTAGCCCGTTCTTTGAGCATGCATCTTTACTGTGAAACATTACCTTGTTTTTGTAAGATTCTAGTCTGAAAGGACCCAAGTCTTTCTCTGGTAACTTTGCCCTTGCCTCCTGCATCTCTGCCATTCAGCAAGGAATCCTCTGCATTACAAAACCACTCTGGCAGTAAGAATCATCCTGTATTACAAAACTGAACTGCCAGTGCTATTTTGTTCTTACGTGCTTTACACAGCTCCCTGCATCTAATCTCAGGACCTGGCTGTGAGGTAAACTAGTTATCGCCCCCAGCCTAAGTACAAGCAAACTGAAGCAGAAAGAACTGATGTGATTTGCCCCAGGCCATGTTGGCCTCCCTGATCTAGCTGGAGCTCTCACTCATGTTCTCCCTAAGCCCCGAGCACTCCTCTAATTAACCTCTCCTGGTTCCAGTGGAGGGATATTTCCCTGAGCCCCTGCTGTGGCAGCTCCCCTGACTCCTGATCTGCAGCTGATACTTCATTGAGGATAGAGGTTTTAAGCCATGACTTCTGGACATTGCTCCCAAACCCTGAAACACTTTTAAATGGGGGGCCTGAAGGTTAGATAAGGCTGCACTGGGAGCCCAGGACAGGGGCAGAGTGAGAGGAAGGTGCATTGGCAGAAATGGGCAGGAGCTACAGATGGAAATGCTAAATGAGTGAGTAAACATGGACTGAGCATCCTTATACCATCCTGGATAGCTAGAATCACTTAGATCTCTATGCATGACAGCATACAGTAACACTTTCTTTCAGCACATTAAAATTTTGGGGCCCAGTTCATCCCATTAGTTTCCTCTCTAGGGCAGCAGAGTTATTACAGGAGTGAATACAGCCTAGATATATTAAACTTTTCATTATTTATGTAAATCACAGTGGCTTGGCAGAGCTTATGCTTTCAAGAGCTTGGTGGAAATTTCCTCCTGCCTGAGCAGTACCCAGGCAGTGGGATGGGAGGGTCACATATCAGTTGATATTTTTAGACTGGGTGACAAATTTGTCAATACCCTGGTGCTGGACACTGTGTTCCTGGATGTTTACAAAGCAGCATCTGCTTAAGCAGCTCAGTGCAGCTGAGAGGAAGAGCAGCTGGCACAGAAGTACCTTGTCAGACAGCAAGCTAAACAGTGGGGAGTAAGAGATTTGGCTCTTTGTCTGTTGGGTGCTACTGGGAATGTTTTGGTTTGTAGGAGGGTGATGTGATAATTTAGTCTCTTTTTTAATCACCTCCAAAGTAAGCTGTGCTATTTTTGGCAATTATTTAAAGATTTGTAAGAGACTGGAAAATAAATGAGGAAGGGAGTACAAAACACAGATGTGTAGGTAAAGCTGGAAGCCATTTTCCTTTCCCTCCTGAAAGAAGCCAGCAGGTGAGAGTTTTTTTAAGTGCCCCGTTGCATGCAATTTCTTAGACCGTAGGAGGGGACCACTCTGTTCACAAGCTTTTCTACTTACACACCTGTCTCCTGTACATGCTGACAAGGCAGGCTTCATGTTTACCTCCCAGCAACAGCTATTTCTTCAGATTTCAAGGAGAAGGTGAGATCCATGAGCAGGCACTATTTTCACTGTAGAGGGACCACTACACAGCCATGCGGGGGGTCCACATCTGAAATGAACCCTGATGGAAGAGTGGTACTGTGTTCTCATCAAGGAATTTCAGCAGCCCTCATCCAGACATTGTAGGAGCCTCTGCACCATTTTCAGCTCCCACCTGAAGCTGTCAAGCTGTCCTTGTTTCCTAGTTTGATTCTGAGGCTCCTGCTCCCATTGCCTGCAGCTAGGTACCTGGGGAGCTGACCACAGGGTGCAGCCAAGTCTCCACTTGTCTGCAGAGGCTTTAAGAAAACTAATTTGCCCTGCTCTTCCTTAAACTGGGACATCTGTACACAAGCAACTACAGGAACTGTCTGAATCTGGGCTTTGGGTGGCATAGATTGAAAACCTACAGAAGAACTGTGATGTTGTGGCATAGCAAAGGGATGCTACTGTTTTATTTTTAGTTATCAACACTGCTGCTAATTTGCTTCCCTTGCATTGCTTTCCCAGACAGTACCATGAATGGGGCAAGCATTAACAGCCCCAGAGGAAGTTGTTAGCTGTTGCCCTCCCTGCTTACACCAGTGCTTGGCATGGGAAGCAGTGTCTCTTCTTGCCCAAGAGGGAGGCTTTCCTTTCTGCAGTCATCATCACGTCATGCACAGGTGCTCTGGGGACAGGCTGGCATCCTAAGATTCATCTATCCTATCACCACTGTCACAAGCTTCTCCTTATGACCTGCCAGTAAATTCATGTCTAGCTCATGTAGGTCAGCATGACCTGTCATGACAGGAATTTTAGATATGTTGTAACAGCTGTAAGTCATGATGTTGCTTTTTCTCTTATCAGTTTTACCTGCTGCTGCTCAGGAGGAAGTAAAGCCAGGGAGGATTGTTTCAGTAAACCAGAGGTGACACGCCTGCTCTCAGAAAATGCTAGGCAAGCTGAGGGCTTCAGGGCTTTATACAATGCTAGAGCACCTGACATCTTAGGTTAGCTGTAAATAACTCCATATCACTTTTCATGGTAGCTGTCACTCCAACTTACATCTCTTGGGTGCTGTGAGTCCTAATATTTTCCAGGCAGAAGGCACTCTGTCTTGTAACAGAAGTTTTCTGCAATTCCTACAATATTTCAAAGAACCTGCACAATCTGTTTGCAGAATCGGGTATTTCAATGCATTTTACTTACAGTTCCATCAAAAAAATTGTAGAAGTAGAGATTCCTGAAGGCAATGATGTTCACACCCAGAGCTACTGTCCTCTCTAAGTATCTGATCAGACTGCACTGTGCTACTCCAAGAGATTTCCTGCAGCTCCTGCCATCTCTGGGAAACTGCAGATCCCTCCCTGCAAAGACACTGTACTATAATGTAGATGCCACATGATTCAGTCACAGCCTGCGAGTCCCCAGATGCACAGAAAATTTGCTGTAAGCTACCAGGGGAATTTCTGCAGAGTCTCCTGGAATCCGCAGGGCCCCTTCCGCGCATTCTGACGCCGGTGCTGTATCAACTCCCATGCTGTACAGTACCTGCTGACCCAGTAATGCTGTCTGAGTCCTCTCCATGGCAACGCACTGCAGTGTCCTCAGATACAGGGAGGCATCCTGCAAGCAGGCAAGGTTGGCCAGGGACTCAATGTATCAGATGTATTGAGAATAATTTTAGCGTAGGTTTTTTTCTGTGGGGAAATTTGAGGCACAAATGCAAAGGGAGAAAATTTCTCCCCAGAGGAAATGAAAGAATGTGTGAAGAAGAAAGAAATAACAAAATGAGTTATTCATATATCCTTAAAATCATAGGAGACATGGTTTATATGTCTCATGCAACAGATTTACATGGCCAAGCAGTTTCACACATTTTAGATACCCCCAGGGAATGAAGAATGGTGGAAAGTACTTAAAACCTCAGGTAAGAAAGGAATTACGTTTTCCAGCAAGGGTTGGGGTTGGCCAGAGTGGAAAATTGTAGAAAAACTGTTCTAGACATCTCCAACTTTGATGGCTCTCATACCACTACAGCAAAGAAACTAGTCCTGAATGCATGGTGGGAGTAAGGATGGAAAAGAGAAGCCTGGGGTAAGCACATAGAGGACTTAAACAAATGTATGATGAATTGTGAATTTTTTTAGGTCTCCTACCTGTTGAAGGCTCCTCCATTACAGTAGCAGAGAAATGCCTTCTGGAGCACCCCAACCTAGTGGCTTCCTCTACTGCAGGCCTGCATGGGTGCTGCCCCAGGCATCTGTCAGGCAGCAGCCCACAATGTAAGGAAGGAGCCTGAGCTTAACCACCACCCTTTGGGCTCTAGGGCAGCAGCCAAGCGTGACCAGGGTTCTCCTGTGAAGCAGAGGGTGATGAGGAGCACTTCTTTTAGTATTTGAATCTGGGCTGGCAGTGAAAGGATTTTACCGTGTGTCAGTGGTAGGATCAGGAGGATGAGCTAAGAAGAGGTATGTATCTCAAGACCACAGGATGAAGAAGCACACTGTTTTAATTCTGCTTTTTTTGGAGGGGGGGCTGAATTGGGGTTTTTTTGGTTGGGTTTTTTGGTTGGTTTTGTTCTGTTTGTTTTCTTTTTCTTTTAAAGTTGTTCCATTTTTTCTTCCTTAAAGACCAAATTTAATGTCGAACTGCCAGAGTTTGCCAGAGACCCACAGCATGCCCATAGTCCAGTTCTCATTAGGGAACTGGATTGCTGGCTGCCAGTGTTTCCCAAAGACCAGATTCATCCCCGCCTTTATTTGTAAGCAACCATTTCGATTTAGTCACCAGACCCGGGATCAGTTCCTGCCTGCTAATGTCAATTGCCCAAGGGCAAGCGCATGGTGGCAACTAGCACATTCCTGTGTCCAACAGAGGTGGCGCCACAGCCAGAGGTAAAATGAGGCTGGGGCTGTTTCCAGAGAGAGCAGGGACCTTCTGAAAGGGAAAAGCCAGATTAAAGGGGAATCATAATCCTTAACTATGCAGTGACAGCCTGGGAAGAGAGGATTGCTCAAAAACCCCAAGGGTCTTCCCACTAGAATGGTGGTGCCTCACTGCTGGCAAGCTGGATGTGGGCTCATGTGTCCATCTTCTCCTTCTCTGGCAGGAGCAAGAAACAGAATTACAGCAAAAAGCAGGGGACAGAAGTCTGGCTGTGGGGATGAAACCTCCTAGGTGAGACCCTGTCAGTCAAAGCTCGCCCCGAATTCACTTGCAGACAGAACCCTAAATACCACTAGAAGAGTGAGCTTCAACCCTCAGTTTGTACAACCTGAAACCTGGTCATGCACCCATGCTCTGATGCATTTGCTGCACTTGCTTGGATATAAGGCAGGCTGGTGGGGCTTTCCAGCATGCCAGCTGCATGCTTTACAGCCATCTCCCAGCCACAGCTTTGAAGCAGCGGGAAAGGTTGTAGCTCATTCTTTCCCAGTTCAAATCAGCAGGATTAGTTGTTTATTCAGGAGTCCCTTCCCCCATCGACAGAGTGAAGGCAAAATAATTATAAACCTTCTTTCTATGTATGCCAGCTAGCAGACAGGATCAGTACGCAAAGGGACTCCCTGATTTCTGACATGCCTAAGCCCTCAGACGACTGTGGGGTTTTTGCACCATATGGCTCTATCACTTGACAAAATAGTGCCCTAGATAGGCTGGTTGTTTTCCAGTCTGCCACCAAATTAACTTAGGAGGATGGGCACACACAGCCACAGTTTCTGCATTGTTGCCACCATTTCTGAGGTCTCCAGACCTATTGGAAGCCACTGTATTTTTGCAGCCCCTTCTGCCCCCACTCCAGGAGCAGCTACCAAAGGGATTAAACACGGCATGTTATCTACTGCAGTGGCTTAATCACTAAGCAAAGCACTCATCCCCTGACCACAAGGTCAGGGAATTATCTTCCTGACAGATAACGCAGCCAAGGCTTGGAACAAAATGAGGAGCTGAACTGTCATTGCAAGCCCACAGGCCACAGCATTATTGCTGTTTCTGGGGAAGTAATGCTGCTAAGATGCTATGAAAGTGCAGCGTGACTCTTCCCACCTGCCCCAAAATGTCTTTTGGTGTCCGGGGAAGATAAACACAGCAAAAATGGTATTCAGTTTTGGGTACATACACCCTCCTCTCTTAAACACCCCTTATTCCAAACCTGTCCCTCTGCGAGCAAAAGGTTCTGATGGTTGGATGTTTTTGGCACCATGTACTAAAGAGACTGAAGAACTAACTGAACACTACGACTGGGCCAGAAGAGAAGTGACCTTGGGAGAAACATAATGTATCTAGAAATGCAGTTTCAGATGGCATAGGTTCTACACATCAGTTTCAGCAGAAGGTGGGAAGTCTTATTCCTGTGTAAGCTGGCCTGTTGGGGCAGAGCTGCAGGGCTGGCAGGCAATGGCACTGCACGGCAATGGGCTGCAATAGGGCAACTCACACCAATGGAGGGAAAAGTTCTTCCTTTGAGATTTAGAGAGCCCAGGTCTGCTGCCACCATAAAAGAGTGAGGAAAAATCCTGACACAGAGAGTTACAAAGCGAGCTTCTTACTAGGCACTAGCACAGGGCATCAGCTCCCACAGCATTGCTATGAGTGCCTCAGGAGCCTCTGCACAGAGCCAGGGAGGATGAGCCACGGTCTCCTGCCTGGTGGCTGCCAAGAGCAGCACCTTTTCATGGAAGGGGAAGGTGTAAACTGAGATTACAGAAAAAGGCTGACAAGGTGAGGCTCTCTACCCAAAGCTGGGTAATACAAATAGCTTGCAGCTCTCCAGGTGACTCCTTCATGGTCACATATATGACAGGAATTCCAGAGGAGGAATCCACATCTCTACAAGAGTCTAGGTCCCAAAGACCCTGATTGAAATTACACAAGTGCTAAATCTTTCTTGTTGAGCCTTTCAAAAGCAGCTAAGCAATCAAACAAAATCTTCTCACCTCTCTCAGCACATCTTGCCTTTTGCAGCCCAGCTGCTCCCTGAAGGCCCCGGTTGTTACCATTTGTCTGTGAAACATTCACACCCTGCCAAGTCCGTGTGCCTTACCTGTGAACAGCAAGGGCCACACTGCAGCCAGAGGCGCTGCTCTTCTCCGTCTTCCCACCAGGAGATGCTTCCTGCAGCACTGGTGTGGAATGTGAGAGAAACAGCTCCCACCTTAAAGCACAAGATTAACACAGGTTAGCAAATTTCACTCTTCTTCAGCTACAAATCAAAAATAAAAACGTTTCTTATTACTTTAGCTCAAAACATGAAGGGTCTGATTGCCTCTGAGATGTCTGTCTCTATTAATTTTGGTGGATCCTCCAGAGAGCTCACAGAGGTTGTATGCATGCTGTTCATCCTCCTGGGGCAGGGCACAGACATCAGAGCCCTTGCCATACACCCACCTCCAACCTAACAGCTGAGGCAAGCAGAGACACAGGCAGAGTAAGTAACCTGCCTGCCCTGCAAGGGGCCTGGATGAGCTAGCTGCAAATAAAGGTCCTTTTTCCCCATCTCTTATCTCAGGCAAAGGAGACAACACCCCACAGTGCTCTATGTGGAAAACAGAGCACTAATAAAGCTTTAGATTTTTCACTCAACTGCTGCTCCTTGGCTCCCCTCACTTTCCCACCTGCATTTCTCTGTGCCTTTGGGGAAATCTGACATTACGTATTCTTCTATATTGTTCTTAACTCGGAAAAAAAAGAGTCCCCTTCCATTAAGTGACTCTCAAGAGTAGAGACAGGGACATGCATTGAGAGCTATCTGCCTTACAGTCTGCCAGGGGCCTTCTCAGTGTCTCTCCCATGGCCACTGTCCCTGCAGCCCCAGGATCTGCAGAAAGCACAGTCCGAGCCTCAGTATTACTTTGTCCATAGCAGAAGGCTGCACAACCCCTTCAGAAAAACCACATCTCTTTTCTAGAGCATGTAAAGGAAAGGACCCCTTTTAACCATGTGGAAATCAAGTACCTGCCATGTGTGTGCTTCTTTCCACAAGGATGTGGCTGGGTACGCAACCCAGGGCTTGTTCTGACCAAGCAACAAAGTGCCCCCAGAAAGGGAAATGGCTACGCAGGTTCACCGGGTCAGCTGGGGAATGGCATGAGCTGCTTTCTCCTCCCATGGAGCTCCAGCCTGGCACCTCTACTTACTAGTTTTTCCATTTCATTGAGTTTCACCTCCTCCCTACAAGTAGACTTTACTCATGACTTCTCTACATTTCTACCATGCTCCAGATGAGAGCATGGCCACCAAGAACAGGACCATCTCTTCCAGAGGATTCACCAACCTTCAGCCTCCAAAGATTATAGCAACTAGCCCGGATAACAATTCACCTTCCCCCAAAAATGGTCCGTATACATTTAGATAAAAATAGTTCTTGGAAAATGTATGTAATTAAATATAGCCCCTCCAGTAGTAAGTCTTAAGGGCCTGGGACAGCAACTGCTTTCCTTCTTCTTCCCATGAGTTGTATCAGATCCTGCCTGCTGTGGGAGATGGGCTCCCTCCCACCAAGCACCCCAGTTCCTCTGCTTCCCCTTGCTCAGGCACTGCCAGCTGGGTTTGCCAGGTTTCCCTTGGGAACTCCTCTGCCTTCTGGCTCTCAGTGCGCAGCCAAGCCATGGAAGCCTGCTAGCCCAGGTGCTCCACAGCCAGCTGCTGCTCCTGAATACCTCCTGGAGGATCTGTGCTGGGTGTGTGTAGGAATGTGTTGGTCCAGGCAGCAGTTAATGCAGGGGGGGAAATCCCCAGTGTATGCCAGAGATGACATGCTGCAGATCCTGTCCCCAAGCCTTTTTCACCATAGATTAAGAATGGCACTAAATTTCACCCTGTGGTAAGTAGGTGAAACGTACTTGTCTGTGGCAAGCAGAAGAGATTAGAGCTTGTTTTCAATAAATCTCTGAAGATTAAGGAGAAAGGAGATTCCATAAAGTAAAATCTGATTTGTCTTTGGCACAGCTGTCCATCTAAAGATGAGTACCGACATCCCACTTCTGTACAATTCACATTTCTCCACACACAGCCTCCAGAAAGTGAGCTGAAGTCATGGCTTTACTACTGTAACTAGCATCCATAACATGGCAGGCTGTGGTATCAGGGCTGTGGGGATGGCAAATACTGAACCATTTCTCCTTAGAAAGGAGACAGGATTAATTTCATGTTACCTTGGGGACTAACACCCTGCCGTGGCGCAGAGAAAAAGATGAATATACTCCCGTCTGTCCTACTGTCTTCTGACCTTATACAGCACAGCCTCCTTCTTCCATAATTGATGTCTCCTGCTGCAGAAGCAGCCACAGCTTCTGATTCTCTGGCTATCCCATTACAGCAGTAGTAAGCGCAAGCCCATTATTCTGCAAAACAATTCAAATTAATTCAGAGCCTTAAACCAGGAAATCTTTCTTTATAACACCACCTCTCCCTTGCTGCACTGCAGCTGCAAGAACTCAGCAGCTCCATCCCTCCATTTTCCCCATGAGCCCACTGTCTGGGACACACATGCCATCTCCTCCAAGGAAACAGTTTCTTGTTTTCTTTTTACTGACATTCAGAGATACTTAAAACATCCCCAATGCATGTTAGAGGGATGTCTTTCCAGGGCTCTTAGGATATAGCTCAGTCTGTTAAATCATGTGGATAGGAAAGTGTTGAGGAAATTTCTGGCACACCAGCTGTCTGACCTGACTTATTTACATGATGCTAGAGCTAGGAAATGCACTAGTTTTATGGCCCTTGTGATTTGAGGCTGTTTATCCAGGGAAAGGCAGCAGCAAGGAAAAGGGCACATCAGGCTTTCGATGTGCTTAGCTTCAGAAAAACTACGTTAGCATCGAGCCTCGTGCACCAGCCCCTGCTCTGGGACTGGCTGCCTGCCCCCTTCCCCAGCCTGGGAGCTGCATTCCCAGCTGTGATCACAGACACTGCCACCACCGACCCTCATCCAGGGCAGCTGCAAAGATGCTCAGCTGCCTGTCTTGAGCACGTTGCTGAAAGACTTGGAAAAGCTGAGGCCACAGTTGACCTTGCAGCTGCAGAGTGGAGGTACAGACATGTCCCTAATGCAGGATTAACAGGCTGTTGTCCTTGCCAGGGCTGTTTGCCCATGCATGGCTTTCTCTGTGGGTCTGGCAGTGCAGCTACAGTAGAGAGAGAGAGCCTCCAGGGCCACCTTCAGTCACAGAGCTCACCAGGCTTCATCTGAAGGCAAAACTTTCCGGTCTGCTCTCTGCCTGTGAGGAAAAATCGGAAATTACTTTTAGACAAATTATTTTCAGGGAAAACAATAAAAATAAAAATGAAAAACCCGATTATGAAGTATTCCTTTGGATAGATGTCGAACTCCTCTGAGTGAAGGTCCAGTGGAGGGGATGGGTTCCTCTGCCTGCCTCTCACCCCTGTGAAACACACTGGGACAGGATCTGGCACACAGACTCTGAAATGGCTCACGCTGCATGTCTGAGGCGAGGGGACACCTGGCACCACCCTGCCCAGCTCTGTACCCACACGTGGCCCACAGCCCCATGTGAGGTGGGCTGTGAAGAAGGGACAGAAGGTGCCTGGTTAAGAGCCCGGGGTGTTCGCTGCCCATCACTGTGCATTTTCTGCATGAAACGCTCAAGTCGGAAGGACTTCGGAGCAGGATGAATAATATTTCTAGACAGGAAGGCAGTGTTACAAAAAAAGCATGAGCAGCTATGAGGGCGTGTGTCACCTCCTTTGCACTCCAAGGAGAGCTGCTCCCCCATCTCCACCATGGCAGAACTGTCCTCCCACTGTTTCTAGGTGCCACAAAGCACACTGGGGCTAAGCTAACTTCCACCTTGGGGAGACAGTCCTAGCTAGCCAAAGAGGAATAAACAGAAGGCTGAGGGAGCAGCCTGGAGGGGAAGGTGAGGGAAAGCCAGCTTGCAATCCTGCTCAAAGCTAGGGAGAGCTGGATAGACAGGAAGGGGTATACACTCACAGTGTAAAGCAGTATTTGTTTGCTAGCTTTGTGACCCTCTTCAAGTACAGACAGGATGGAAACTCCTGGTGTGAGCAGTGCACCAGAACCAAGACCCAGAAGCATATTTCAGGTCTGTCTCCTCCTGTCTTCAGGACACTTCATTCTGTTGCAAGGGTTCTATCCACAGCAGCTATTCTTTGCTTCCCTACTAGGCCTGTTCTTTCTTTCCCATTCACCTGGAAAGCAACTGTTCTGTCTTGCCCTTCTCTGCTCCCCTGGTCTGGGAATGAAGCAGAGCCCACACACAGCTCCCCTGGCAGCTAGGCTCTGAATCCTCTCTGCACTTCGGAGCTGAACCAGGTGCTTATAGCAGAGCAC
>NW_008239553.1:12087596-12089634 GCF_000691975.1 Corvus brachyrhynchos
ACGCTCTTCTCCCTTTAGGAAGGGAATGGAATAGCTCCCACCCCTGTTCCCAGTAACCTTTCCTAAGGCCGGCTCACTAATTTGCTTCCATCCATTCTGCTGCTAAAAGCTTGGGGGCAGGGTGTGCCCCAGTATGCTGGAATCCAACAGGCCTGAGGAGGGGGCAGCAGCTCCAGCTGTGGGCACGGGGCTCTCTGCTCCTGGGTGGCAGCAGAGCTGCAAGCTGAGCCCGCGCCCACTTGCAAGGGGAAGCCAAAGTCTCCCATGATGTGGAGACGCTGTGAGTGTGTCGGGAAGGGTGTCATGCACAACATCCTTTGGGGTATCCAGGTCTGAGGGTGCTCCCTGGAGCCACAGCCACCACCACTGTTTCTGAACAAGGCTGTAACTCAGCAGCAGTTGGTCACAGCTGGGGGCATTTTCTGTGTGGTGAGCAGCCATCAAAACTAATTCTGTGCCAGCACCAGGAGCCAGCCATATGCTAAAAGTGGACTTAGTGAGCACACTCTCTTCTAGCTCCTTCAGCATCAGCCGGGGCAAGGGACTAAAACATCTCCTCAAACAAATTCATTTTCCCGTACTGCAAGCTGGCTTCAAGCTTCAAATACAGTGTATCCCGCTACTCCCCCTTATCCAAGCTTGATATATGTGATAAGCACACTTATTTTACCCATCTGTGATACCTCTGAATGGCTGAGAATTTTCTGTCCTCGTTTTGAAGCCCACGTTCCCCCTACACAGGCAGGAAAGATAGAATGTGCAGGCAGAGGTTTCTTTTAATCTAAAATAAGTTCCACAGTAAACCACACTTGATCTGTATTTGTGTAAGGGAGGAAACCATTGCAAGAGAAATTAAGGAGAAGGAGCAGAAGCAGAAAGAAAAACATTTTCTGCCTTCACTGCCATTCCTCACATCCCTCCATGAATTGCAGCATCTCTCTGAAATACCACACACTTGATCAGAGAGGGATCTAGAGGGCTGCTGCTCCAGGCTAGAAGAGTTTCTGAACATCCAAATCCCTTGAGAGTTGCAGGAATTTCCAATCTCTTCCAGTCCGTGTTTAGATACCCAAAACCTTTCCAGCACCAAAAGATTGACTTCTGCTCCCCTGAGCAGCCTCTGCATAAACACAGCTACCCACAAAGAATAACTGTAGGCCATGTCCCTGCATCACAGGGATCATATTCCTGCAGCACAGGGCATCCCTCATCTAAACTGGGGAGAGAGAAGAGGCCTTAGCTGCAGACCCCTTTTCTCTGAGCACCTGGGGCTGGACCCCTTGCTTGGACTCAGTAAGCTTTTTGCTTACCAGGAAATCGAACAGCTGTCTTTAGGTCATGGAAATGCGCTTGCCATACCACACACTTTGTTTTTGAAACACACCCACTGAAGGTCGGCAGTACTCCAGCTTTTAGTCACACCTGCTTTCAATCTCATTCCTCTTGAAGCCTCCTCACCTTCCCGTCACCTGCAACAAGCATATGTGGTGAGCCTTTGGCAGGATCAGGAAAGAAAAGGAGAAATTAAAACAGTGGCTACTCCCAGGCAAGTTACAATCCCATCAATCTCTGGCAATCTTTGCATTAAAAGCCTGCTCCTCTACTTTGCTACAAAAGCCACAGCATTCCCACCTTCTTGCTCTGTCATTTTTATTGCTGGTAACATTAGTGCACCTAAAAGCACAGCCCATCTCTGCTACCCAGGGACCTTGAATGCTTTGTGAACTGTCCCAAAGACAGAGTTCTGCCAAACATGCTGTTGCCCTGGTCGTGGCCGTGCTTTCAGCAGTGACTGACACAAGCCTCCAGCCATATGCCATCAAGGCTGAGATCCAACACCTCTTTTGAGCAGGGCCTAATTCCACTGCAGGAAGTCAATTTTCTCACACCCACCAAAACAGCTTGTTTTTGAGCCTCCTTATTAACACAGAAATGCCAAAAATATTAATTCCTGTTTTGCAGAACTTAGAAAAAAAACCCCGCAACAAAAAACAGAACCTGTTTTCCTCATGTCGGAGAGGCAGGGGCTGCATCTCCT
>NW_008239553.1:12089717-12105183 GCF_000691975.1 Corvus brachyrhynchos
CTCTGTGGTGGCCAGCCACTGATGTGTGGAGGAACAGGAAAACAGGAGCTTACTCCCACCCCAGAATTAATGATGAAGAAACCAATGAGAAGAGCAGCTCTAGGAGAGGACATATTCCTCCACTCTTGGGTGGTTTCCACAGAGAGGTTTGAGGCAGGGGTGCAGTCAAGAAGAACTCAAGGGTAAGCAGAGTTCACTTAGTATTTTAAGGAATGCAAAGTTTGCACTTTTCAGGAAACAGCAAAATAAGAGCACATGACCTTGCTATTTATTGCAACACCTCTGAGTTAGCAAAAGGTGCCTTTGTTACCCCCACAAAACAGCCTTTATCATTTTTCTTCCTCTGAAGTGCCAGATCTGCCAACACTGAAAAAACTCCAAAATCTGTATGCTGGTTCAAGCACTACAGTGTATCCTGCAGAGCAGGAAGGACTCACAGACCTGAGTGAGTACTCCGTTGGATCTTTCTGCGTTTTGGCTATGGGGTTAAGCTTGCAGTAAGAAGTAAGTGTTACTTAATACAGAAAAAGGGATGTTAATGCACAGAAAGACACTGCAGGTTGTTCAACAAACCATATGCAGTGGCTGAACTCACAGTGACCATCACCCCAACAGGCCACCTCAGACCCAGCTCTCAGGTGACTCACTACACAATTCCTCTGGCTTGGTCGTTTCACCCTTTCAAAGCCATGCTCAGACTAGGTGGGTAAAAAATGGTACACGGACTAGGTGAAAAACTGCAGAGTTGTCCTTGTGCATGAGGAAGAAGATGCCAGAATTAATGTGTCCTTCAGAGGCACACCAGCACCAAGGAGCACTAAGTGTCCAGGCAAGCCCCTGCCTTGGACAAGACTTTTAGAGCATGGTCACTTTCCTGGGTGCAAACTCCTCCTTAGATACAACATGAGCCAGCTTCTGTCCCTCTAAGAACCACAAAAAGTGACTGCACTGAAAACTATTCAAAACAGGCTGTTCCCATGGAAATCTCTCATCTTATTTCCATAGAGATACACTAATATTACACTAAGTCCTAAGCAGAAAGCCTACCTACTATCTGGAGCTAAAAAAAAAAGCCATACTTTGTAGCTGAAAACTGCTACCAGCCTGTGTCACTTGTGTGCCATGCACAGCAATGCACAACACACACCAGCAACCATTTACCCTTTATTATTGACTTCTGACCCCAAGGGCAATTTCCATTTCTTATCCACTTCCTCTGCTTTAGAGGCAGCACAGATTGAGGGCAGCAGGGCTAGGGCTGCCTTCCTTTCTCTGCCATTTACTTCTGTGCAAGAGCAAAGCCTTGGGGCTGTGGGCACCAGGGCAGCTGCTAAACCCCTGTCCTGCAGCAGGAACCACGCTTCTTCACTAGGGACTGAAACATCCGTGCATCTTGCATGGAGAATGATGTTAACCCTTAAACCAGTTAATTGAACCTTTAACAGGAGCCATCCTTCACATTGTGAAAGTAGCCAAGACAATGCAGAGGAGAATCAGCGGGCTTTACATTTGGCAGTGTCTCTGACAGGAACAACAGGGAAAGTCTTCAGAGGGCAAAGAAGTTCCCAGCTATTACCCAGAAGGTGGAGGTGGTGGAAGAATGGCCACGGGCTTTTCAGAGCCAGTCTAGCTGTTCTGCAACTCCTGAAGTGAAACCTTAAAGGTGCAAACCATCCTACATTTTCTTCTATCCTCAGACACAAGAGAACAAGTCAGAGAACTCTCCTCCGTGGAGGAAGTTATTACCTCGTTCCTAGTTTTCCCAGCAGGAGAAAACAATCTAGGATTACTGGTGGAGGTTATTTGAACAGAGGTGAGTTGCTCCCTTAAGCCATCTTCCTGGTACTGCATTGCGTTAAAAATACACAGAGAACATTGAAATCAGTAATTTCTGTGTCCTTTGAAAGGAGACAGTCACTTAATGAGGATGCTGTGGTGCACAGACATAGCTCCATGCTGACTCTGCCAGGGAAATTACAGGGCAGTAGATTCCTATGCAGCAGGGAATGACTGAAGGAAAGCACCTCCTCACAGGTGGCCCGGAGCACATCTTGCTGGTTACCCACAGAGTTGTTCACTGTCTTCAGGTAAGCAAGTGGGAGCTTTCTTGAGATTCTGCTTTAATTTTATACACAATGTAAAAGTGGAAGTGGGTAGCAAGGCTGACAGCTTTTTACATACAGCCAGTCCTTCTGAGAGGTGATGTTTAGCACGTAACACAACTCAGTGAAGCGGAGGAACTGCGCTGGAAGTAAATGAGAGTGTCACAATTGAACTCCTGCAGAGACAATTTAATGTCATTTTGGTGACAGTGTATCAAGAACACACGGGAATTCATTCTTGTGTCAGCATAACTTTTATTTATTGCTGTCAATATGCACAGTAAAGGAAGACCTGATGTGGCTACCTCCTGCATACAATACTTCTGAAGAGTCTGATATTGTGGCTGTGATGATAATAGAACAAAAATGCTGTATTTGCAGGCCACAGGGTGATTCTCCTAACTGCCTGAATTACAGATACATTCCCTAGCTATCCTTTATTCCATCCATTCCAGCATCACATAATATAGACCTTGTAACTGGAAAATAGCTAGAGATTGTTTGGGAACAGCAAAAAGGGAAAAACCATTTCTGTATTGCTTTATCACAGCCCTTCAGCCTTGTAGGAGCAAGAACTCATTTGCAACTTTCTAGTGTATAAACACAAGTAGATAAACCACAGAAGGATCAGGTATGCTAAGGAAGGATGGAAATAATCTTCTCCTAGCTTATCGCCTGTTATCACAAAAACATCACCCTCCACAACTGGATCCCCTGATTGGATGAAACCTCCCAATGTCTGGCAGAAGGTTATTAGTCAGTAACTGATTGAAATGGGAAGTACCGTCTGTGCTTTCAAAGCTTTTCCTCTGGTCACACCGGAGTGATTCCATCCAGGAGCATCACACCGTCACAGGATGCTCCTCCACCCAGCACCAATCCCTTGTGCTGGCTGGTAAGCCAGGGCTTGCTTCCCAGCCTCATCCTAGACTTCTCCCTAGGAACAACACTAAAGTGGTAGGGAATTATGTAGGTGACCAGAAGCCAAAGGCTGTGAGTGGACACTGTCACAATCCAAATGGGACAGTAGCAAGCAACTACCCGTGTGTCACTGGACATGCACAATACCCAGGAGTCCTGATGCCATGAAAGGTACAGTAAATCTGCACTTTAAGACCCTCTAACTGTACTTCTGCTGCTAACTTTATTCACCTTTGTATTGTCTATTTCTTTATTTCCCAATTAAT
This sequence comes from Corvus brachyrhynchos, assembly GCF_000691975.1. Taxonomy (NCBI): domain Eukaryota; kingdom Metazoa; phylum Chordata; class Aves; order Passeriformes; family Corvidae; genus Corvus; species Corvus brachyrhynchos. Next base: position 12,093,007 of record NW_008239553.1, read on the forward strand.
ACACAGGAGAAAACAGGGCGTTACTCTGAGTGTGCTTATCCTGTGCTCTGTAAGCACCAGGCAGTGCATGGGTAATTGTTAGCCAGCTGCTCACTTAAATAGGTGGGAGAGGCTGCAAGGGGTTCCACAACAAAGTGACTCCTCTCCTGTACCACACAAGATGACCACATGCAGGGCAAATTCTCCCATTTGATAAGCACGTGGTGAGCAATTGGGAGGGCTCAGAGGCTGGTGAAAAGCTCTCCTCTAACAGGCTGTTCACAGCACTGCTCCCAATCCAGCTTTGACTTGACAGAGGTCCCAGTTTGACCAAGACAGCCTGGATTGCAATTAAGAGGACTGGTAGAGAGCAGTACAAAGCCTCAGTGACAGGCTATTCACTGCAGCACATACAGAGATGACTTCCTCCACTTCCACAGCCCTGACAGCTTGCTGCTGACGTTGTTTAATTCTATAAGTGGTCGCGGGTTTTGTTGCTGGACAGTCCTCACCCTCCTGCCCTCTAACTTGTTTTACAGAGGTGTTGAGGAAGGCATCAGAATTGAGTCACAGGCTTCTTCACGCTGATGAATAAATAGCCAGCAGATAACACCTTCCCTAGGACATATTCCCCTGTTCTGACACAGCTAGATGTGCAAAAAATGTGCAAAGGTGGCCCCAGAATGTTCTGTCAACACAACACAACCCCCCCTCCAGCTTTCATCTATGCCACTGTGTTACCTATAAGCTCTTCTCTGTACATGATCCTCCTTGGACCCAAATCCACAGCATCCTCCTGTTGTCTTCACCTTGTGTTGCTGCTGTTGGCTTGAAATGATGTAGCATCAAGACAAAAAGTTTGCCCTTGTGTTTGATACTTTAACCTGTGCTTGGGAGGCTGGGACTGGTGCAGTCTTCAGGAAATGTGCCCCTCCAAAGTGCTGAAGGACTGAGGGTGTGCAGCGAGCCATCTCCTAGAGAGGATCAGGCAGAGCAGGGTGAGCTCTGTTCAGCTGAGGAGATTACACTAGCTGGAACATAGGCTGCTAAAGGCTTCCTCAGAAGCACTTGGTGTTTGGCAGACAGACTAGACAGGCAAGGAAAGAAGAGGCACTTCCTAAACTACGGTCTCTGGTTCACTCTAACACTGACTGTGGCATCTTGGCAAAATGTGGCTTAATGTAAGCAGCTGAAGCAAACGGGTCTGGAGTGATCAGCAGAGAAGGTCTGCCAAGTACAGGGAGCACTCAAACTAAAGCAAAGCCAATAACTGAAGGGATTGCCTACACACAGCTCTCCTCCACCTTCCCCACCAAATGCCAAACCTCCCTTCTGAGCCTAGTGCCCAAGGCTGTAACTTTTGTGGAGCTGAATGGCAAGTTGATCTCAGAAGCCCCCTCCCAAGAAGAGTCACTTTTTGTCCCCTGAAGCAGAATCCTTTTGCGACCTCATGATTTGATAGATAGTTTTCCTAAAGCGCTGGTCTCGGCTCAGTCTTTTGGCTGCTTCTTTCAGCTCCTCAATGTTTTCAGCTTCTGCATGCGAGAAGATGAAGGACTGGGACTGTTTCACTGAAACAAGAACAGCACAGAAAGGTCAGCACTCTCCATCAGGGACGCATACTGAAGATAAAGCCTCACTAGAGTTCACGAGCCATGTGACCAACATGACTGAGCCTAACTCAGTCTGTGATTAGGCATTCTGATGAAGTCATATTTAAGTATGTTTTTTTTAACGGCCCAGGACCATCACAGAAGTTTAGCTTTCAACATATATAAAGAAATGGGCAACAATTACACAGGCTCAGTGCCTGCTCTCTGAGAAAGGAAGCTCCAAGTAGTGCTGTAGCTCCATTCTGCTACTAAGGAACATGAAATACAAACAACATTTGCAGGCTTTACTGCTCTGTCAGCCCCATCTGCACATACCTGCTCCTGCAGGATATAAAGCAGAAGGCTGCCCAATACCTACTGTCGTTCCATGAAGCGCTGGTTCTCCGGCAGCGGAAGCGGCAGCTCTTTATGCGGCGAGTGGCAGCCTTGTGGATGTACACGGAGTTCTTCATGATCACAGGCATCTTGGCCTCCAGCTCAGCGTTGCGGATGCACTCTTCAAAGAACTCTGGGGAGAGAACACCACCGTGAGAGTGATGGGACAGACACTCCATGCAATGAACCAGTCACAAGGGACTGCACTCGTTGATGGGCTGAGCCAGGTAATGACGACCTTCATGAACAACAAGCTCCAGAATATCATCAGAATGAACATTTTCTAAGTGACAAAAACCTCCAGTTCCCAACAAATGTATCCTCAAATTTTAGAAGGAACTTCAGCCATCTATTCCACATCAGTAATTCCCACAAGTGCTCATGATTCAACTGCCAAAATGTGATGAACTTTTCGACTCTGAAGCCTTGCTCATCATACTTTCTTTGAAGGACTTCTAAAACCAGTCAAGCCTAACTTGGAAGGGAAGGTGTTGGCAACACCAGCACAGGCACACATGTCCAGGCCATACATCGTAAGGGATTTCTTAATAGCATAGCAAATACTAGCACATAGTTATGTATGTTACAGGCTCCAAGAAAAGCCCCATGTTCAAACTCTGACGTTATTCTGCCCTGATCTGCCACACAAACTGCTTTTCCTGGGCCATTTCCCTTCTTGTGGTCTGACCAGCATCTATTCTGCCATTCCAGTCTTGCTGTTCTCCTGCCTGTTGCTGGTCCCTTGCTCATCATGTGCTAATGTGCCCAAACTCTTCTATAAAGGGCAGAGCAGAGCTGCAGGAACCACTTGGAAGGACTGAGGCAATCTGTACTGGGACTAATGTTAAGGGAAACATTGCTGGTCCCTTATTTTCTCTAGTACTCTGCTCATCAGTACATTTTTACTCTTTTGAAGAAAACATCCCCCAAAATCCAAGGCTGGAAATAGCAGAAGACATTCAGTACCAGTTACTCACTTATGCCCTGTGAAAATCTACTTGAATGCTGAGCTCAGCATATCCACTTAACTCTGTTTTCTTACCATGGCTCTGAGCCAGTGGGATGAAGTTCAGAATGATGCCTGTTTTTCTCAGTTTAGAAATCCTATGTAGAAACTACCAAATAATACTTGTTTTATTTAAATATATATAAATTATAAGTATGTGAATAGATATAAAACCATTTATACATGTATTTATCCCTATTTACCTAAGAGTACTCAGAATACCACAGGACTTTTTGACTTCTCTGTATTGGCCCAGTACATCCAGCCTTCACTGAAAATGAAGCCTTAACTGTACAGACACAGCATCTTCATAACCACTCTCCCTGTACTCTCCCTGTATTCCCTGTAGTATTTTGAGCATGGAAAACAAGCCAGACTTCACTCAACTGAAGCTGCTAATGTCAGTTCCTAAGCCTGACTCAAGCCAAATGCCAGGCTAATGTCCCCCAAGAGAACCCAAAAAGACTCAACCCAAACAAACAAACAAAAAAAGGCAAAGAAACAGGGATAACCTGTGAGGAACATGACTCTTACACCTGACCCATGGACTGCAGTGCTGGGCTGATGCTGTGATTCAGCTCTGACTAAAGATCCAAACTTCACCTTCTGGTTCACCTATCAGCACATTGCTACAGCAACCATGGGCCTCAAACTGGTAATATTTTTGTAATCAAGGCTGAGAAAATAAAGCCTTAAGGGGAATCAGAGGACTCCTTATAACTCAGACCTAGTCAGTAGTCAGTTTCCCTGAAGCTGTTTGCCTCACCTTCCCTGTTTGACATTTTGGGAAGTATTTGCTCATCTCTAGGTTTGTCTTCCACCCAACAGAGAAGGCTGGAATAATTTCAACCTCCTTTGAGGGCAAAACACCAATTACCTGCATAGCACATTATGGCTCCTCAAAGGGGAGGTGTGGTGGAGGCACAGGAAGTTGGGAGACCACACTGTGTGCAACTTTGCTAATTTGGAATCTTCTTTTAGTGTCTGGGAAAATGGGTAGAAGTATTTCCTCTCTTGAATTTGCTCATCAGTAGAGAGGACGGATGACTAACTTACTTCTCAAATTACTGACATCTGCTTTCATCTTCTTCTCTTTCTCCTTGTTGCAATCCAGAGAATTTAGGCCTTGCTCCAAGCTCTGCAATGCTTCCTCAGCTTCTCTCAGTCTCTTCTCCAGATCCATGCGTACCTTCACCTCAGCCTGAGGAAGAAAATAAGAACTGAAAACCAGCTTGTTTCTCAGTAATCATCCTGGTAACTCACAAGGTCTGTGAGGGACTTGCCATGGATGAAAATGAAAGGACAACAGTGATGGAAATCCTAGAAATATTGCAAGGCAACATAAAAGTTGTTCCTCATGTCTTCAGACAGCATCTGAAGTCCAGACTATTTTAGTAATTCTCCTTTACTCTGACTTCATTTTTCACAGTTTTCCTCCCATTATATAAACCATATGGAATCAGAGATGGTATTTTAACACATGAATTTGTGCTAATGCAAGTACTTGCAGCTGAGCAGGAACAGAAGGACACCATTCCAGCTGAGACAGACTTGAGATAAAGGCAGTCAATTCCCACAAATGGGTGTACAGTGCTTAGTTTCAGAAACAAAATACAAGAGAAGTTAGAAATACAGTACTAGTTTAGCAAAGGAGAAAGACTACACAGCTTAGGTCAACTTAGCTTTACTTTGGCCAAGTAGAAGGTTACAGGATAAGAAAATATTGGAGGTGCAGGAAAAAGAATCACGCAGGAGGTTTTTTTGGACAAAATATTTGTATAAGGAGGTTGAGTGTCAAACAGCCAATTATTAACATAACCTTTACATTATTTCGATTTAAATAAAATATCATACTTTGTCCAGTTACCTTTGCATAGATTAATGTATTGTCTGTTACGAAGGAGGGCTGGTCCCTCAGCTGAATTCCTCCGCTTTTGAACCCAAGTTCCTGCAGAGGTTACTGAAGATCAAAAAGTCTTAAGGTTGGTTTTCTGAGCACAAGTGAGAAGGGAAGATGTCTGCTCAGTTCTGCAATGTCCACATTAGCACTTCTTTGAAATCATCTTTATTCTTTATTGTGTCTACTTTCCTCTTTTACTTTTTTTTTATTCCCTCCATCTATAGATTATGCTTTCACAGTAGCAAATAAAAGACTTGTACTGAATGGATTAATCAGGCTTCAGAATACAAAAATAAATAGTAGTGCTACATAGATATAAGATGGCAATTTCATGTGCTACCATGATATCATAGTGCTTTGGGTAGAAAGGGACCTTAAAGATCATCTCATTCCAACCCCTCGGCCATGGGCAGGGATAATTTTCACTAGACCAGGTTGCTCAGAGCTCCATCCAACCCAGTCCTGAACACTTCCAGGGACAGAATACCCACAACTTCTCTGAGCAACTTGTTTCAATGCCTCACCACCCTCACAGTAAAGAATTTCTTTCTAATACCTAATCTAAACCTCTCCTCTTTCAGTTTGAAGCCAATCTCACCTGCCTTATCACTACATGCCCTTGTAAAAATTCCCTCTCCAGCTCTCGTCGACACCTTTAGGCACTGGAAGTGCTAGAAGGTTTCCTTCTCAGAGCCTTCTCTTCTCTAGGCCAAACAGCCCTGAGTCTCTCAGCCTGTCTTCACAGGAGAGGTGCTCCAGCCCTCCAAGCACCTTGGTGGTCCTCCTCTGGGCTCACTCCAACAGGTCGATGTCCCTCCAGAGCTGGATGCAGCACTGCAGGTGGGGTCTCACCAGAGCAGAGCAGAGGGGCAGAATCCCCTCCCTCACCCTGCTGCCCACGCTGCTCTGGATGCAACCCAAGATACGGTTGGCAATATGAAGCACAGCTAATGAGGCTTTGTGACCACAATGTGAAAACTAAATAAAACCAAGAGTTTGGCTTGATAGGGAATGAAGTGAAAGGGAAAATGGGAGTGCTCTGGGCCCAGGGACATCAATATGCAACATATGCTGGGGATACCTTGAGGTCTCTCTCTGCCTGCTGTTTCTCTGCAGTCAGCTCCGAGAGTGAGTTCTGCAGCGCTTGCGACTGGGAAGAGTAAAACTCCCGCTCCTCCTCCAGTGCTCGGGACCGCTCCTCATTCTCCTTCATCCTGGTGCATGGCACAGCAAAGAAAGATGACCATTCCCACCCCAACACAGCTCACAGGAAGGAAAGGAGATCAGTATCGTGGTGGGGCATGTTTAACTACCTTACTGCCCAGAGCAGAGAGATGCTAACAGCAGTGCTGTGTGCTCCACTCCAACAACACAGACATTGCTGGAGAAAGCCAGGTGCACAGTTCTTGAATGGAACATTCTCAGCTCCCAGATGAGGCCCAGGAGCACCAAACACTCCTTATGGACAGGCCACGAACACCTTCACATGCCCAGGTCCTGGTTTCAAAGGAGCAGGCCCAACTGGGAGCAAGTTCAGCTGCCCTGCCTCACTCTGTCTCCTTTGAAGCATTTGTAACCTGAACTCCTGCCACAGGAACCAGACAAGCTTCCGAACTTGTCTGGTGCTGGCAACCAAAAAGCAAGTCAGCAGACAGTCACGTCATTTGGCACCACTAAGCCTGAGCAGAAGTGCCCTCTTTCCCCACTTCACCTTTTCTCTGCCAGGAGTTTCTCCTGCAGAAGTTGCTGCATCTTCTCTTCAATCTGTCGCAGGCTGCAGTGCAGTCCCCAGATGGGACTTTGCTCCTTGCTGGGGCTGGTTGGAGGTGGGACCTGGCTCTCATTTTCTTCCAGCATCTCCAGCATTTGTTGTTTTTCCAGGGAGAGCTCCTTGAAGAAGGACAGAGATTGTGAGTATCAGCCAAGTCTAACATTTCTGCTCCTGTTCCTGCCTGGTTCTTCCTTACTGAGTCCCTCCGTCCTTACATCCACATGCCTCACTCAGGTTAAACACAGGAATAATAAAATTTGGGTTTCATTTCATACCTGCTTCATGGGGAGCAAGCCTCCACCATAGCCTTCGCTACGAAGGGGTGAACCAGCAGGCTCCTTTGATGTGTTATGCTAGTAAGGACACAGCTCAGGGACTGGAACCTTGTGCTTCCCTGCTGCATCACAGATGCAGCTTCCCTGCCTTCCCTGCTCGGCTTGCTCCTTAGTGGGAACTGGAGGCACCCCCTCTGTGGTACTTCTAACTGCAGGCAATAGGACACAGCATGCTGTTTGCCTGTGAAGTGTTCAGTGTGCAGCTAGGGCAGGAATGGTACTTCCATAGCTTTCCAGTTCTTTTCTTCATACCCATAACTGCAGGCAATGAGAAGAGCCCAAAGGAACAGATTTTTGGACAAACTTGCAGGATCTGACACAAACATTAAGGATGACCTTGCAGCTTCAGAATGCCAACTGTGTGGAAATTTCACAAATATACATTTAGAAAAGACACTTTCCACAAATCCACCAGTAAGGAAAGATTTTAATACCTCAAGACACTGTTTCCTAGATTTCCATGTAGTACATTATTTCCTCGGGAATCATGCTCCCTTCTGTGAACAAAGAATGCCCCTCTGCTGCTTCAAATTCTACCAGACAGTCAGGAGGTCCAGTAGGCTCTTGTCTAGCCTGCTGTCCAGAGCCAGTCTGTCAGCACAGCAGGATATGGGCAGCTGTGGCTGTCTACAGTCTGAAAACAGTCCACGATGAAGATTCCTCAGCCTCTCCTACTGCCTGCCTGCCCATCTGGTGAAAATTCTCTCCCTAGTGTTCCACCTAAGCTTCCCAAACTGCAACTTATTATGGTTATTGTCCTACCACCATATCACTTGGTACTGCTGAGAAAATTTTGATTCAGCTGTGCTCTGTGTCATTTCTCATCCTTTTCTGCAGGGGATTTTGGTGTTCATATCAGCTACCAAATGAGCCTGTTCATCTGTACAGCACTTCAACTCTGGCATTAGCAGATGTTGGATTCATTCCATGGGATAGCATTGCTTTCAGACCAAAATGCTGTCACTCAGAGGGGAGGAGTGGTCACTCACCTCTAGGGTGTTCTGTAAGGACTGTGTCAGGCTTCGCAACTCTTTCTTTTCTTCCTCCACTCCTTTAAGGGAGCGGGCTGTGAGCTCCAGCTCCCTAAAGAAGCAAAAAGGGTGACAGCTATTGCAGGGGAACAATCGCCCCACAGACCGTGCCCAGACCGCGCCCAGGCCATGCAGGCTGTGGGTCTCTGGTGCAGGACCTGCAACCATCAGTTGGTACAGCCAGTCCTGGAGAGCCAGGAGTTTGCCTGGAAGCATCACATCCTGCCTTGGACACACTACAGGTGTCCAGGAACTTCATTGTGCCTCCTGATCATCAAACCCACCCCAACAGTTACTGTGCTTCTCCAGCAAGGGCAGAGCCATGGTTGCAACTGAAAGAGCTCAGACAGGGCAGCCACATCTAAGCAGAGCCTATGAGAACAAAAATGGTTTGCAAAATCACACTGGCTTTTCTGAGATGTTATTTAGGGAGAAAAAAGGGGGAAAAAACCGAGGACCATAGCAAAAAATGCCTTTTCAACACTCAGGGCAAAGCACTTGGATCCTTCTCTTTCTAAATACATTTGCTGCTCATATTTTTCATAGTTAACGTTTAAAATGACAAAACTAGTCTTGGTGAGGCAATATCATACACCCATTGTGATTCAGCTGATGGTGGAAATTCAGATCCAGGTGTCTGGACCGCACATGGCTGCTCAGTCAATTGAGCTAATTGCCTCTCTGAAATCCTATCTTGCACCTGTCCATTGCCATGCTACCCCAACTAATCTGGGTGTTGCTTGTGTCCCAGCCCTTTGAAATTAAATTGCTGGAGGCCTGAGTGCAAAATGAATCTAAGCTGTATTCTATTGGTCACACAAGCAATAGCAAATGCAGGTAAAGAGCCCACAACCATTCCTGTTTAGGTCAATGTACCATCTCCTTCCTACATGCACAAAATAGGTGGATTTTACAGACTGTTTTGCTTCACCACCACAGCAGCACTTTTGCCCGGTGTGTTTGTTTGTGTCCTTTTCCTGCCCTGCTGCTGTACCGTCTGATCTCCTCCTGCTCCAGCCGCAGCTCCCGAACCACCTCTTCAAAACGCTGCTTCTCTGCTTCCAGGATCTGGTTCAGACGCTCAAGTTCCTGCTCCAAAAGAGAAGACAGGAATGTGCTCAGCCAACACAGTTAGGAGAGGCTGTTAACAATGCCTGGGACTTTTAACATGGCATTTAACCCAAGCTCTGTAGAGCTACAGGGTGTCTGATTTCACCACACTTTTGTCTGGGGCGATTAGAAGGATTTGAGGTTGGCTGAGGATTTTCAGACATCCAGAAGTCCCAGCCAGGTTACCAAGCACCTGGAAGTCCCAGACATGCTCCCAGCACAGGTCAGCTCAGCCACATATAGATGGAAGGTCCAAAACTCCCTGCGAATGCTGGACTCACTTGTATGTACCATTTTCAGGCACCCACATGTGCAGGTATAGAAAAGCCAAACAGCCCCAGAATGCGGCAGCCCCAGAACTGCTGTGCCTGAAGTGTGGTACATTTGCCAGCTCAGCCTTTCTTCCCACTCCCCACTGGGGCAGGAAAACAAACCATTCAGTTAAAGCTTTGCACAGTTTAATCAGCCCATCACTATCTTTGTGCTGATAAAACCATGCTGAGAGAGCACCAAATACCACAAGCTGTCCTTCACGCAGTGAAACAGTCTCCTCCCCTAGTCTAGAGAAAGCAGTTCTACTGAGACCTACTGCAGATGGAGAAAGACAGGACCAAAATTCAGCAAGGGTCCCTCTCCTGTCAGGTCCCCTTGCAGCCAGAGCTGCTGTGCAGAACTCCTGCAACAGGCCCATGCCAGTCACAAAACAGTGCTGGCACTGGATAAATTCATGGTAAGACCCTTGCTCCATAGTGCAGGTACATGGTTCAAGCTGCTTTCCCAACATACTACTCTGAAGCCTTCAGGCTCCCAAGAGGGTGAAACCACAGTTCAGTGAGCTCTACATTCAGTCCTTCACAACATCAAACTCCTTCAAATGAGCCCAGTGCCATCTGCTCTTCGTGGGCAATGGAGTTACTGTGCATGCCTTTGGAAGGGCAGAGATTTGTTCCAGGATCTTCAGACAAGCTCATTTCCCTCCCTGTGGCTGTGCAGCAGGCTACCCCACCAGAGGGAGATGTCTCTCTGCAAAGGCAGAAGTTGCTTAGCCCTAAGCAAGTGTCCAAGCCACTTTTGGATTTTAGCTCTCCAGAAATGTATGCAAGAAAAAATAGGCCTAAGAAGCCTAGGTCAGCATTGCCATCTTTTCCTAAGGAGAAGCAACAGTCATTTTGGATTAGCTGGAGAAGAGCACGAGGCACTTTGCGAGGTTGTAACATGGTGGTCTATATCCATGCAGACTTGCCTACAGCATAACGGGATGATCCACTTGCACAGCTGTCTTGCTGTGACTTTATCATGGTGCTCTAAGAATCAGTAGAGATTTGGTGTAAACATGAGGATGTGCTACTTTTATTATATTAAGGAATTATAAGCTAGGAATAGTTTGAAAAACAATTATAAACTTGATAAAGCAACCTGGCCTAGCAGAAGATGTCTCTCCCTGCCCATGGCAGGGGGGTTGGAACGAGATGATCTTTAAAGTCCCTTCCAACCCAAACCATTCTATTCTAAGGTAAATTAAGGTATAATAGTCACATCTAGGGGAGTGCTCTCTTGATTTTTCCCTAGTGCAACATTTCTTATTCTTCCCATCTCTGTTGTGTCCAAAGAACAAACCACACTGGTTTTTTGTGCTCCTTGTTTCTCACAACAGTATCCCTATGCTAGAACAGTATCTGTTTACTTGCTTTCTAACTGTGGAGATGGGTCTTAATTGCCACCATCTGCTTGAATCTGTCAAGTAACAATTGTGTTATTCAATCCAGTGAGTATGAATTTCATTTGATTGATCTTCCTCCCTGGTCCCCCTGGAGACATAATCACAAACCCACTGCATGGAAAGTAACAGGGAAAGGGAGCAGGGATACACCTCCACAACCCATCTCATGACACAGATCTTATTCCTCTCTTCATCCACAGGGCCCAGAGGTTGGCTTGACACTCCTCTCTTCATCCACAGGGCCCAGAGGTTGGCTGGAGACTCTTGTGCCTCCACAAGCCTCTCTCCCTGAACTTGCCTTCAAACCAACAACTCCCAACCTCTCAGCCCTGCCACACGGCAGTTGAAGGAAATTGGATTGTGATGAACTCACCTCTTTTTGCTCCCTCTGCAGACATAGCTCTTCTGTTTCTTCCATTAGTTTATCTGCAAACACACAAAAGAAGTCCAAGCACAGAGAAAAACATTTTATATCCTCGGGATATTTACAAACAAGAAATGCTGACTTTTTGAAGATTGAAAATGCAGCATTCCCTATTCCTTTGTATGTATCTGTCTGGGAGGTTCCAAAGACTGAGATGGCACTAATGGGACGTTCTGTAACTTCCCTCCTGCCAAATAACTTAATAAACTAAACAACCATATTGCTTTGTACTCCTTCTAAGGTTTCCTCTCAATGTTCTTAAAGAACATTAGTGAACCAACCTTCACCATCCTCTAGCTGAGTCAGGAAAATATTCTTATCTCTGCTTCACAGATAAGGAACAAGGCATAGAAAGGTCAAGTGAGTGCAGAGGGTCACACAACATGTAGCAGCAGTCAGTTTTCCTGCAGCTCCGTGTCCCATCCTCACCTGCCTAGCACATCATCCCCTCCTTAACCCTCTGGGCAGCACTGCCAACTCCCTATTGTCACCTTGGGGTGTCCCAGCCAAGCCCAGAAATCAATCCCTAACTTAGCCACAAAACTGCTGCTGTACGGAGCAGTTCCCCTCAGCATCAGTTGCTCTGGTGCACTGAAGACACACACGCCCAGCAGAGGCTGTGCTCTGGCCCTCACCCTGCAGCCTGATGCACCTGTGCTGTGCTAGGCTCCAAGCTCAGAGGCTCTGCCTTGGGCAGCTTCCAGCCACGCTTACAGGAACCCAGACAGAAACGCTCCTCATGGCCAAGCCTCGGGTTTAGCTCTCAGCTCTGCCACCTGGCTGCCACAGGAGCAGGGGCAGATTCACCACAGCACTTTTATCTTCCTCATGTCAGGCAAGTGGGATGCTACTGGTTTCCCTGAGAACCTGACAAAGTTACTGCTGCTGGCAGGGGTACTACTGCTAGCAGGAA
>NW_008239553.1:12105243-12131694 GCF_000691975.1 Corvus brachyrhynchos
CAGGAATGCAAGCCCTGGACTTGATGGGCTTCTGTAAAGTCCATGTCTGCTGTGAAACCTGGATCCCATCTGGGTGGAAGGTAAATCAGTGTGGATTCAAGAAATTCCCCAGAGCAGTGTTCCTCCAGAGAACCTTGACCAGCTGCCAGCAACAGTGCCTGACCTCAAAGCTTGACTGCAGGATGGACACAGATCATTGAAGGTAAGGCTAATGAGGCAGAAGTGATAGTTCTTATATAGAAGTAGACAGATCCTGTCAAAAGAAAGTAGACAACTATGACAATTGACCAGTTCTGAATGTTCTTGTCATGGACCAAAGAATCCAGTGAAAAATATATTTTATATTCCAAATATCTCCTGTTTGCCACAGAATGTGTATTCCTCTATTCCTTCATCACCTTTTTTTTCATTGTACTAAAGACCTCTTTAGTCTTTTAAGCCCTTTAGTTTGTGCTGGTGGTTGCAAAATAATGTTTTGATGAAACTTTCCTGTTTCTAATTTTCCTCCTGTTTCTGTTCCTTCAGGTCCTCCTCTCAGGATCCCCTGTTTTTCCTTTGTCAGGTGTGGAAACACTTCTCCCTGCCTGCCTCATGTACGAGCCCATCCATCACCTCACGTGTGAATGGTGCTCAGATAGACAGAGTGAATATGCCTTCATACTTGAGTTATGATCACTGTTACATGTGAGACCATATAGTGAGATCAGCCCTGATCAGTGTGGATGCAGAAATGCAAAAAGCTCCTCAAGACTCCTCCAGTGGCTTGATTATTAGGAGTAGATACCATTAGCTCCTGCTCAAGGCATCACCAACCTGAAGCACCCAAATTCCTGCTATCTTGTTTAAAGAAGGTAACTCTCCAGACAAGTCACTGGGCCCACACTTCTGACCAGCAGCCCCTAGGTCAGAAGGTCTATTAGACCTGGGTAATGCTCTTAGAGGGCATCTGGGTTAAAACAGCTACTCTCCCCTTGGCTCTTGCTACAGGCAATGTGGGGAAGAGATAACCGGACCTCCCAAGGCAGTCAGAGCGTCCAAGATACCAGGCCATGCAGAGGCTGGTTCCTAAATAGGGGATTTGACAACATAACCTACCTCTCTTCATACCTAAATTATTTTACATTCATCTGGAGCAATTGTTCTTTCTCCACTGTCTACAGAGAGAGCACTGACAAATTAGCCACTGCCATTAGATACCTCAAACAAACCCATGTAAATGCTCCCACTTCCAATGTGAGCAGTGTGAGTAAACACAGAGCTGAAGTAGAGTAAGACCAAAAAACCCACCAGCTAGGTGAAGAAAACTCATGCATGAAAAGCTGTGACCAGCCTCAGAAGTATCAGTGCTGTCTGATTCTGGGAGACAAAGGTATTGTCTGTTTCCCTGTGAGCAGCTGAAACCAGCACATCCAAACATCTCAGGGGTGGCAGATATTTGTACAGATGAGCCATGCAGGACTGCAGCATGTTGGCCAAAGCACATTCCTCCTTCACGCTCCACACACATGTCCAGATCCCACCTTAACTTTTGCATGTTTTGACTCCCTTCAGACCTGAATTTCAGCTGCTGACTACTCAAAAGCTTCATCCAGTGAAAACCTGTAGCTGCTTGTCTTGACCACACTGACAACTCCAGGAAAAGCAAAATTACTATTTTGGCTTTTATGGCTTTTCAAAGCAAGAGTTTCCTACCTAAATATTCCTGTTTCTCCTTGGCCAGCTGTAGTCCTTGAGCTTCCAGGCTCTCGATCATGGCTTCTCCCAGCTGGGCATTCTTCCAGGTCCTAGGGAGAGCAGACAGAAAGCAGGCAATGTAAGAGAGCTAAGGGTCCCTCAGGCTAGGACAGGGGATTCAGCCCAGCAAACTACCAAGGAATTCAAACATGCAGACTCTTATCAGTTGGGACAGCAATTCCCTAAATTTTTTCTCCAAAAATGAATTAGAGAAATTTCCCTGGCATTCAGTAATTTTTTTTTTTTTAATACATGAACTGTATGTCAATACCTCACAGCTATTCAAATGGTTCTTTCAGTGTTTTGGAGATTTCTACACTGAGCTTAATTTTAAGGGCTCTCCAGACCAATCCAGCATATCCACAGCCTCCAACTGCAACAGGATGTAAGTGGAAGCCTTTAAATGACAGGCTTTAGAACCTGATTGCAGCTTTTAACTCTAATAACTTCCCACTGTCAGTGATATTGTCTTCTGCAGCTTTTCCAATATTTTGCTGTTAGAGTCACTCTTCCCCTTCAGACTTCACCCATTTATTGAATCCTTCTTATGGCCTTCTACCTTCAGGCTTTCTGGTATCCATCATCCATCCTGGAACAATCAATCCTTCCTCTGCTAAAGCTGTAAGCCGCTAGGACTTGGTGTCTGGCCCTACACTGTGAGTCAAGTGCTTTTTCCCGACAATGAAGAACCAGAGATAAAAGCCAGACAAGATGCTGGCAAGTAGGGAATGTTAAAGGAAGCAGGCATATTCAAAGAGCACCTTATGTTATTGTAGGACCAGAGTATCTCAACATCTCTTAAACACTTTATGAAGCCAAGCTACAAAAAGTGCCTGTGGAGCAGATGCCCATTACTGATTGAGTTGACAGACAGGATAGGCTTTAATACAGATATTAAACACCAAGGGCAAGGACACACAAACCAAAAACAGAACCAGAAATGGAGTTTGCTGCTCACTTCTATTCATGTTTCATTAGAAAAAATATCTACACATATAAAATGCATAACATTAAAACATACATAAAATTTATTTCAATCTGTTTATATAGATGTGCATACAGGGACAGCAATTGTTGCCCAGAAATTCTGCCATCTTTGTTAACTCCTAAGGGATCTTATTAATATTAAATATCTGCAAAGCTTCCTGTACTGGGCCTCTTTGTGAAACATTTGAAATTGTAGCTTTTTGGAAAGTGTTAATTTGGCAATCTCTTATTTCAAGGCAACCTGTACTTTGTCTCTTACAAAAGCCAGGCGAATAAATTAAACACACACCACCCCAGGGACCAGGCAGCTCACAGCTCCAGCAGCCCAAGCTCTTTGCATATAGATGTGTTTCTTGTCAGCTAATGAGGATATTTCTAAAGTAGAGAGGAAACTAAAACACTAATTTAAAAGGTGCTGTTTTGCCCACAGGTAAACATCTTCATCTTGAGTGAGAACACGTAGGTGTGAATGTGTTTTTTCACTAACAATCCTTGTTAAAGGATGAATCTGATCCCAGAGAAGCCAACAGCAAACAGGTCAAGATGGGAGTGGGGGGAACGACAGAGTTTATCGTATGATTACATGGAGAGCTTCAAAACAGCTAGAGCCTCTAAGGTGTCTGTTTACAGATTCACCTTCTCAGTGCTCCCTTCCTTCCCCAGACTAACAAGACATTTCCCTGTTACTCAAAGGTTACTACACCCACTGCTGTGTGACTTAGAAAATGCACTCATATCACTGTGTAGCATTTAAGCGTTTATTCCTTCATCTGCTGGCACCAGTGCCAGTGTAACCACAGCTACAGGGAGGTACAGGCTGTGACTTCAGCTGAGGGGCAAGCAACAGCTTTCTTTAGTCTGTATTTCTTGCCAAGTGAGTTTCCATCAGAAAAAGCTACACTGCTTAAAGTATCAGAAAGCACAGGGCCAGGAAGGCTCATGGGACAAGTAGGAAGCCCCTGCCTGACAAAAAAACCAAACCCAAAGCTGTAGAGAACCTCCATCACATATATATCTCAATCACTGTCTGTTCCAGTCCTTTTGCAGCACTGGGAATATCTCTTTAGCTTTGGCTGCATTTTACCTTTCTTGGGAGCACCCACAGCCAATTTTTGGAGACACTTTGCATGTTATAGTCCGCAGGACATAAGTACCATGTTATTTTTTTTCTCCCACATTGCCCACCAAGTTTACTTTTTACCAGTTCAGGGAAGGCTGATGTGGACAGAGAGAGTGTATGTGTGCCCCTGTGCCCCACTACCAGCAGCAAAGCCTTTCTGGGTGGAAGGAGAGCCTGGCAGTCTGGGAGTCAGGCCTTCGTGCATTTCCAAAAAGCTTTCACGATCTGGCAAGTGTGGTAAGTCCAAGCCACAACACATTAGAATCGTGGGGAGACCATCAGTTCCCCTCCACAGTGAATTCCCTATCAGGGCAGGAAACTTGGAAAGGAGGGAAGAACTGAAGGGATCACCGAGCAGACTGTGATGGTGGAGGCAATAACCAGTTGTGCAGGCACATAGACATGACCCACCCCAGATGTAAAGAGGCAGTGGACAAAATTGAAACAAAGGACAGAGGATACTTCCCAGCCTAGGTTTGTTTTTCCTCTTTTGCCTATTTCCATATCTCAGTCTATGGAGTTTGTTCTGGGACTGGGTTTTTTTGGTTTGGATTTTTTTGTAGTTGTTGGATTTGTGGGGTTTTTTTGTTTGGTTGGTTGGGGTTTTTTGAGGTTATTTGTTTGTGGGTTTTTGGTTTTTTGGGGTAGTTTTTTTGGTCAGCTCTAAATAACGATAAAAACAGCAGGATGATCACAACTAAGTGCTGCGGTACCACTGGCAGTACAATGTCCATCTAGGAACAAAAGGATTATAACAGGTTGCCTAGAATAATTCAACTGTGTTCTTTTAGCTTTTCTATTCACTGCAGATGAATTTACTGGCCCATGCTGGCCTTTCTGACTGCTGTTTAGCTCCCAACCTGACCCCGTTAAATCACATAATCTGTGCTTTTCCTCACATGCAGGCTACCATCAGCACTGATGAGACTGGCACTGGAGCTGCACCACTCTCTGATGCAGGAACAGAAGCAGAGAGGGGAGGGAAGGTGTCTCAGGCAGATTTTCAGCTAGGTGCAGGTGGTCTGCTGTATGATAGCAGCCCCTCTCTACTTCTGTTCTAAATGCTACTGCTGGAATATTGAAGCATGGACTAGAGAAAAGGCTGGCTCTGTGACAAATGCAGCAGTGCAGGGCTTACTTGTGAGTACCTCTCCCGAGTTGTGCTGCCTTCCTCCTTCCCTCCCACACACACCTGAAGGATGAACTTGGTCCCAAATTATTGCCCTTGGCAATAGTTGAGCTTAACATTGGTGGACGCAAGTGCAGACCTGTGCTATTCAATAAAAATCTCCAAACTGCTCAAGGGCTAACTAACTCTGTCACTTTTCCTCTGTAGTGGCCAAGGCTGCTCATGCCAAGGGGGTGGCAGACCTCTGCCTTGGGTCTTGTGTCCCATGGGACTCCTGCTCCCATGAAATTTCAATGGACAGCCTTGTGTTGCAGTTCATACACTACCAGGGAGGTAACAGCTTCCCCCAGCACCAAAGCCAAGCACACTGCAGCAGCACAGAGCTTGGCTTGGGATGATCCACCATAACACTGGGTTCCCCATTTATTACAAACCAAAATTTTGAGCCTCACAACATTGCAATTAACTGAGATACTGCCTTAGCATGTACACATACATGCACACACTGGTATTACAAGTTAAACAGCTTTTGTCCCTACAGTGACAAGAGACCACCCAGGTTGTAATGCAGCCAGGAAGGGCAGAGCAAAGCATCATTGCTTTAAGCCTCATAGCTGAATGGCAGGCTCTGCCCTACAGACTCAGGAAGTTTCTATATCTCATTTGGGAAAGTGAAATCCCTGTTTAAGTGTTATCTCTTCCTGCATCTGCTGAGATTTAGAAAGACCCTGCTCTGGTTTTGCAGGACAGCTGCTCATTGCACTGTCAGGCTCCTGGGTGCTGGGGATTGCAGTGTTGCAGGCCAACAAACTGCAAATCTCTGTCCAGCATTCTCAGCAGAGTGTGAACCAGTGCTGAATGCACAGAGCAATGCAACCCTCTCACCCCTGCAGGTGGGCTGGAAATGCTTTGCTAACACTGCCTCTCCTGGGATTTAGGCTGCCTCTGCATTTCACAATTAAACTGTTTTGAGAGGCCAAATCCTGCTGCTGCATGGTCTGAGCACCCTCAGATCTGGGCAGAAGGAATGCACACCCTGCAGACACAGAACTGCATCACAATTACGGTTATTTGTCAGTACTGTGCTGGTGAGGTCCCTGCTCGTAGCAGGACATAGAGCCATCTGGGCAGCTGCACGCTATCTTTGTGCCTTGCCTGTTCTGCTCTTACTTCACCCCAAATTCATATGGAGGAGTTGTCTGACCCCCACTTTTATCAAGCCGGCAAACCTCGCTTCCCACACAAAATGGACCAGGAGGGCTCCCATTCAGACTCAGGTCCCACCTCTCTGAGGCACAAGAGAGGGATGGCAGGTGAACTGAGTGTATCAGCATTTGGCAGATGACAGCCTGGGGGGGTGAGCAGAGAGCCATACTGCACACACACTGCACACCAAGGTGGGAAGCTTTGCATCAGTTTTCGAGCATTCCTGTTTAGAGAAAGGACAGGTCCAGAAGGGAAGTGAAGCTCTCACTGTTTTTGAGGAGCTTGTCTGACTCCCCATAGCCCTTCTAGTCAGGCTTCTTCCTCTTTATCCTTTACACATCTACAGAGCAGTACAAAGCAAGTAAGGAATAGAAAGAAGCTTACACTTTTCCAGACTCCTGTAGCATCTCCAGCCACTGAGCCTGCTCAAACTCTGATTCGGCTGCTAGAACAATGTTACCCTGGAAGAGGGGAGGGGAGGGGAAAAAAACCCAGATTAGAGATGCTGGTGCCTTATGTACCTCTGTGCACTCATGGCATGAACTGGACACAGCTGTGGTGGGAAGAGAGCCCACCACAGTCTTCCACACGGGAAGTAGGATCACACAGGAGCAAATATGACCTAGGCCTACCACACATTGGGAAGTGTGCACAAGGCAAACAGTCACAGTAAAAATAATACTGATAGGGCAACACGAGCTCTAGGGCTCCTAAGAATGTGTCTACTGGTCTGCTAGTATCATAAAACCTGGTGTCAGAAAGTGCAAGTTTCCTTGTTGGTTGTCAAAGCAGCAGCAAAACCTTGAGGGGACTTGGGATGTTAAGTCACCCTTGCTCTCAGGATAGTCTGTCCAGGGAGGGTAGGCACACCTTGGCAGGGAGGGAAAAGACTGCCAATACAGCTCTGCCCATCAGTATTAACCTGTTCTGTGGGGTTTGGAGCTTTTGAGAAGAAAAGAAATATACTTACATGGAAGTCTTCATGAGAGATCTTTATGGCATAAGGCATGTTGGCCTCTTCTTTGGGCTCCACGATGCAGCCTCCCAAGGGTATGACACCCTGGAGATAAACCAGGGCACTCTAATCAGTCAGAAAAATCAAATATAACTATCAACTAATCAGGAGCTGAACTTTCACCCTCAGTCACTTGTGGGCCACTGCCCTGCCTTGGCTACCCCAGGAGGGGCAATATACACAGTTCCTGAAAAGCAGAGGGACTCTCATCACCACCAGGATACTCCCAGCCAGCATCTGAAAGGGGGTAAAGATGGCAGTCCTGCCTTCACCATGGAGGGAAAGCTGTTAGCTAGAACATGGAAACAGGAACTCTTTCATCAGGGAGGAAGGGATCTCCCAATTGATTCAGTGTGGTATCATGACAGAGGCTGTGCATTCATTAGAGTCACTGACAGCAGTCAAAACCCCCATGTGCTGCATGGGGGCACGCAGGCAGCTGGCTGCCCCCAACCAGGATGGGTGAAATCAGCTCCTTTGGAAGCTCACGTGCTACATCAGCTTCCAGTGACTACAGAGGACAAAAGCAGGCTCAGAGCACAGGGTCACCCTGTGGAGCTCCAGGCAGCAGAGCTACAGAGGCCACTCCTCAGAACTGAGGACATGTGGGTTACCAGCTCCTAATGAGTGCAAGTACAGGTTAGAAACAAGAGGCAAATGGAGCTCTTAACCCCACCACTGGCTTTGCCAGCACTATTTTTATAGCCACAAGATTAGTTGATTAGATCATGAAAACAAGGGAATATATCTACTATCAGGTAAAAAAAATAGAAGTCATATGCCTGCTAAATCATTAAATATCCTGGAAAGGTACCAATGCGATTCTTTCTCTTTTGAGGCTTCCCTGGACCTGTGAGATCTTTGTGACTTATTGGGACTTATCTCTTCTTCACTTGCTGGGCCCATGGAGGAAGGGGGAGGGGGAGCTAGAAACAGAATTACTCCCTCCTTGTGCAAGCAAACACTGCTCACCTTGGGATGGATATTGAAGTATTTATTGCTTTCAAAACTCTTCTTCTCACTCTCAGCATAGTACAGCAGGAAACTTTCCTTAATGATGAAGAACCTTCAAGACAGAGAAGGGAAATACATTCTGGTGAAATGGAGGTTGTGGTTCACAGCACAAGGAAATCTCCACCTAACTAAAGCTGCTTTCTGAGCAGAAGAGTTTACTACTCCCACCTAAGTCTGAGGCGAGGTGCCTCACTTCTGCTCACAGCCAAGAGCTGGTGCTTAACAGCAAGTGCCAAGTTCAAGCACTTTGTGTTTGCAGCTTACCCCAGCACGCACACACCAGAGCTGTGGGCAAACCATGGCACCGTGTGCTCACAGGGCACAGGGACAGCGCTCTGTGCCCCAGGCAGGACCACAGGCTTTTGCCATCTCTACATGTGTGCTCTCTCTAGCTCGTGTGTTGAATTCAACCTGTTGGAGAGAGCTCCTCTTTTATTCAAGGGTCTCTCGCATGGGTTAAGAGCAACTAAATGCTCATTTGGCAATCTGCTGCCTGCCACCCTCTTCCCTCCCATCTCAGCATAAGCCAGAAGGGAAGTGTTTCCACTCTAACACAGAATTGCAGCCTAGCATCCCCAAGTGACTCCTGAGGCAAAAAACTGGCCACCAAAGCACTCAGGAGCAGAAATAAATTTGAGAGATATTTTTAAGCAGAGCACCTGGCAAAGTCTCCCTGACCTTCACAACTACAAAGGAAATAGAATTTTTTTTTTCTCATATCTGTAACATTAAAATATGCCTTGTTCTGCTCACTTAGCCTCAGGTATGCTCTGATGATCATTGTGCAGCAGCCGCAAAATATCACAGCTTCTTTAAGCCGAGCTTCTAACTTACTGGAGTGTGTCCTCAAAATAATGATTAAAGGAGTGCCACCTTTAACTTATTTGGATTTTTGAAATGCTCCTGGGAGAGTCCCTCCTCTCTTCAAAAATTGAGGTTGCATGCACTCTGCAGGCGAGAGATACCTCACTTAGTTTAAATTTGGTCTAAATCTCTGCAGCATTCAAAAATTATGAAGAGCAGCTGAAAAGAAAAATGGGGACAACTTTAGTAGGGAGGTTTCAAAAGAGTAAATTACAAAGAAAATGTGTTGTACTGTTTTGTACATATTTTCTGACATGAGAAAGGGATTTGGGAAGAAAGTGAAAAGCAAGAAGGTGAAAATTATTTTTAAATGCCTTGTTACACTTCACAAACCACATCTGTGTAAATCACTTTCATGTGGTCCCAAGGACAAGAGATCATGAAGAAATTGGAAAGGATAAGGCATTTCTGTGAATAACAAGAACATTCCCAGGAAACCTTCTTGTTTCTGGGAGGGAACAAGAGGAGACCTCCACAGGCAGTGCCAGTTTAGTTCCAAAAACTAAAGAAAGATGTTGAATCTGGCAGAGAATTATCACCAGAATAATAAAATTATATCTATAATTATTAATAATAATTATTATAATTATTTTTCTTGGGTGAAAGCTTTACTGCTTCCATCAGCTTCTGTCTCTTGCTCTTCTGCCGTGGCTCTGGCAACACAGATGAAATTGCCAAATGCCATGGAAACAGAGACCGTGGGCTCTTGGGGCAATAAAAAAATGCAGAACAAAGTTAAACTTCTGAAAGTCTGCAGCAAACTCAAGCTCTGGACCTACTTTGTACCTTCTCCAAAGTGTTTAAAAGTGACAGTCATTGAACACGTGCATATTTATATCCAGAAGTCTTCAGAACATACAACCACCAGCAGCAGTTATTGTTCCCCAATTTTTTTCTTCTCCTCATCTTCTCATCTATACCTGTTTATGCTCAAATCAAAGGTGGGGAGAAGCAGGCACTTTGTTTCCTCAGCAGGACACATTTGATACCCTGAGGACATCGTGGTTGACTGCCCAACCTCACCTCTTGCTCCTGACCACAGCCTGACAAAATCTCTCTAAGCAGAACAGCACAACTCAGTGCAAAAACCACTCCTCTGTGCTGAGCTTATTTAGTAGGTAGAGGACTGAAAAGGTGCTCATTCACAGTGCAGCCTGTCAAGCAAGCCGTCAGAGTAGGAGCAATTGCTATTCACCTTCCACCCAGGGGACCACCACCATTCCAGCCCAGACTCCTGTTCCTGTGCACCTCCCAGAGGAGCTGCATTTAACATTCCCTCAGCTGGGAAAGCAAGGGGTGACCCTGCCCATGGTGGCTGTCCCATACTTGAATTGCTCAACTACAAGACACCTGCCCATTTAGCAGAGGCACTGGGCACATCTCTGGGGGATGCATTACTGATGGAGTAGATTAATTGATGTCTCACTCTTGGGTGAAACAAGGACTGGCATTTTCAGATATTTCAGATATTTGCATTAATGGCAAAGGCAGCCATGACCCCTGCAGCAGGCCCAGAGCTGACACTGGCCAAGGCAGGTATCAGAGACCTCCAGAGAGCAGACAAGGCTTGTTCCTGGTTCCTCCTGTCCACATTTCTTCTGTGAACAGAAGCCTTGTGCCTTCCTGATTAATTTTTCCTCCCACCTCTGGTCATTAGCTCTATAAGAAAGTTTTCCTTTGAGTAGCTGCATCTTCACGTTATGCCTCTAATGCTTAGTTCAAGGAGGACTTCCTTTTTTAGAGGGAAATGTTGCCTTATCTGCACAATACATACAGAAATAACATCTTAAAAGAACAAACCTGCCTGCCCAATGGCCTGTGCCTGGTCCAGTGAGTCAGAGGGAACCAGATACTGTGGGCACAAGTATGAATCTAGAGATGCCAAAAGTCAACACCACACATGACATGGAGAAAGTCTACTCAACCTGTTTGACACTTTTCAGTCTGAATGATCTCAAGAAACATTTTCCAGACAGGTAAAGATATTGATCTTTAACTCTGTGTGATTTTAAAGCCAGGCTTTAGTTTGTTACGTACTGTTTGTTGCTCAATGCTGATAATCCTCGTATTATAGATTATGCTCCAATGGAAACCAAAATCAAAGCAAAAATAAGAACAAAATATAGCACAAATCTCTGAAAATTGATGTGTCTCTCACAGATAAATGAACTTTTAGATCCCTGACCTCACAGATGTGGAGAGAAAATATGGGGATTTGGAATGAAAATATACAAAATAAGAGCTAAAAAAATAATAATAACAAAATCCCACTGCAAGTAATGAAGGAAAACCATCAAAAATCTGGTTAGCTTGTGGGCATAATGTATTTATGTTCAGATCATGTTCCCTCATCTATCCTTACCTGGAAAGCAACACCTGAGCAACCAAGATTGTCACTTTAAATGACCTTCAGGACAAAGTCTCCATACAACAACCCAGGGACAATTGACACAGCATAGTGAAAAGAGGCATCAAGTAAAGGAATAGAGGAGAGAGTTACAAGACTCAAGAGCAGGTTGAAGAGTAAAGCAGCAGCAAGGTGAGCAAGAGCAGAAAGGGAAAGGATGGCCAAGGGAGAAAGGGGGGAGACACCCAGTTAGGACTGTGATTGGAGGACTGGAGACACTGAACATGTATCTGAATTAGGCACAGATGTGGCAGCAGAAGAAAAGGGAGTGTTATAAAGGCAGGGGAAGATTTTGAATACAAACAAGAACGCAAAAAAGAAGCAATTTAAAAATAGAGCAGAGTTCAAAACCTTGGAGAGCAGCAGCAGCAAAGGTGTGAGAGGTGAGACAGGCTGGCCCAGCCACACTCCACAGGCAGCACAGGTAATACAAGAGCCATTCATGTGGTCAGCTGCTCTGGTCACCCATCCCTGCTGCTGGATCCTGCACTATGAAACCGCTGAAACCACAGTGTAATTAAACTGGAATAGCAGAGGAACAGTAACAATTTGAGTGACTCAGATGTCACTGAGTCACTGAGAGCAGAAACAACAGCTCTACAGGACAAGTTGAGATACCTGATCTCTGAGGGGAAAGTGCTCTCTTTGTATCAGAGAGGGCTAATTAAATTAATTAGCTAATCTTTGTACAAGTTTTTGACATGACAATGGCCCAGATGAAGTAGTTACACTATAAAACTGCAGCAGTCTCCCTGGTCCTTTCTTCCGGAGGTGATTCTCTGGGCACCGGTCCAGGAGCACAAGCAGCGAATCCCAGCTATGAGATCAGCCCAGCTCTCTATCCCTGGGGACAGCTCAGGAAACTGATGAGCAAATGATCTTTATCAGCATGTCAGGTCAGAGTCCACAGTACCTGCCCCTCACTCTTCCTCACCTGGCAGGCTTCCCTGCCTGCCTCCTGCCCTGGTGCCCGGCAGGAAGAGGGGGATGCTTCCTGGCAGCCAGCAGCAAGTGGGACGTTTACATACAAGGACGAGAGGGAAGCACATGCTCTCGCAGCCCCGATGTCTCAGCAGCCCCTGCTGCCCTGTGCTCCACACACACACTGCTCTGCAGCTGTGTGATTCCCAGGGGGTTTCTGAGCAGAAAGCAGTCCTAAATAATTATCTTTTCCATCTGTCCTGTGACCACTGTCAGTAGCCACTGTGGTAAACAAGGTTACGTGCATGCTTTGCCACAGACAGTTCAAGAAAAAAAATTCTCTCTTAACTGTGCTGTTTCCCTCCTTCCAGCTTGTCATCTCTGATGGATTTACTGAGAGATATAAGCATATTTTGTGCTTTGTTCTCTCCTGTTTTCAACTTCTCATGCTCCACCTTGCTTTTCTGACACTCAGTTGTCCACCAAGCAAATGCCCCTCCTGGCACTGTCCTACTGAACCCCAAAGTCTCAGACATAGATGGTAACAGACAGTTTAGAGCATGACACTCCTATATGGGACTGGGATTATTCATAGTAAAGAAGGTGTCACTTCCATCCTGGAAAGCTACTGCACCCTATTCATGCCATATCCAGGGCAGGTATGCACATTATGCATTTCACTCCAGCCTCCGTGCCAGGCTGATGCCATTACCAGTAAAACTTTTGTAGCAGGAGAGACTAAATTGCTTATTATTCATTAGAAGGAAGAATGGGGTGCAGTTTGTTAGGAAGAGAAAGATCGTAAGTCAGGGACCAAGAATATGATTTTCCATAGCCGCTCCAGCAGTGACCCAATCTTAGACTGGTCAAAAGTACCAGTAAACTCAGAAGACAGTTGCTTCTCTGTTGGAAAGATATTTCTTTACAAGGAAAGAAAATTCACATTAGGAATAGAACTTCTTTTCTTTAAGAGATAGGCATCAGGGTGCTGCTAATGGCATTTCAAAAATCAAGCTCTGAAAGGCAGCATGCTCAGATGTCAGCCCTGCAGATAAACACAGCCACACTGGTCCAGTGCCAGAAGCATCCAGCCCACTCTTGGACAGTACCTGAGGCAGCACACAAATATTTGGGCTTCAGAGTAGACCACTGCATGGGCAAAAGGAAGGACTGAAAATGCTTCAAACAGCTGCCTCTAGTCAAGTCCAGCTGTCCCCACAGGTGCCATCAGATCTAGCCCTGACTAAAATAAAGCTCTGCTATCCCTCCCTGCTCCCTGCATAACCTCTGCTGGGACAATGTGAAATTCCAAAACCTGGGATTTCCATCACCAAAGTACTGGACACCATGCCTGGACACTTTTTCCTTGATCTATTATCTAATCCGATTCCATCCTTCCCTTAAACAGTTGCTTTTCTTCTCAATTTCTCCAGAAACATTGCTGCTACAGCCAAGTGAATGCGATCAAGCCAGTAAATATCATGTATCTCCCACACAGACCTATGTTCATGGCTCACGGCCTGATGAGACCAATCCTCCCCTTACACACTGTTTTATCTCCCATATCTTGGAAAGACTTTCCTTGGGACTGGGAGTAGTACTGTTGTCCAAGATTTCAGGACAAAACCTACGTTTATCAGAGATCAGATCCCAAATGACATCAAGCAATAGTCAATTTTTTTTCTTAATTTATCTGGAGTGGGAAACATCTCTTCTCCTTTTCATAAAAAAATGCACTTGACCAGCTATGTGTTGCTGGGCCTGGGGGGAAAGAAGGGGAAATGAATGAATTGCTCATCTCCCCATAACGATTTGTTATAATAACATGCAAGGTTATTTTACTTTAAAGCAAGTCTATCCCATGATAAAACAAACAAACCAACCAACAACACATTGCTCCTCTCTTCAAGTCTTTTTACTCCAGTACCCACTTCCTTCCAAACCCTACAGATTCCCTGTGTTCAACTCTCATTGACCTGTGTCTGGTCCCCCAGGACCCTCAGCTGCTGTGCTTGCAACTAATCTTCCATATCATCCCTGACCCACAGTCACCTCCCCTTCTGTTCCTAGCTGCTATCACTAAAATATTTACCACTTGCTGAAGATGGGGGTGACTTCTAGGAATAGAACAGCACTAAATAAATAATGACAGAGGGAGCAGAGATGGGCCATTTGCCTGCAAGAAATTTTTATTAGGGAGAGCCTTTTAAGAAAGTCTCCTCCATGGCAAATTACCTTCCCCTCTGTTATTCTGTCCACTTCTTTTCCATAACACAGTCACATTAGTTTCCAGACGTAATTCATTTATTTATCAATATTTGGGAGCTGAGTAGGGAGCATCAGCACAAATTCTTTTCTGGGTGAAAATAGGCTGTTCTTGGCAGGGGAGGGAATAAAACCCACACACAGGCCAAAGACTGCTACAAAAACAAAACTGCTTCCCAAGTAATGTTTTTGTCAGGCTATGCCATCTTCACAGACTGGGCAGCACTATGGTTACTACAGAGAACAAAGCTGGGAAAGCTGGATTTAGAAATGGTTTGTATCTATACTGCAGACTACAGCAAAGAGGTACTTACCCACAAAAGGTAAGTGCCAGAGATCCAGTGATTTCCATAAAGAAACTACACCAACTCTAAACTGATCCACCATTTCAGTATTATAGAACTTACTTCTGTCCTTGGTTAAAGGTTATGGCAAATGCTTTCCAGCTCCAAACTTCCTGGCTGCTGATAGACAACACACAGCAGCTTACAACTCCCTTACATCTCCAGATGGGAGAGAATTCAGAGCCACCTTCTCCCCAGGGAAGAGTCTGCATGTGCTGTTCCAAGCATGCTGTCACTGTCAGGCAGCACAGCAGTACTGGAGCTGGTCCACAGACCCCTGCAGACCACACACACATACAGACCCACATGCAGTCAGCTCAGCCCTTGCCTCTGGCACCCAAAGGACTCAAAGAGCTTTGAGTGCTAAAAGAACAAAGGCAGTTTAGGGGCAAAACACACGAGCTGACTCTTCCTCTTTCATAAGATAATTATTCAGAGGAGGCAGTTAGTCTCTATTCCCACCCTGAAGTGCACATAGCACAAGGTCTGGACAGATAAAGAAGAGAGCACAATGGGGTGCCACATGTGTAAAGCAGACTCAGAACAGCAGGGAAGCTATGCCCCAAGTTTTACCCCAGCCTCTGCCTGGCTGCACTTGAAGAGTCAAGCACTCAGGCTCTTAACTTATCCCAGAACCCTTAGGCTTTGTATTTCATCCGAGCATCCCTCAGCAACCGGGCTTACCTCCTGGACCATTTGGCCGACTGCCTCCCAAAGGGTCTCTTCCAGAGCACACCGTACAGCTGCACTTTGGTGCTGATGTCCAGAGCATCTGAATCCGTCTGTTCCATGGATGGAGAAGGGGATACAGAACTGGATTTTGAAGCGAACATTATAGATGGATCTGGTTCTAACTCTCCCCCTCTGCGTGGCAGCTCAGGGAATCCGATTAAATGCAATGAACCAGCAGGACGTAACCAGCCCAGCAGACAGAGAGACTGGGCTTTGGTTTGAATCAATAACTTGACTGCTCAGCACACAGTCAGTAATTCTCTCCCTGATGCACAGATGATGAGAGTTTTCTCATTGCGTATTACTTCCTGATGCATTGAAAACAGCACACATCCCAGCCCAAGGGAAAAAGAAGAGTGAAGAGAGTCAGACATCAGAAACACAGAGAGCCAGAAAGAGCTCCTCAGAAAGAAAGCTCTTAGCAATAACATAAGCCAAAATACCTCTGCACCAGAGCCAGCTTGGAAGGTTATTTCAGTCGACATTGCAGCACTCCATGCAGAAATTAGGGCAAGACGGATGTTTTACTGACAGGCATCTCTGACACATATTCCCAAAATCTTGCGCTCGGAGACAGGTTCTTCTGATTTGTCCTGAGGAAAATTAGGGCAGAGCGAGTGGGAGCCAGCAAGTTCAATCGGACTCCCTCTGTCATCGCAGGCAGGGGCAGAGGGGGGCCCTTGCTGTGCCAGCCTGGCACTGCCCACCTGGGGAGAGTTCACGTGGCTGCTGGGTTTGGACTGGGCAGTGTCCATACTGCACGCCTTGCTCTGCCTTAAAGGGCCATTGCTGATCAAAGTTAGAGCATAAAATTCTGCCTGCCTTCATGCCTTGCTGCATCTTGGAGATGTGGCAAGAACAGCCTCTGCCCTGCCTCTTAGGTACCAGCTCTTTCTTGGCCTCAACATGGACACATAGGAATATATCACACAGCTCAGGTAAGTCCATGTTCATCTCCTGCTTAGTACTCCCACAGCAAGCTTTTTAATCTGGTTCCCTAAGTCCTTGTTCCGCTCTTGAAACCCTTTCTCCCTGCACAGATACAAACACCGTTCGCCAAAAGAACCTATCTTTTGTAATGCCCACAGGAAAGCAGATTAGCATTATATTGTTCTTTACTGTGTCCTCCCTCCCCTCCAGGATTAGAATTTAGGGAAAATCCTAGCTGCTAAAGCATCTGAGGTTTTGGGATATCATATAACCAGTACAGATGCGTACACGCTGTATGGCGTGTATGCCATAGATGCTGAGGTGTCTGCTCCCGATTTAACCTGTGCCATCCTATGTGAATCCATTTGGATGCCATAATTGCTGCATGTCAGCCCTTCCCAATGCAGTTGCTCAGAAGAGACACAGTGCAGACACATGGTCCTTTCCCATTCCCAATCAGAAACCTGGGATGTGCTATAGGCCAGGTCACACCACAGGACATGGGCTCACTTAGCTTTATTCAGTCAGAGGCACTTGCAAAGCATCTTAAAGAGAGGAGATGCAGACAGCCTGCCTCAGGTTCACAGACTGCATTCAGTATTAGAGAAATTAGAGATGCAGGTCCCTGATAAAAGTCACAGTTGATCAAAAGATGAGGGAGTCAGCAAACTCCACAATTTGTTACTTTCTCTCACCCTGGTTTTGACCAACCTTTTTGGTCCCAGACATGGGACATGTCCCATCTCAGAGTGCTATTGAGGCAGAGGGTGGAGAAGAGAGCAGCAGATACTGCCTCCATCTCACCTGAGCTCTAACTCTTGAATATAACACTGCACTGCAGAAGAGAAGCATTAATGCTATAGACACCATTCCATACACAGCACTAAGAAGGAAATACTACTCATAATCAGGAGAGGGAAAATTTTCTCTCAAATTATGTTGCACAAAGGGTAAAAATTATTCTGGGCCCTATGGCCTCACTTTACTCTATAAATGTGCAGTGAAAAGCCACAGAGCTCCCACATAAAGATAGATGATCTAATGCCCCTGCCATTGTACTGCACCAACAATGCAAAGATCTGACAGCAGTGACCTGAGGTGAGGAGAAATAGATTTTCATCCTTTACTTATTTTTCATTCTTTACTTATTTTTACCTTATACAGACCAAGGGAGTAAAGAGGTTTCTGGCTTTGAACATCAAAAAGTGAGATTTTTTTTTTTTCCTCTGCAGGCCTCTAAGACAAGCAAGGCACTGACTATTTACAGCAAATTCTTTAAAGTCAACAGTCCAGGGAAAAGAGCAACTTGCTTTTGTCAAGTGACAGGCCAGTAATGCTAGGGCAGTAGAGAGCAGCAAGGTGAATTTTCTAACTGCTGGTGTCAGGACACAGTAATCTGTAGTAAAAGTGGCTCTTTTAACATTTCCTTTATGTGTGTACTAATCTAATGAAGGGGAAACACAGTTGTACATCCTTGAGAGAAAGCACTGGAGCTTTAATAAGAAAACCTTTCTGTGGAGCAAAAGGCTGCACTGGTATGGCAATTATTTTGCTAATATGTTGTCTTTATTTTTCCTACACATCAAGCCAATAAAATTTTGCTAAAAATAAAACATTTGAAGCAGACAGCAGCGCAAGCTATACAGAAATAACACTTCTTCACAGAATATCCTGAGTCGGAAGGGACCTACAAGGATCACCTCCGACTCTTAGCCCTGCACAGGACATGCTCAAGAATTACACCATGTGCCTTCACCACAGGCCACACTCCAGTCCAAAGATGCTCCCTTTCAGTTTAAGAAGACACATAGTGGCTAACTTCAGCTGCTGAGGAGGCTTGTATTTTTAAATTTTTTTTAAAGTGAAAAGTTATACCTTCATGCTCTGGGCAGCCTTTCAATACTGTGTTATGCAGAAAAGAACAAACTGCTTCTTGGGCTGGGGCCAGTAAGTTGACATGGATCAGACCTGCTGCAGAGTTGGAGAGATTCAGATCTTACCTTCCAGTAAGATAGATTCCCTTTCCTTTTACAGCTTCTGATAGGTTCTGATAGCCATTTTTAACCCGGAGAAACATTAGCAATTATGGGAGGTATTAGCAAGTACCTGAACAATGTGGAGAAGTCCAGCTCCACTTTCATTTATGATACATCATTCTTGCAAAGAGAAAATGTCACATGTACCCCTCAAAGTGATGCTCCAGCTTCCTAGGTGCACAGTTGTGTGCAGATGCTATTTCAAATAGAGCAAAAGCAACTACCATCACAACTAACATCAACCCACCTCTAGTGAGATACACTGACAGAGCATGTTTCTTTTGCACATGATTAAATTTTCAGTGTCAGATGGAAAGTCAGAGCTGTTCTGCAGAACTCAAAGAAAAGTTGCTCAGCAAATGGCATTAAAGTCAAATGCCTCTGTAGATTTGCAACCCCATCTGACATCACCCTTACAGATGTATAACCCCATTTGACATCATCCCTTGGTAAGAATTACGTGGTCTCAGTGACCTCTTCCAGCTAAAGCCCTTCACCAGTCCCAGCCCTTCAAAACCACTCAGATTCATGGTGGATGGCCCAGGAGTCATATTAACCCAACCATTTGCTGTGGATGTAGCACAGCTTCAGGAGACTTAGAGGAAGACAGAAAATAAGGTATCAGTTTACTGAAGCAAAGGGATTTGACAGCAATCAGCCAGCCCCATAACTTGGCTTTTGGGAGGCAGTTTTCTCAGGAACTGACACCATAGTCAATGACCGTTTTTCTCAGCATGAAAAGGGGATAATTTTTTTTTTTTTTTTTTAAATTCTACTAAGAGATCTCTTCTGGAAGAAAACTCATTTACTCTAGTATTTTGTTAAACAAAGATTTCTGCTAAAAAGCCATTTTTCAGAATACATCAGAGTGGTCAGCCACATTTGAAAGCTTCCTCTAGAAGACAGCCCACAGGCTTCCTGCGAGGCACCAGTTTTTCCCCCCATCAAGCCTAAATACAAAGTGATCACATGGCTGACAAACAGAAAATGTTTGGAGCTTCAGTAGTTAAATAGGCTGCTTCCAACCAGCAACTTGTCCAACAGCAGAGAATAAATACAGCTCTACTTGTTTTCTTTCTTTCCATAGACTATGAATCCACTGCCACACACTCCCTTCCTCCCTGGGGAAGGGCAGTGCTGCATGTCTGCAAGCCACGCTGCTCCAGCAGCCCCAGCCAGTCAGATCCCAGTCCCATCTCTGAGGATGTGGGAGAGTGCAGCAGCCATGGGAGTGCTACTTCCCACAGCAGGAGGAGTGGCTGAACCTCCAAACAGAGGGACAGGAAAGAACAAACCTTTCCCCAAGGTTTTGTAACAGCATTCAGAGCTGGTGGACTTGCTGCTTGGAACAGACACCACCTCCATTTCTATTTACCTTTCCAAGTGCATCTCCTTTTAGCTACATCTTACCTGCTTGTAAATGAACATAATTCTACTCAATCCCAAATGTGACAACAGCAACAGCAGTTACCAAGGACGTGGCTTGAGCAGGTGACACAGCTGAGCAGCAATGGCTTAGGCCAGTGCTGCTGGAAGCTTTCTGCATAGAAAGTATCAAAGTCGAGGACTACCCATGGTACAGTTGCCAGGTGAGTAGCATGGGATATGTAAAGGACAGCTCAAAACCTTGTAAAGACTTTTTTGCCCTTTGCACCCCGTAGTGCCCAGACACTCAAGAGATCCACCAAAGAGATCAGAGACAAGGTTCAGAGCAGTTCTTCTGGGGGAAGTTCAATTGCTTACTCAGTCCCGTTAATTTTGAGCATAGAAAAAGTGCTGCCTTTGCAACGAGGGCATGGAAGCACCATTCAGTATCCCAGGGCTTAGCTTCCAGACCTGGCAATGTCCTTATCTGACTGAGGTTGTCCTGTGCAGGGCCAGGAGCTGGACTTTGATGACCATTGTGGGTCTCTTCCAACTCAGGATATTCTATGAATCTAAGCAGGTAACTTGACTTCCCAGTGCTCCTCACGTGTAACACTGGTACTAAATCCAGAACATCACAAGAATACATATACCAGGACAGTAGTTTGGGTACCATGGGCAGCCAAAATGTCCTGCAAAAGAGAAGGATTTGTTAGCATTTCTTTGGCAGAATAATGGAGGGGGAAAATGTAATACCTCTACATATTAAAACAGGCAAACAACCAGAGAACCACCAGCACGCTTCAGATCTGACAAAAAATTCCAGCAAGAAGCAAATGAGATCCAGGGCTGCCCATTCTGGAGAAAGACACTCCTTAGCTGTTCCAACCCCAGTCAGTATATCTGAATTCTCCAAGTTTCTAAAACCAGGTTAGGTGCTGGACTTCTATGCACAAGGCATTTCTCAACTGCAAAGGTTTCAATATTGATTGTGGTCCCCCAATTTCTACCCACTTTGTTCTCTTGGGTCACAAGAGGGAAAGAATTCATAAGCTTAACTTTTAAAATAAATACATATCCAGGAAAACAGAACTGGCCAACCCACATATTTATTTCATTTGAAGTTCGTAAAATGCCCCGCACACAGAGACCAATATTGCTCTTGCATACACATTCAGTGCTTCCTTTACACCTACCATTGCTGTGATCACAGAAGGCAAGGCCTTAAAAAGCAAGGACACTGCAATTAGGACTTCATTCAGGAGTGAAAACTGCGGGGACCACACCACCAGTGTTCTTCACACCCTTTCCCTATACATTGTGCAATGCCCCTTAGTTAGCTAGTTGGAGCAGCCTCCTCTTCAAGTTGCTCCTTCCTGGTCTTGCTCATCGAGCCAGTCACAGCAAGGTCAGGGCTCCTGCTGTGCACATACACAGGGCAGGCACAAGACACCTCTTGCCTCCTTCCTATCCACATTCTCAAGTGGTTATCTAAGTATAGAGCACAAAGATCTACTGCTGCCATCTATCATAGCAGCAGACCATGACAGCTCTACTCTAAACCCTGCAATGTTGAGGAGAGCCAGCAGCCAGATGAAAGAAAAACTGCCTGGCAAGGAAGGACATTGAAGACATTGCTCTCTGCAACATACAGCAGGCTAAGAGGGCCATCTCCTTTTAGTCTCCTGTGAGCCATGCTGCCACACAGCTTTTGTAGATGAGGCTTCTCTCATAATGCCATAGTTTAGATTGTAGGGATAAACATGGAAAAGCTCCCAGACCCACTGCCTTAGTCATTCACTTGTACCCTGTCACCTTCACGTGACATCTCTACACAGAGCAGGTATCAGGGGTACAAAGTTTTGTTCAAGATCAGTCGCCTCTCAATTTCTTTGTCAAAAAGAGACAAGAGAACATTGGAAATTCATTGCAGTCCTAAAACTCGACTCATTCTACTGATAGCACCACCCTCTGAGGACAAGAAATGCTTGAGTAAAAGTACAACAGTAAAAGTCATTCAGAGTAGTAGTAAGGCTCATAAGCAGGGTTTTCAGCAGGCCTCTTCACCCCTGTATAACCATGACAATCTCATTGAAAGTGTTTCTTCACACAGCAGAATCCCATTAACATCCACAGACTCCAACATAACTATAATCATATATCATAAGTTAATTACCACTTCAGATACTGGGCATACAGATACAGAACCAGCATTTTCCCCCTAATAATTTCAATCTGCTTTTAGATTTTCCAAATACTATATAGCTTTGGTGTCAGTCAGCATGATACAGCTTCATTTTTATTAGGTCTACAAGTTTTTTTGAATGAGGCATTTTTCCTTAACCCCCATCCACCACAAGCGTTCGTTAATCTCTCGACATCACAGAGGAGAGGGAGAAGTGCGGTGATAAGGAGGGTGGAATGTTGTGCAATTCTGCCTGCAGGGATATTTGGATAAGGCTTGCACATATCAGTAGAAGAATGGCTTAATTTTTCAGCTGGAACAATAGATGACAGCTCATCATCTTGCTGCTGTGCTCATCCCTAATGAGTCTCTCATAAAAATGCTGATGTACATTTTTATTTCCTTAACAAATGAAGGAACACTCTACAGCAATCATCAGGAAGCATGCAACACCACAGCTCCTAAATATTTAAGTTTGTAGTGGTAACTCTTGTAACATAAATATACCCAAAGCACTTCCTCACATCTCCGAAAGGATTTACCACAGACTACAGTAATTAAGTCTCCAGTTACTGCGGTGACATATTTACTAAATACACTAAAAGAATGCTAATACACTGCATAATGCTTTACCACTGAAACTGAGTTTTGCTTGCAAAAAAACAAGACTGTCTGGGAAGAATACTGGCTTTCCCTTCTTAGTGCTTTACATCTGCTTGTACCAGCTTTAACAGCACCTCTGTCATTTGATTCAGTTCTCATACTGACTTTACATTAATCAAATTCTCTTGTGGTTAAGCC
Source organism: Corvus brachyrhynchos (assembly GCF_000691975.1). Classification (NCBI taxonomy): domain Eukaryota; kingdom Metazoa; phylum Chordata; class Aves; order Passeriformes; family Corvidae; genus Corvus; species Corvus brachyrhynchos. Next base: position 12,128,299 of record NW_008239553.1, read on the forward strand.
AGTATAAAGAGATTACACTCTCTCTTAATGACACAGGTCCTATGAGCTACCAGAAAAATCAAAAGCAAGCAACCAGCTGAGAGGATTGCTTATCACTGGAGTGAAAGAGCTAAAACACTGTCTCACAGGATCTTAGATAAGTCTGTAGACAGCAAGTGCAGCAGAAAAACAAAAATCCTTTTTCTAAATGAATTGCTTATGAATCATCTCCATCAAGTGCTATCTCTTAAATGGATGCATGAAGTTGGCAAATGCACACATCACTCATCCTGTAACAGCAACATTCCCCTTTCTCTTTTCTGAAAAGGCAGGTCTGAAACCCAGTCCTGCTTACAGGGCAGCTGGAAAGTATGGAGAACATCTATACACTATGTCAACTCAGCAGCTCTAAGAGAAATCTCATCAATGTATACAAATACTTGAGAGAAGGGTGCAAAGGGCATGGAGCCAGACTATTTTCAGTGATGCCCAGTTACAGGATGAGGCAATGGGCACACACTGAAATACAGGGCACTCCCTCTGAACACTTTTTTCCTGCTTTACTGAGCACCAGCGCAGGTTGTCCAGGGAGGTTGTGCAGTCTCCCTCCTTGGGGATACTCAAAAGCCATCTGCACATGGTCCTGGGTAACTGGTTCTAGGTGGCCCTGCTTGAGCCAAGGTGTTATTTGACCTCTGGAGGTCTCTTCCAGCCTCCATCACTCTGCAATCAGTGCTTTTGACCACATTCAATCAGTGCCTTCCCACAATATGCTAAGGAACTTGCCAAGTACCATCCCCACACCTTATTAGAGTAAGGCCAGTCCATGTGTAAGATGCTCAGATTGCTTTATTCCTTCCTGCATTGCTCCAGCTGATAGTTCTATCATACAATGTCAGACAAAATTGCAGACCACTGGCTTGCAAAACCCAAACCGCACAGATCTACCTAAAGATCTGAAAAGCCTATGCAGCTGCTTCCTTAGGGACTGCCTTGGGACAGGCAGTCAACTTCCCAGTTATTCCAAGTATCCCAACCCTGATTCTCATCCTTTCCCTAAATCCTGACAGTAGCAAAAGAATGCTGCAGTGGTAATAACTTTCTTCTACAAACCCCTAATATTGTACACACAATGGCAGATACTTTGGCAAGACACAAGCACCTTTACATTTGCTCCTCCATTTATGTATTTGACCCCTACATGTGTTTTAAAATGTTAAATCTAGTCCCAGCCAAGTCTGGTAAAGTAACATTTTCAGTCAAAGCGTGGTCATTCTTTAAAGTTGCATCTTGCCATATAAATCCACTGAATTTCTTTTTCTAAAAGTCTGCCTCTTCTATAATCACAGCACACAATGTGCAATTTACAGGATTTAAAAAAAAAATCTTTTATTAAAACCTATAGTCCCTAAAAATGTGGCTTAAAGTGTCTTATAGGAAAAAAACCTGACTGCCCTGCAAGCTTTAGCTCTGATAAAACAGAATTAATTGTCCAAGCACTACTCCTAACCCCTGCCTGAGCACCTGTTTCAGAGACCACTACTAAAATTTAATATCCTACTATTCTTTGCCACTCAAAATTATGTTGGTGGAAAATTAAACCCAGAGAAATTCAGGAGCCTGAGAAGGGAGGTTTTCTCCACAGCAAGAGCACAATCCTTTCTCCGTTATAATGACCACCATGGCATCAGAGAAAACACAGGAGAGCTATGGCTGAACAGGCTTCCATGTGATTACAGGCTGCAGGAGGAAGGTGAGCTGCCTTCCAGTAAAACTGCATCAGCAGTGAAGGCAAAGCAACACTGAAGAGCTGTCAACAGGTAAGCAGTAGGATCACTGGGCACTCACAAGGAAAGCTGAGCTGGGACTCTGTGCCTGAAAACAGCAAGAAGACAGGAGGGGAAAAAAACCCAATAAACCACGTAACAGGGGCATGAAATATTTCACCAGCACTCTTCCCTCATAAGACAAGAGCAAAAAGCAGGCTAGGGTTTAAAGCTGACTTTTCATTCAAATTTCACTGAAGCCCATACATGTATAGGAAAGACTACTTCATCACAAAGACTCCAAGAATGGAGGGACTTAGTGTGTGCATTTTGGGTTTGGGACTGATAAGACTGAGAGCACTGGATGGAATAAAGACAATTTCCTGTAGCTTCAAAGGGTCCTCAGGCCTTTTAACAGTGCCCTGGAGCAACCTTAAACCCATCATCTTGTTGCCCTCCAAAGAGGTCTCAGCTTTGGAAGCTCCAGAGATTTCCCTGGGGGTGCAGGAGGAGACAGCTTCAGGGCAATGCCAACTCCTAAATACTCTGTGAGAGACACAAGTTGCCAAACGCCCCGCTCAAGCAGAGCTGTCACATCATCTCTGCATTAATACCTCTGAACACATTAATAGCCATATCCAAAGCCACCTGCTACGCTGCCCCCCAAGATGCAGTTTCACATTCCAGGTTTGCAGGAGGTGCTCAGACATCATGAAGAAAAGCAGCAAACACCTTCCCACAAAAATAAAATGTACTGTCTGCATCGCTTGCATCCCCATTTAACAATGTCATTTCTTTCTGTCACAGCTGTCACAAAACCCCATGCAGTAAATGACAAGCCAACTCCAAAGCACTGCACCTAGTAAAAATTTAATATAATAAAACAAATTGAAAACGGCAATATTATTTTAACCATTCACAATTAAAGTGGAAAAATTATAAGGCAGCCATTCATGGAATGATTTTGTGTACAAACTGTTTGGAAAAAAGACATTAAAGTTACAGTTCCATACATGGAGTCAGGTAAACAGCAATGACCACATAATGTTTTTCCCTGGAAAGCCAAGGCTGCTAGGAGATATAAGAACAGTAAGGAAAAAAAAATATTTTTAAAAGAAGTTTGATGTGAACAGGAGTCTGAAATTTGTGATAAAGAATCTGATATTCATCATAAATTTTCCCACCATACTGCAATCACTCCTCCTCCTTCCACCCTCAAAAGAATACAAGTATACTTCTCTTTTCTTTTCCCCAAGTCCCAGCACAGAACGTGAAGGCAGCAGCAGGAACATTTATTCCACATCATCTTTCTCTTTTCTGCAATCAGCTGATACCACATGGACACATCTGCTACTGTCAAAAGCTCTTTGAAGGCTCTGAACTAGTTCCTGAATAAACACGGTGGTTTTCCTGGGCCTCTCGGGTAAGATTAGCCTTCTATATAATCCACCTGGAAATGGTTCTTAGTCAACAGTGGGTTTTCTGTGTCTAACACCCAGCCATCTGACAAGCCACAACAATAAAAAAATCCTGTCTTGGTGTGACAGCTCTGCCATCCTTACTTAAATTAATGTCAGTGCAGCTTCTGCATCTGCCATTGAGTACTGAAAAAGAAATACTTCCCTTCTTTAAATAAGGAACAAAAAAAGCA
>NW_008239553.1:12131799-12133101 GCF_000691975.1 Corvus brachyrhynchos
TACCTAAAGACATCAGGATCAACAGAGACAGCTTTAGTCCAATTCCTATTGCCAATTAAGAAACCATTAACTGAAAAGAAACAGGTGATGAGATTATGGATTTCCTAGAGGGACCTACAGAAGGAAAGGGGGACATGGCTGGCACTCGGTTTAAGCATTTACCTGCTACACCTACTGCCACCTACCTCACAGAAAAAAAACCAGGCAGAGAGGGCTATTACAGAGAGAGTAAGAGGAATTTGTTTGCACCAAGGTCTCCTGAGAAGTAGAAAATGATACCAGCTGGCCCTGACTACACGCAATGCTTGGATTTACTGTGACAGATGGGGAGATAGGTAGAAAGAAAGGGCTATAATAAAATGGACCATTTAATTTAACTCATTAAAATACTCTGCTTCAAGAAAATAATCCTCCATTTGGTACTAAAAATTTGGAAAGGTTTGATAATATAAAATTTTACATTCTCCATATCAACATAACCAAAAGCTTCTTTAGTCACTGCAGTTTCACTTACAGAATTGAAAATAATAATTCAACAGAGATAACAGGCAGCCAAAACAAAATGCTGTTGATACTTCTAAATGGGTAGAAGAAAAAATAAAAATCACGTAAGTCTTCCATCACTCAACCAAATGCCAACATGAAAAGTATGTTTTCAGAATTTTTGTGCCAATTTTAAGTTGCCAATGTTTTAATTCAAATTCCCTCACCTGCTGCTATAACTTGGCCTCTATACTTCATGAATCATTAAACTGAGTATTACTATTTCTGATGGCTGCCCCAGAAACTGGAAACATGATGGGAAGGACAGGAAAATGGAAAGATGACGAGACCTCTCAGCAGTGGCACCTATGATTAATGTGCCAGAGGTTATGTCAGCAGTGAAAAGCCTGGCTGCCACATCCTCACCAATACACACTGGTCCATGTAAAAAGGTACTACCCACATGCTTCAACCGGGAACAAAAGGCATGAAACCATGAAATGGGACCTTACCTCCATAAACCATTGCTATTGTTATACACAAAGTGAGGCTGAAGGGGAATGCACTCAGGATGTCAACTCCCAGGGTGGGGTGCACATGCAAGTGATAGGACAAAGTTTAAAGAATAAAAACTTACTGCTTTACGAAATGCAAGTACCTAGTGCTGCAGTAAGCTATCTCCTGCTCTTGCAAACCCTCCAGCTTTTGGAAACGGTTATGTGGAAAGATTAAACGTGGTAAAATAGTGAGATTATCAAGGAAGAAGGTAATTAGGGAGAAATCAGGAAGAACAGAACTCTGGAGTAAACAGCCCTGTTT
>NW_008239553.1:12133138-12147754 GCF_000691975.1 Corvus brachyrhynchos
TTAAACCAGTCACTTACCAGTTGCATTATGTATGCTGTAAAAATCCCCAAACCAAAACAAACAGACAACACCATTGAAAAACACACAGAAGAGGATCCCATCCACATCACTAATTTTGCAGTGGCTTTTCAGAACACAATATTAAGGTCTCATATTAAAAAATGCTTGTTTAGGCCCGAAGCACTAATTCTATCTGAAAATACTGTCTTATGGGAAAATATGACTTCTAGTAATTTTGCATTGATCTTATATAGTAAAACACACAAATGAACAAGCACTCCTGGGAATCAATACTAGGTTCAATCCTGGGATACATCCATATTGTTACAGAGCCAACAGACAAAGCCACCACTGGTCCAAGAGCCAGGCCATATACCCATTACCCTCTGAACTAACAGACAAACAGGACGATAACAAAAACATAAAGAAGTTATGAGGCACAATGGGCTGTGCAGTTTAACTAACAAATGGCATGAAAAACAGTCACACTCATTCAAATAGAAACAAGAAGCACTTCAGTTGAGAAGATATATCAAGACTTCAAAATTCATTTTAAAAAAACCAAAAAGAAAAAAGAAAAATATATTTGGCAATGTTATCTTCAAAAGTGCAGACAAAGTATAGCTTAAAAGGGGTACAGCATTAAAAAGTTTTCCCCTAAAGAAAGAATTTTATGCTGATTCTGTGCATGTCAAGCATTCCCGACTTTTCAATGCACTACAGTTATTAGAGTATAACATGTTTTGCATAAGGGAAATGGTGCCTGATAAGACAAAGCTGTGCCTTGGAAATGGAGGGATCTTTTACCACTCTTCTGCAGTGAGAGACATCAGCAATTGGCAGAAAGTTGTCCAGCAGATTCACCAAAACTAATGCTTATCAGTAAGAGGAAAATGAACAATTCCCAAAGCAAAAGCAAAATGTCTAACAGGCTCACTGGGAATCCACCAGTTGGGTTTTTTGTTTGTGGGTTTGTGGGATTTTTTTGTTCAGAACTGCTTTAGAAACACTTTGTATTCTATCTGCAGCATTAATATTTAACTAAACATCTTGTTTTGTTAGCCATAATACCTTTATTTAGTGAAAAACCCACACAGCCCCCTACTGATTTCAGCAGCTCAGATTTTTGAAAATGAGCTAGTAAAGTTCTCTGGTCCCTCAACAGCTGTCTCCATCAGATTTCCACCCCTCAGAGCCCAGAGCAGCTCTATTTCAAGCAGCACTATGGGTATCTCTCTCAACAGAAGTGCTTAACACTTGACTGACTTGGCAGAAGACTATCTCCCAAGAAACAATGCCTTTTTAGAATTTATTAACAATTGAATAAACAATCAAAACACTATTCTCCTTGCTTCTATCCTTCGTCAAACAATGGAATACACTGCAAAACTCATTTGCACTTTCTTAACCAGCTGATTTCTTACTCTAATCCTACACATTGTCTACATAATTTCTTTCCTATCAAGTGACACTTCTGTGACAATAGCAGTGTTATCCAGAGTTCCCAGTGTAGGCCATTTCTGCAATACAATTAGTGACAAGCATCACAAGGGCCAATCGCGTTGCCAGGACAATGTAGAACCAATGGGGGAGAACCCCCTTCTTCATTAGTGAGACTTCAACCTCTCACAACGCAGCCATCCTTGGGTTTTGCTCTCAGCTGCAAAAGCTGAACTGCAGAATACTTTGGTGATTGCAATTTCATGATGAGTCGCTATGTTCTTCCCTGCTCACCTTTCTTAAACTCCAAGTTCCATCTTCCCTGAGAATAGGGCCAGAAGTAACAATTAAAATAGCAAGTGTCTTCAGAAAAGAAAGTTACATAGAATTTGCGTCCGGCTGCCAAAGTACATTTTGCTACACTAAAAACTTTCCCAGTATTCCTCATTTTGCAATCAAGATTCCCTCTGAACTCCATAAAGTAGATGGGATGAATGATGGGTAAAAGAATGATAAAGGGAGCAGCAGACATTTACTGCTCATGTCTTATAGAGGAGAAGAACAGTGAAATTTGAGCGTTTAGTGATGGTGTCCAATGGACAAAACTAGAGGAATAAGGCATCCTAATACTAGGGCTGCCACCTCCAGACGACTGAGTCCTTTTCCTCCAGTTGATTCAGGTTTGTGGCTATGAGCAATTCCTCCTACTTCTGGGAGAACATGAACTGTGGCAACATAAAGGAAAGTCCCAGCAGAAAACAGCATAGCAACTCCAGTGGCATTGACTTCTGAAAGGGCTTCTTTGCTGCTCTGAAACACAAACAGCAAAAAAAGTGAGAATAAGCAGAAGTTCTTCAATCAGTAATAAAAAAAATTTCTCTCAGTATCCAAGCACAGAAGGATTTCTATCAACTCTCCCTGTCTCACAATGACAATGGCTTAGCATGACTTTAGTGTTTTGCACCTTCCATGTAGTAACTGGCACTCTAAAGTTGTGGGGGAGCAGAAAGACACCCCTCCTCCTAGTCACTTCACTTTGGACTTACAAAAGAAAAAACCCTTACAAAAGAACCCTCAGAAAAGCAAGAAAGTCACAGTCTGCTGAAGCATCTTATTTGACCATGTCACAGCCAACATACCAAACAGGTTTTGAAAAAAAAATAAATTTCATATTGCAAAGCCACAAATTTTAGGGAGGATGCTCAAGATTGACTTTAAACAAGGGGTTCAAATAAGATGTTAGCCTTTAAATATCTGCTCCACTGCTCTTCAGAACCAAGTCCCAAAACATCACTCATTCAATATTTTATTTGTATGTAGACGTAAACACCCAGAACTCTTCCAGGATTTCCATGCAAACTGCATGAAGAAACGTGTCTTCTGCATCAAAACTGAGCACCCCTTCACCTCCATAATAGGATTAAGATATGCTGCACATCAGTAAATGCAGTGAAATGCAAACCCACATATCAGATTCAAATGCTTCCTGAATGCTCTCCAACTCAGGTGTAATCTTAGTTCTTGTGTTTATTTCTCAGGTCATTTTTCCAGAGAAAGATACATCAGCTGGACCTATAAAACCACAGTGACAGCCCTGATGCCTTATCAATTCTCTGTTCTTTCTGAAGGGCAAAATGTAAACCCAACCCTTGATGAGAACACTTCAAAAGAGTGCTCAAAGAGAATTCTCTTTTCTATTTACAAACGCAACCTTTTTTTCTGCTGTCTCTTGTACTGTAATGTCAAATATAAATCCTATCCAGCTAAAGTAAAGGATTATCCCAGATGATTTATTTAATCTTTCCTCCCATGCCTTGAGTTTTGTGAGATCACATGTTATATCCTTTACAACACGCCACCATAGCACGTCACCAGCATGACACACCGCAGTTCAGAAACAGAGGAGCATCCCAGGATATGCTATGAGAAGCAGAAACATTTAATTTGGACAAAGATGATAAACTCATGTGCAGTGTTCCATTTCACAGGCCATTTGTTGCACAGACCCAAAACACAACGATGCTTTATGGAATAAGGCAAAAAGACTGTTCTAGCTGAGGACTCAACTTCTGACACAGACTTTGAATATAAAGGACCACTTCTGGGATGGTGGGGGAAACCAGAGGAGATTATTTCCTACCTGCATATTAAAAGAAGAATGCATGCCACAATGCTGAAAATTACTTACTTAAATAGGCATCAGCTAAAACCTGGTATATGAATAAATTGTTCTCAGTGGGGAGCAGCAGAAAGGATAAAACACAGAAATCAGACTTCTAAAAAAAAAAAGCTATACCAAACTCTATAAAGGAGTTACATCACTGACTCTGATGGAAAAACATGGATTATTGTCTCTTTTGTGCATTTATATTGCTACCTTTTCATCAACTTTTCTTAAATCTTCGTTCTGCTGAATTTTTCAAGCAGTTTGGAATTATGTAATGTGCAACTCATATCACAGTCCTTTCCCCAAACTTCACCACTAAGCTAGATTTTGGGCAGAACAAAACCACGGACCTACCTTGCTTAGCCCTAAGTATGTCACCATCGACATAACAGGTGCTGCTAACGCAAAGACCAGCAAGTGTTTTCTGATTCGATTCCGTTCTAGCCCAGCGTGCATCAGGAAGGAAACCAGGCCAAAGGCAGCTGGTGCCTGCAAAAAACAATATTCACTGCTAATACAATACCTTCTAAAACCCCCAGAAAGATGAGAAAAAGTTGAAATATGACTTACTACATTGAAATGGACTGAACTGGAAGACATTCAGGGCAGGCACTAGCATGCTGCAGCTAACCCAAATCTAGAGCATTCTGCAGACTGCCCCATCTTAATAACAGAACCTAACGGAAACTCATGTTCTGGCTATGAGAAAACACGTACTTGTGTAGTCATTATAAATACCAAAATATTCATTTTGACTAGAGTCATCACTATAATCCCTAAGACTCCATCAACTTAGGTGATTTCTCTTTTCGTCCTGTTACTATCACACATTAGATAGACAGGTTCTTCATCTGCAGTAGAAAAATTCTACAATTAACATGGGGAGGGAAACAATTGCCCAAAGACAGGTAACAGTCAGCCTCCATGTTAACAAAGACTTAAGAGCTCTTTTGATTAGTTCATTCCTCTTCTCACCAGGAAGCAAACAAATACTTCCTTTTCCCTCTGCTGGCATCCACTTTCTTATCCAAAAGGCATAGATGTCCTACTACTCACACACTGAATTCACTATATTTTTTCTTGCAAAAAGACAATAGCAATCCACCCTGACATTTCTGAGGTAACACATAAAACTAAAATACATTAAGCATTTTTATACAGAGAATCCTTTTTTTTTTTAAACTTAGAAGGAAATCATAAGTGAAAAAAGATGAGAAAGAAAAAAGCATCAATCAGGATCAGAAGAACAGAAAAAAGATACCAGAGAAGAAATAATTTTCTCTTCTAATACCAAATATTCATAGGAGAAATTTTCCTCCTCTAAAATTGTACAATTTCAGAAGTCAGTTAATTTGAACATTAAGAATAACAAAAGCAAGTTTCACCTGACAATAGCCATAAGTTAAGCTCTAAGAGATGACAGTGACATTGCCACCCTCAAAAAAAGTTATGTAAACCACAATTTCTTGCATGAACAAAGAAAAGACATAATAGATATGCATTTCCTAACATTTTGAACATGTAATTATGCAAGATTTCTGATAAATTTACAACTAACCACTGTAATCTGTGCATATGCTACCATAAGGCAAATTTCATCTGCACATGTATGTTTGGAGCCTATATAGCCAATAGGTACATTCACACAAGTATTAAGCAAAGATCACCCCCATCTTCAAGAGCCACTGTTTGCTTGTCACCATCAGCAAAAGATTTGTTCTCCTACAGAAATGGTATGAGTGACGTTGAAGCTACTACAACAGAGGTAACCAGAAGTTGTAATTTAGTACTCTGATATTCAGTGGTTTCAAAAGACTAACCCTTTAAACACTAAAACCCTTCACAACAAATATCCTCCCCATTTTCTGATGAACATCACGGAACCAAGAGATTGTTGTAATCAGCATAAAACTGCTTTCCCTCCTTGAATGCACTAGCATATAGTTCTGTGCCTCACCCTTTAGAACTTCTCTGAATATGTCTCTTGCAGCAGTAGTAATCTAGGGTTTTCTTGTTTGGTAAATAAACACTACCACACTAGCTTCAGAAGTCAGTGTGAAGCTGACACACTTCTTCATGAGCTACTCTTCTCTTCCTATTTTTGGGAGACTTTTCCCAGCTTCCGCAACCAAGGGAGGCGGCAGGCAGTCAGAATTCTCTCTCATTTGCACTCCACTCAGACTTAGCAACAATCATGTGCTCTACTATCATACCTCATACCTGTGCTTTTTGGTCCTTGACACTGTACTAACCTCTTCATTTCAATGGCACTAAACACTTCTGTATTACCTCACTAATGAAACTGTAGATCTTTAGCAATTCCTGTGAGTGTTAACAGTCTTTTGAAGAACAATTAAGATTTTTTTGATGATAACTCACCTTGTGCAACATAATCGCAACAAACACTATCAACTGGACACTAGTCTGAGAAGTAGAAGCTGCTGCACCCAATGCAACACCATCAGCTGAAAAAGGAGTGCAGATTCATGGATTATTCCTCCACATGAGCTTCCCCATCCCCTCAAAGGCTGACAGTAGAAAACATGTTGATTTAAGAAGCTCTGTTACTGAAAACTGCCATTAACAATAGCAACCCAATGGAGGATTCACTTGCCTTTGTTTGTTAAGCCATAACATTTCAGAGTATCAGACAACCCTCAACAGGAGCTGTCTCATATTTCCCAAAACCACAAAAACCATACCAGGAATCAACTCAGTGTTGACACATTCCTTCAAGTAACAAGGAACAAGTTTGGTTGTTTTGGTCTTCTGTACTAAAAGAGACTTCCTGTCTAAATTAAAAAACCTGTTTTAGATACTAAGCATTGCAAGAATTTTAATTATTACCCTTTAAATGATTTTTCAAATATAAATACTATTGAAATATTTTTTATCACTTACAATAAATATACTGTCTAAATGAAATAGAAAATGGATACTACACTACTCCTTAATATATAAACACTTTGGTTAGTGAAGAAGTATCTTTTTGATCAACATCTTCTGACTTATCTAGACAACAACCTTCAGCAAAAAAAACATGAAAATGCATCATATTTATACTACACATATATAGTGAAGAACTACAATGTGAACATGGCTTGACTGTAACATACACCTAACAATCAGTCTGCAAGTCAGCCTAAACGTGTTTCAGTGAAGTCTTTGTGCTCCACCTTATAATGTCTTTTTTTTCCCTGCAAGGTACCATTCTTTTAAATTAGTATTTTTTTAAAAAAACCATCAACCAACAAGCAAACCCAAAGGTGTTCCACACTACTCATCAAATACGTTAGCCTGTTTTCAAATTTAGCAGCTAAAGGAGTTAGCAAAGGAATTGAAGAGGCAGAGAGTGAGCATCACACAACCTTTCAGATGGGGAAAATAAAAGAGTAAAGTAAAGAGTAAAAGAGAAAATTCTGTATCCAAATAAAACTCTGTGAAGCATCTGAGCTCCCAGTTAAATCTGGGGAAGATCCTTAGGTCTCCTTGCCTTTTTTTTTTTTTTGTTTTGTTTGTTTGTCTGGGGTTTTTTGTGTTTTTTTTTTGTTTGTTTGTTTGTTTTTTTGGTTTTTTTTAATAAAAAGCCACCTTCAAAAGCAAAACCCAAGTGTCTCCATCACACCTGAAGATGACCCACACAGCAATGCATGTACTTGACAGGCACTAACAATTAATTACAATTAACTGCATTACCTGCAGCATGCACTACTAGTCCCAGTGTTGTGGTGATTTTGGAATTGCCTGATCTTGCAGCTTCTGGATCTGAAACAGTCATGAGAACAGTTAGGATAGAAATCAAATGAATAAACTATGCTGGAAAAAATAATTGTGAGTATCACTGTACATATCTCTCACAGCTGCTTAGGCAGTTGTACTCAAAACTACCAGCTTCTGTATTTCTGCATTAGACTTACTGTAAAATAGTTTGACACTTAACACCTTCAAATCACCTGAAGTTCTGCCAACAAACAAGTGACAGATTCGTAGACAATTCTTTGCAATTTGCAGGATCTCTCTCATAGGCCGAAGCAGATACTATTCTTAACCTCCTAAAATGAAATGTTAAAGGTTGGTGCCACCAAGAGAAAGAAAAGCTATTTTTGGATCCCAAGAATCCAGAACTGCTGCAAGAGTAAGGATGATTTGTCCCCACACAGCTCAATGTTTGTGGTTTCCTTCAGGTGACAGTCTGGGTCAGTTTTTGATGCAGTGTTTCTCTGGCAGTTCCTAGTAAACAATAAAGTCTATGTGTCACAGCACCAGCTGCAAAGATTTCCCTTTGACATTATACACCACAAAGGAGAAGTGCAGCCAGTGCTGCTTGCGATCCAGTGTTTGACCAGAATTGCCTGAACATTTACAGGTTAGCTCATTACACAGCACAACAGGGCAATATCAATATCCCCCACTACACAATCAGTGGTGAAACTGTTACAAAGAATCGCTGCAGGGTGGGTAAGCCCTACACAAGTATAGAAACATCTTATTATTCAACTGTTTAATTCCAGACAGTTTGAACAGCCATGACTGAATTATCCCAGTGGTCTGTAAGACAACTGCAACCACACCTACACAGCTGCTTCACTAAGTCTGCAGTGATGCCAAAACAGAAATTCCAGTCCTGTCCTTTCCTCCTGCCTGTCCCCTCGCCCTCCAGTCTCTTCATTCCCAGGCACCCATGTAGTTTCCCAATGAGCCAGATCAGGGAAATAAGCTAGCTAAAAACTAATGCATTCTCTTTGGTCAGCTTGATCTTCTGAATGAAGGGAAGCCTATGTGACTAATTAATTGCATAAGCTGCACTTGCATGACAGCAATCGTTTACTCATGTCAAAAACGGGAGGAGATACTCACAAAAAACATTTCCTTTACAATTGTTCTGGATTGACCATTACTAAACACAAAGAGTCACATTTGACTTCATACCTTCACTCTGGCCTACTGAATTTTTCTAGTTTAGACTAACTTCTAGTCACTCGGTAGATAATAAACTACAAGACATTGGTTCAAGAGAAAAGTGTTCTTCTTCAGTCTCTTTAAAAGACATTACAAAACACTGCTACATCTCCTGTGATGTGTACAGGCTAGATAAAACTTAATATTCTATTTTACAGTGTGTATCTCTAACACAGATCACAGTCAGTTTTTTCCTGGTATTTGCTATGACCAGAGACATAGAAAAGGGTCATAACCTACACAAACCAAGGATTCTTTTGGAAGAAAAAGAATCCTTGCTTACCTGCATCTCCCTAACATCCTCACTGCCATTGTTTCTTTAGAACAGCTCTGAAAATCAGCTACCCATGGCCGTGGCTCCATTTACACTTCTTCAGGAGCACACAGCTGACATAGGCCCTGCACTGGCCTTTCATCTGTACCACCCCATACGCACAAGTTGCACTGTGAACTGACAAGAATCCAGCCAAAACATATTCCCCCTCCTTCGTGTGTGTGTTTTACTTTTCCTTTCAGATCAATTCCTTCGTTTTTCAGGGCCAAATTCCAGCATCAGAGGACATTGTGTGGGTGAAAATGAGCAGCCAAAGGCAATAAAATACCTTTTCAAATGACGGAACACCTTTGGTGCATGTCAAGCTACGCTCTCTGAGCATGAAGTCACAGGCAGGAAACAAAGGCAACCATAGGCAATTTTAGAATCTTGCAAGAAACTGACAAATCTTTATACAAAGCAGAAAGTATTTCAAAGTAAGTGAGGCTCTAGACTAGTATGGGAGGCCCACCTATGCAGTTACAGAACTTACATCTAATAATCTCTGCCACCTTACTTATGATAACTTGTTGCTCTTTGCAAATTTTACCTACATATATGACAATCAAGTAGGAAAAACAAACAAATATAAGACTAACCTGAAGGTTTTTAGAGAGCCAAAGAAATCCCCTATGAGTGATATTGTAAAACAGACAATAACTCAAGTGTCAAGTCACCCTTCACTCCCACACCATACGTGCTCATACAGTTATTTCATCTTACTGAGGAAAGCTCTCAAATTATGGTCCATTTTGAGATAGATTTCCAGCATAAACATTTCACATGAACCTTCATTTATGTTTTTAAAGCACCTACTGAAACTCTGGACATGACTGGACAAATTAAATCCCAGTAGCATTCAAAAATAAAAACTGCAACTTGTTAATTAAGACTAATTAGCAAGTCTAATTGAAGTGAACCTTTACTTACCATCTGTAGAGTGTACATGAGAGCTGCCTATCTGATCCACCAACAGCATGAAGACAAAGCCGAGGACAAGGGACACACCAATGTAGGCATGCAACCTGGAATGGTCGTGGCCATGCTCATGTACAGCTGGGATTTTCACTACCATCTCAGACTCAATCACATGCTGCTTCTCGCTCGCTGGGTGATGCTTTCCTGTGAAAGGCAAGTGAACAGATTAGGAGACAGGAGACTAGACATGGCATAGTCACTTCTTTCCTCCTCTGCAAAAGCCTCCCTCACACTTTCCTGGACAATATACAGAAGTCCTTGTCTAAGGTCTTTCATAGACAGTGTTCTTAGCAAAGCCTGGCTGGTTTCTCCTCATACATCTTCAGCATGGAAAAGCAAAGAAAGCATTAATATGTCATAAGCCAAGCTGCATTTTAAATACAAATTAATTCACAAAAAATTGCTGTATAATTCCTTTTTTAATTGAAGCTGCCAGTTTTGTCAATATTCAGAGATACCGTCAAGCAGTTACTTCGTTATTTTCATTTAAGTGAGAAAATACAGGATGAGGAGATAAAATAGGTTCCATTTAATAATAGATTTAATACCATCTTTAACTGATGCTGAGATACAAACAAGCTAGTATTGATACACCCCATTGATACAGACTATAACAATAGCTTAGTCAAGCACACTGACCTACAACTGTCAGTACCATCCCAGAAACCCAAAGTCCAAGTCCTAGGGATGAATGATATGTGGTTGTTAAGCTATTAAAGCTTGCCCATGCTTTTTTCATTTTGAGAAGGTCTTTTGGACAGCAACTACTCTTCAGAAGCTTTAAAAACTTATACCAACAACTTGACTTACTCTAGCAAGTCATCATCTTGCTGGAATATTCATACATCTTCTTGGATGAGACAAGTTTATGTTCATCCCACTGTACAAAACATCACAATGCCATTACTACAATCAAAGCACATCAGAATGGGCTTGGTAGCAAAGACTTCAAACATATCTTTACTTTGGACCACACAAGATTTTTGCCATCTATGTTATGAAGCTGACTTTACTTCAGATCATTTCAAGCCATAAATCTGTGTAAAACTCAGGGCAATCTTTCTGACAGTGGTTATACAGTTTCAGCAGCTAAAACAAAGGACTGAAGTCAGCAAAGGAATTTTATTTGCTGGTAGTACCCAAACCAAGATTTCACTACACTCATACACAGGTTTATGATCAAAGAATAATCCAAGTCATGATATGCTGTTTGCTCTCAGCCTACAAGGTCAAAAATTAGAAGTTATTTATTCCATAGTTTGTGGGTAAATACGGAAGTAATAGTAAATTATTTCCATATCAATGAAAAGCACTCAAGTGCTTGATAGCAAGCAACCAGTCAGTTAAGCTACACCTGAAAGAGGGAAAACAAAGCTCTCTTTTTGTTTTTCTACTTACATTAATATACCTCAATGTTTCCCTTAGTTGCACCTTTCTACGTTTAATTATGTAAATAGATGAACTTGGAAAAAAAAAAAAAAAGAGAAAGCTGTTCTCATGGTCTTAAGTTTGATTTTGAATATCCTACTTTTCTAAGAAAAATATGAGAAATATTTTTTGTAGTTAAATCTGTAATACCCATTAATTCTGCCCCTTTGCAATTATAAAAAAAATTTTACAGATAGACTGTTGTTAGACAATACTGTGAGTCAGACATCAAGTCTGAAGCCATTCACAGACAAACTCTTTTTTCCTAGGTAAATACTTCTGCTGTTACTACTACAGTACTGGAAAGTGTCTTTTTCTGCCATACACTAACAAAGTTATAGCCCGTACAGCTCTACACAACAAGCTGTCGAGTCATACATGAACAGTATGCCCCATTTAGTGAAAAAGTATTAAAACCCACAAATGTTCACAGCAATTGTATTCATTGCTAGCTGTACTATTACAAGAGAAAATTAGTCTACTCAGAATTAAAATTGAATAGAGAGCAAACCCACAACTACAGCTCATTAGAGACATCCGACATCAGAGTGCACAAATTATAGTACAGTATAAAACCATAATCAGAGCTTCTTTCACTTCTTGATAAAGCATGATTTTATGTATTATCTTCCATTTATTCTAAATCTAAGCAGAACAACATAAATTTAGTGGAAGCTAAAACAGTATACATTAAAGCGTATTACTAAAATGAAATATAAAAGTTTAGAAACACGAAACCCAGTACTACAAGGAAAGCAAAGGACTACAGTTACCTCTCAATCCCAGATCAGCAACAACACTACACCAGATGTTTGCAAGGTTCTTTACAGCCTCAACTTTATAGTGCTTTCCCCTGCAATCAGCAAGCCATTGCCATTTACCTTCAAACTTTTGATTCTGAGAATACTGGAAAAATCTCATACATGCAATGGCCATCTAATAGCACAAGTCTCCAAGCAAAAGCAAAATTTAAAGTGTGCTCCAAACAGAGGTGATGAGCACTGGCTATTTAAAACAATGTCATAACCTCAAATTGAGCTCTATTAAGGCGGTAAGACAAGCTCCACACAAACATCCCCGCAAGACACAATCTCTGCTCACTTTGAGCTCTTCATTAGAGATGATGAGGTGGTGAAGACAGTGACTGTAGACCGGAACTGGATGCTTGAACACAGAGATTTAGAGGTGTAATGTACACCATCACCCAAGAAGAAATGCCTGCTACTCTGTGAATTAGCCCTATACAACCATAATTTTCAGCTAAGCATATTAATTCCAAGATGTTCTTCAGCTTCAGAGGAAATTCTTATTAGGGCAGGGATACAAATCTGTAAAACACCTCCTGCAATTGCTTTAATGAGAAGCTGTCTAAACTACAAAAAGAAATAGCAAATACTCCATAATTTTATTCTCTGCCAAAGGCATCCTTACACCTCCTTTGAAGTTCCAGCAGCAGTTAAAATTTCACTCTCCCCAGAATAAGAAACACTACACATGACCTATCATAAAAGGCTGTTATTCCATGAACAGTACAGTATCCAGACACACAAATGATTCAATAAGTCAGGAAGAGTCATCAATCTACAGTCTGATCACATCCTTCAACATGCAATATGCCTACGGTAGTTTTGCATTTCCATGCCTGCTTTGTGTCATGCTGCTGTGAAGCTCTTCCACCAATCTCATGCTAAAAACCGTAAAAGGGAGCCTTGGTATATCATAATGCCACGACCTAAGTTATTTTGAACGAGGCCATCTGGGTTTGGTTCTTACCCTCCAAAATGTCTTCGTAAAGTGCATGTACTCCTTCTGGCACAATGACAGCCAAGGCAGTTCCACACAACAGCCCAGCACCCAGAACAGTCACCAACTTCAATCTCTCCTGCAAGAAAGTACAAAACAAGTATCATCTTTAAGAATGAAAATGCTTTCTTTACTCTCCCTTATTAAGAGAGGCTGGGGAAGGGGGTTACTTGTTACATAAATATTGAGCATTTGCAATTAAACCGTACCAACAACACATAAACTTAATGTTTTTATAGTATAGTAAAGAATAATAGTTTTGTTAATATTTTTGGAAGAATTTCTGTAACAAAAATAGAAAACACACATTGTTTATCAGTACTTGCTGCTATTACTTAGAGTTATCTTCCTAGTTATATTCTAGTTTGGGGCAAAAAGCTTAGACATCTCTTCCTCTCAACCTAATTACATTCTATTTTACCAATAAATTCACCAATTCACTTCCTTGTGACTACACTGACAGGCTAAAGTCAAAGCCATGTACTAAAATCCAAATATATAAACATATAATGGGGTCTAAAATATGACAGTTTGCAAAGGCCATTACTCATAATTTCTGTAAGAACCCCTATCACGTAACATGCAGCAACCATGGGAGTTTAGATCCTCCTAACAACTGTGTAGCAAACATTTTGTGGCAGGACCATCATCATCTTCCATGCTCAATGAAGTCTGAGTGCCACCAAAATACTCATGTTAACTACTGAGGACCTAGAGACAGAGGTCAGCATTTGAATAACAGGAAGCCACTTGTTGCATATCATTATTATGCCATCCATTCTCCTTCACGCACGGTAATGACAAATTGTTCTGTCTCACCGAAATGTGCAACACTTGCATAGAAGAAGCAGGAGGCACTAGGGACATGCACAATCAGCTTCCTGAAAGCAAGCCAAATGTGACCATAAGGGAACAACTGCAGCGCTACTGGGGAAAACGCAAAGTGTAAAGTTGCCACAAACATGCACTGCATACTAATGTATGTAATGATTATACTTAGTAAATTGTCATACAGTGGCAGTCTACATGAGAAGATAAATTTTCAACATCTGCTGTTCATAAAGTAATTTTGCAAAAATATAGTATCTTACAAGGATAAAACCATTATTTTTATCTGCAACTATAATATCTTTTGCATACATACACAAACACAGAGAAAATTGTCAGAAGGAATACTGCTTTATTACAACTGCAAATACAGAGTATAGCTTGCTTTCAGTTGGGCACCTGTGAATTTTAAAGGTCCATTAAAGTAATACAGACTAACAAGTTATCATTACAAGATAAGTCTTCACATCTTCTTCAGTACAAAATAGTTAGTGAATACAGAAATTTAGTAACAACAGCCTACATAGATAGGCGAAAGTAATATAGTTTTATCCATTTCTGTTAAATACATTTGCATGTTAAAAAACAAAAGCAACACAGTAAAAAGTGCTAAAATTCCATGGAAAAAATCTCAAATTCCTCAAATTAGCAAACTGTTCCACTGCTCAATATTTGACATTGAAACTCTTACTCGGACCTA
>NW_008239553.1:12147767-12150396 GCF_000691975.1 Corvus brachyrhynchos
GGACCTAAAAAAACCCCCCCCCTCCTTTCAGCGGGAGGTGGCCTCAGTTTCTGCCTCTGTTACACCACCACAACATTCAAACTGCTCCAATTCCTGGGGGTTTTTTAGGTTTTTTTACATTTAGACTACACTTTAAGAGATAGCCTCAGAACTGGTACAGTGCTGTTTCCAGCCCTAAATTAGACCAACTGAGTCCTGTAAATTAGGATTAAGCTGAAAGGGTACCTCTGCACACAGAACTAAGGCAAATCTCTGTTCAGTTTGTACCTTTTACCACCCATGTTTAGTCATACCTGCCTTTCCTGGAGTTTTATACTTTCAAAAATACCCTAATCTAATAGAAACAATAGAACACAGCATGAGATCAGAACACAAGTAATAAATTCCATGGCAAAAAAAATAATCTGAAGGAATGTATTAACACTAATGAATAATTTTATTTTTCTCTAGTATCTGGGGTCTCTTATGCATAGCATTCACTTTTATTTTCAACTCAATCATTACATTAGCCAGCGGGAAGAGGCATTTTTACTCACTGTGGCCATCCACAAAACTTTTTGCAAACTATAGAATGGACCGTCCAAACATTCATTTCAGTTTGAAATTGTCTTTGTTGCAGAATCCTAAGCAATAATTTTAAACGAAACAATTATAACTTCTAATTAGACACTTCCAGGATTAGCTGGGATTTGTGCATCACGGACAGAGATATTTCGCTCTTTTAAACCAGCATTGCATGCAAACCCTTAAAATATCTTAAATAAAAGACTTAAATCAAGTGTAAAACCGAGTCAAGAATTTCTGAGAGCTTAAGATACCACAATAAACTTGACTGCACATTTGTGTACTGATGGTAAAATACCACACACACAAAAGGCTAATAAGATGTGATTACTGCTTAGGCAGTTTTGGATCCACAACAGACCTGTATTCCTGCAGCTGCTGGAAGCCTAGAAAGGTTTAAGAGACCACTGATTCAACTATACAAAGAAAACACAAAGACAGATCAAGAACCTTACCTCCAAACAAGACTGAATATAAATTACGAGTTAACAGGTGACTATCAAGTACATACATAACTAAATGCAAAATTAAATTTAAAAAGAGACAATATTAGCACATGAGGCAGCACCCTCAGCAAATGTGCAAGAAAACCCTTCGTGGGCTTCAGGACAGAATTGAGTTTTGAAGAGCAAGGCAGTGGAAGCAAGAACACTGAAGACACATAAGGCAAGGTCCACCAAAGCATCAGATGAAGCACTGGCAAAACAGAAGTCTGCTGATGTTCATGTGAAGATGCCCAAATACACTGTTAGGTTGAAATTCATTTAGTTGAGTTGTACTTTTCCTAAAATGAACAGCCTTTCCTTCTATGCTGCTCAGGGTCTACAGCTCCCAAAGCCTCCTATTAATAATGGGACCAAAGGACAAGTGCAAGCAGCCCTCTGACTTGATGGAAGACAAAGGCACATTTCTCCTCCGGCGCCCTGCTTCCCAAAAGTAGCACTACTTCCAAGAGAAATGGGCACCCCTCATAAGAGTGCTCTTACTACCTTAGAACAACTAAACTCTCACTACACCATACCTCCATACAGTAACCATCATTTAGACCGGAAAAAAACCCGCGGGTATCAGAGGATATTAGGAAACTTACAGAGACTGTGACAATCGTCATCACCTCAACAACCATTTCTTAGATGCAGCCAAATATGATTAATGAGGAACTCCTGTACTGTCTGGAAACTTACCCGATCTAGGAAAGTCTCCCTCTCCTTTAACAGTACCTTAGTTATCCAAGGTATTTTTCCAAAAGAATGCCAATTGACTTTCACGTGGCAGTAACTTGAAGTTCTACAGTAATCAAAAAGCTAAGGTTTAATTTTCAACAGTGCAAGCTGTGAACCAAGGTTTTCTGAGAATATTCTTGGAATTTTTTTTTAAAGCCTTAATTTGAGTAGCCCACAGGCACATAATAAGAGATAATCTGTGACTTCACCAATTTCTTACACAAGCTTCTAAGAACAGCCATGCTTATTCATGTCCTTATACTACATGCTGAGACTTCACTCGTAACAGAGACTCGACTCAAATCTGGCAAGTTTAAATAGCTTCTGTACACACTGTGAAACAAACATAATTTCACACAGCAGTTTTAAATGAAAATTAATACTGCACTCATAACTTTTTAAGTTACAGCTTCATCCTTAACAGCGCTGCCGGATTGCAAAGGGACGGCACCAACTCCTACTGGGAGATCTCTCTGGTTTCTCCGTTAGCAACCAACGAGCAGTTTGGCGGAGGTGTCTTACCTCGGAAAAATTAACCGCCAAGGGTATAATCCCTGCCACATAGCAGGCGACCAGCATGGCCAGGGACAGCAGGCAGATGGAGGGGAAGTCATCCATTTCGCCGCTTTCTGTCCGGTCCCTTGAAGCGAAATCCAACAGCAACTTTTCCACCTCGCCCCTCCGCACGCCTCAACCCGTGCAGACACCGAGCTCCCAGGAGAGGCTTTCAGCCATCTCTCTCGCCTGGCGACAGCGGCCGACTCGACCCCCAGCCGGGGGTGTTCGGCCAGCCCGGGGGCGGCCGGGGGGCAGGAGGGGGCCCCACCTGAGGCGGGGGGCAC
>NW_008239553.1:12150985-12151754 GCF_000691975.1 Corvus brachyrhynchos
TGGAGACTCCCGCCCCCCTTCCCCGGCACCTTCTGCCCCTTCTCAGGGCGCTGCTGGAAGCGCAGCGCTTTCCCGCGAATCTCGCCCGTTGAGCGAGCCTGCCTTAAATGGCTGATTTGCGCTTTCCATGCTGCTTTCCCTGCTCCTCCCCTCTGCTCGGAAGAGGGAAAGGCGGGAGCTTGCGTTGGTGGGCTGTAGGAATGGCACGCTGAAGCTCAAAGGCCTCCCTATCATCGTGGTTTCATGCGTTCATCTAATAAATTAAGATCTGTTGAAGGAAGTTGGTGCCCTGCGGTGGGAGGGCAGCTGCTTGTCGGTTTGCAGCGAAGTTCCACATCTGCCTGGCACTTGCTCCAAAGCAGTTGGCTTCGGCCATGATGGGCAGCTACAAGCCCTGTGCCTGGTGGCCAGAGTGCCTGGCAGAGGTAACTGCAAGACATTTAGGTGTGTGCAGTGTGCTACTGGTATTTGCATCACTGCACGTCTTACCCTTACAATGCGTGTTTAGCTTCCACTTCTATTGTTTTGGGGCTTTTTTTTTTTTTTTTTTTTTTTTGCCTTCTAGCAAAACGCTTCCTTGTCAAATAGACTACAATTGGTGGAAGCCTCCTTGGGCAGATGCTGCCTAGCTTTTAAGTCTTGCTGGTTTAGCTCTTGGCACTGCTTTAACCAGTTTTACAGGGTTCTGCCTTCAGTAACAGGAGCAATTTCCAAAGTGCTCTCTAGAAGTTCGAAATTGGTATAATATAAAACATGTGGTGTCTCATTC
>NW_008239553.1:12151771-12201803 GCF_000691975.1 Corvus brachyrhynchos
AGGAGCCAGTACAACTGTGCTTTTAAGGCAAATGCAAAGAAATCTAACTTATGCATCATAATAATAAGGGTCCGTATTGGGCTTTTCCAGGTAACCTGGTGCTAATGCCAAAAGGTTTATGGATCTTCCCTTGTTTTCGTTTTGTGTCACCTAGGCACACAGGGCAGGTAATAATAGTTGGAAGAGACTTCCCTCAGGCTTCTGAACTTGTCATTCTTTTGTACCTACATGGTATGACAGGAGCAGCAATTTTATCAAATCAATTTTTTTCCCTTAAATTAAAATAATGTCAAGTTCCCAAAGAAATGTTTGAAAAGCATTAATTCTACAATACACATGATCCAATGGTACCAATTTTAATATTTTTCCTGGGCCAGTATCTGGTAATGGATATTATATAGTATCTGAAGTCACAAATGGCTTAAAGTCAGAAGCCCAAATGATTTCTGCTGTGAAGTTCTGTGAAGCTTACATGTCTGGCTCACTTATTTTTCTATAATCTGATTATTTGGATAATTTCAGAATTTATACATTCATTTAGCGCTCCTCAGTGATCAGCTAATTAAAATGATAGTGCTGGAAAAATTATTTTATAATAATGTTTGGCAATCATTTGGACTCCCTGCTAAGACATGCCTGTTCAAGTACAATGCACTTTGGAACAGCCAGATACCAGCCCCCTTTGGGGAATTCCTTTCAAATCTATCATCCTCTGGCATACATGAAAGTGGATTTAAATGATCTACTCTCCTTTGTATGACTTTTGTTGTTACAGTGTGCAGCTCAGAATTCCCCTTTTTTTCCACTTCTGATTAGGAAAAGTCTTGGTCCTTCTTTTTGTCTGTGTAACATTTTCCTGAACTTCCCAGAATCTGCTACTGCCATGTTGAAACAGAATTTTAAAAACTGAAAACTGTATTCCAAGGATGGGAGTACTGTCACTTGTGGGTTAAGAATTTGTTCTGTTTTGGTTTTTTTTTCCTGTAAATCCTAACATTTCTCTTTTCTGTCACTGCGTTTGATGAGCACTGAACTGGTGTCTTCACTGATTTCCAAAGTATGGGTCAGGATTTTTCTGTCAGCAGCTGGTTAAGCCAAATAATGTCTTACCCTGCCATTGCCTCTATGTTGTGTGCTCACCTCATATATTAGCACTGAAAATGTTGGATCCAATTAGCAGCACTGGAAACGGCCATTTGCAGCATGCTTGCAAACTTTCTGTGCTATGCAACCTGTTAATTAGATCACAGATTGTGTACACTTCAAAAATCTTGCTTCTTTGCTCAAGTTACTTGCTGTAGCCAAGTGAAAAATGTTATGGAAATAATGGAAGCCACAGAGTGTACAATCATCTAAGTCTTCCCTGCAGAAGAACAAGCTTGTGGACTCCAACATTTGGAACAGTTTTCTGTGCCATAATTGCTGTTTAAGTAAACTCATTGAAGTGTGAAAAACCAGTACATCTGTTTTGCAGGAAATAATCTTGAATGTTAAGTGCAGATTTATCGTATCGTTTGTGCTCCCTTGAAGGTAAATGAGTAACTCAAAATAGCTATTTCTGTTAAAACCTTTAAGGTGAGACTGACAATGTGGTTAAGTTGGGTCCCCTCCTTGCTCTTTATTTGGGGCATTGAAAATTTTACTAGCAGCTTGCATTTGGAACAAAATAAGTAAATGCACTAATGCCACAGCTTTTATACATCAACTTTATTGCTTTGCTTGTCTGTCTAAATAGAAACTATTTCTGTGGTATTTTTTTAAACACAATAGCTGCTTTACTGGTGATTTTACACATTTTAAAGTTCCATAAGGATTGATAGGACTTGTTGGAAACAAAACTTATTAACACAGCTTATATAAATAGTAAATGCTATTTGGAAAATGTCTGTGTCCTTGACTGCTAGTCTAATATTTTAGTATTATACTTATTTTTACTTCTTCTTTCATATAAATAACTTAATTCAGACAAAAATCATTCAAAGTGCAAGTAAACTGTATTTTTTTGGTGTTTGTTTTCTTTTCCAGTCTCACACAATTCTACTTGTCCAGCCTACCAAGAGGCCAGAAGGCAGAACATATGCTGATTATGAATCGGTGAATGAGTGCATGGAAGGTGGGTGGATGCAGACAGGGTAGTTAAAAACTGTTGCTAAAACTCTATTTTTGACATATTCACAAACTTAGTAAGAAAATAAGTTATTCTTCATGCTTTTCAAAGGTAATTCACAAAACCCCTCATACTTTTAGTTTACTAATGTTCTAGCAAACTAAAACCTAGTTATTATTTGTTTCTAAAACTTCCTTTTTCTATTAAATGTCTGGTTTTGATTTAACTAGATGGAACCACATCCAGTTTGGGAGAGTAGACAATATTCTTTCTGAGCCCATGCAGATTTCATTGCAGGATCAGCACCTAACTCTCATATCTTTTCTTAGCACTGTAAAGGAAAGATTGCTACTGGAAATAATATATTAAATAAAGGATTGTATGCAGTTGATACATAATTTGCAGTCTCATGGCACATGTGCCAGAGTAAAGATCCTGTGAGACATTGATACACATAACGAGCATGAAAAGAAGATTGAAATATTAGAGCTGTAGTTCACTTAACATTAGTCTTGCAGGAAGTTTTGTGAAGCAAACAAAAGTATAATAAAGACCATGTAAATCTCTGTGCTCACTTTAATATTACATTTTTCTCAAATGTACCTGAATTATTAGTAGGCTAGCTTAAATTTTAAAAAGTGCTTTAAATCTGTATACAGGCTTGTGCTGTCACTCTTACCTCAGTACCCTCTTTGACTCTTGGATCAAGAATGATCATTCTTACGAGTTCTTCTGTTTCTCAGGTGTTTGTGCAGTAGAAATACGTGTTCTAATTGCTGTCTTAAAATTAAGCTCCGTTGGAGCTTACTGCATGGAAAGTTACATATTTGACAGAACTACAACTTTTTCCCCTAGAGGATGAAAACTTTTCTTTCCATGCATCTTACCTGCTCTTATGGTATTATGTTTCAATGCAAATCACTAGGAACAAAAGAATTTTAACTCTAGGAAATCTGATTGGTTTTATGGTGATAGTCTCTAAACTTTATTTGCGGACCAAGAGCTGAAAAAGTTTCAGCAGTTTTCTAATATTGTGTTGTTAATCTTGTTTCTCTGTAGGAGTCTGTAAAATGTATGAAGAGCATCTGAAGAGAATGAATCCCAACAGTCCATCCATTACATATGATATCAGCCAGTTGTTTGACTTCATTGATGACTTGGCAGACCTCAGCTGTCTTGTGTAAGTTCAGTTGTACAAGTCCATTTCAGTGACTTAGGAAAGTCAGAAGTCTTCCCTCTAAACTCTTTCATGTGAGTTTAACATAATGCTAGTTTATGTGGTTTTTGCAGTAACTGTAGTGCAGCAGTAGCGCAGCTGCCATAACAAGTTGCCCAATCCAATTAATTGCACAAATATAAGGTATCTCTAAAGAAGGCTTAGAAACCAGCAGTTCTTGGGTTTTGTTCACATATAAGCTCACAGCATTTCAGATACTGAAATCCAACTGTTTAATACAGCTGACTATTTTATTACTGCTAGAATCTGTTTTAAATTTACCTTTGTGCTGTTGGTCCAGTTCCTCAGGAGGCAGAATGGTTACAGAATTTTTTTCAGCTGAGGCAGTACTAGTGGTGGGGTAGAAGGCTACAGAAGTCCATTGCAGCCAAACGTTTGTTTTGATCAAGATATAGCAAGATGAAAGTTTCTGTAAATGCTGATTACGTGGTTAAGGAACAGAGGAATCCTCTGGAGAGCCCTAGCTAATTGTTAACTTGGTCTTGTGAAAACATCTCCAGTTCTCATTTGTGTGTCAAAGCTGGGGGCAAGCAATGGTGGTCTTGTGCACTTCCCATTCTGACTGCACGGTGCAATTGAGTGTTAGATTTCACTGTTCAGAAAAAAATTTATGTTAGGTTTAGTACTTTCCATACAATAAATTTCAAGGTGATGTTTTGATATGACAGTGGTATCAACTTTGCAGAAATGCTGTAGAAATAAGGATACAAATCACATATTCAAGTAACAAAAGACATAGTATTAGGCTTTTGAATTTCAAAATACCAGAAAATTTTTAAGTGAGACTGTGGTGTAGACATTCCTGCAGCCAAAATCCCACTGCAAGTACTTGTGTAGCTGTCCATTGAACAGACTTTCCCAGTTTAAAACACAAAATTATTTTTAAAAACCTGAGCATCAGATTGTTTTCCTTTGTATT
The DNA here is from genome assembly GCF_000691975.1 of Corvus brachyrhynchos. NCBI lineage: Eukaryota > Metazoa > Chordata > Aves > Passeriformes > Corvidae > Corvus > Corvus brachyrhynchos. The sequence goes on from NW_008239553.1 coordinate 12,156,035, forward strand.
CTGGTTACTGGTGCTGACTTACTACAAATGCCATTTGCCAAAGTTTTCAGTAGAGCAAATAAAATGAGCTCACAGTTCTGCAGATTTACCTTGTCCCTACATATTCTAACGCGTTTGATCTTCAGGTGTTGTAGTGCTGGACTGATGAAATTTGAGAAACACAGTTTATCTAACAGACTGAAACTAGCCACTTGTTTTAGGAAGTAGCAGCTGTTTTCTAGGATAGTTTTGTGCCTTTCTTAATTAGGCTTGTAAAATCAGTGTTGTGCCAAATTCTACTTCAGCTTACAGTTTTCCACCAGATGGCACACATAGCATAAGGTGTATCAGACATGTCTTGTGTTCACAGAAATTCCTGAAGTACTTGATATCTGCTTTTGCTGTGTAGCAGTATGAATGGATTTGGGGATGGAGGGTAGAAATCAGTAACTTTTCCTGAAATGAACATTTCTTACAGTACACTAGAACTGCTGCTGCATGAATATATACTGAAGCTCTTTGGCCTTGATCCAGTCATGCTGGGGTTTAAATAATAAGACTTTTCTAAGAAACAGCATGCTTATGGTTTTTTCCTTAGGTAAGAACTATAAATTGTTCTGGAGTGAATTAACTTGGGATTTTTACTCAGCTTCTTACCACTGACCATCTCACCCTTCTTATCTGATCAGAAACAGGTATACCAAGATTTAAAGACTGACCAGGATTCTAGTAGTTCTTGAAGCATTCACTGAGAGTACCATCTTCATGAACAAAATATTAGCTTTAATGACTGAGGGAGAAAGGAGGGCATGAGCCTACACAGATAACTTCATGCAGTTTGCTTTCATTTTTCAGTCTCATTCTGTTTTAATTCATCATGCCCTGAGTAACTGAATTCTCTGGCCCTTGCTAATGAACTGCTTTTGTCAACTATCCTTGAGTAGCAAAGAAAATGCATCTGTGCGTTCTTGTTTTCAGTTGGCTTTTTATGAAGTGCCCTTGTTAGACGTAAGCTTGCCCTCCGTGCCAACTGGCAAGAATCCTTTGTCATCCATCTACCTTTGCTCCTGGAAAAAGTTGATTTTATTAATTTTCAAAAAATTCCAGACAGAAGTTGAACACTTGAAAGCTTAAATAAATCCTTGAAGTAATGTTGAAGAAGTATTTGACTCATTAAGATAAATTAGATTGTTTCCTGGTGGAACTATTCTTCTGCATTCTGAGCTTTAGAATACTAAGATTCTCTATTTGTTGTCTCCCTTAAATAATTAAATGCATGAATTTAAATGTGAACACACTGTGATCCAGTCACTCAGTAGTCCTTGGAGCATCTAGTTTTGTTTCAGGCTCAGGCTGATGTGCTGGGCAACTGTTTTTGAGAGAACAGGATAATCCATTTGATAAGTGGCAATTCCCACCTACTTCTGATACTGTCTTCTGTACACAACTTTCTGCCTCTTACACTTGAGGACAATTAATTGTTTGTGAAGTTCTTCTGGTAAACATATTACAGAGCAGACTGACATTGCTTCGTGTTTCCTCTGCAGTTACCGTGCTGATACTCAGACATACCAACCATACAACAAAGACTGGATAAAGGAGAAGATCTACGTCCTCCTCCGCAGGCAGGCCCAGCAAGCAAGCAAATAATGGGGGCACCATCATGGCATGGGTTTGGGGAGGGTTTGGACAACAGGTGTGTACAGAGTGTAGTAGTGAACGTTTTGTATTATAGTCATCCTGTTGCCATCTTGATAAACTCCTTAGCCAGGACTGATTGTATTTTTAGAGATACAAGGATTTTGTTGGATTTTACTTTTTTTTCAGTGTAAATGGAGAAGAAAGTACAACATCTTCAGCAGAGTTTTGGGGTTTTTTTCCTCCTTTTGCTAATGGTCCTACCTTATTTGAACCCCTGGGGCTGTTCGCATTGTACTTCACCACATTTGCAGTATGTGTCCCTCTGTGGGTTTTTCAACATTCGGTTATGTCCTTGAGATGTCTTAATGGGAAATAAAAAACTACCCTTTAGCTAAATTTGAGTGCTCAATTTTGTGGTTCCTGTCAAAAAATACAAATCTTTTTTCTTGTTACCCAAGGGATAGGGCTTCAGAGGTCACGTGGACTGAACCAACAGTTGTTTCCTGTATTGCAGAGCAGCTCAAATTCTGGCTTAGTCTTGATACTATTTTCCCTGGGCATCTTTGGGAAACACAGCAACCCTCTTGCACTCTACAGCTGATCTCTCTACAAGGCGTTTGTATTCACGTGTGTCTGCTCTGGGATTGGTGGTGGATAACAGCAGGCTGAATGTATCAAATCACAAGCACTATGGATTAGTCTGCTTACAACTTCCCCCCAAGAAAGGAACAGGCAAAGCAGATTGTTCCCATGGGAGTCTGCCCCAAACTTCATTTTCTCTTTACAAAAAATAACGACTTAACTGTTTGCACACACTTATTAAGTTATATCTGCTCCCATCGGTCTTGAATGCTGATATTTTTTAGTTTTGTTGTACTGAAAAGGTTTGGGTTGGAGGACACATCAGACCAAAAAGTAGAGCAGGTATAAAAGAAAGGCTGGTTGGTACTCTGTGCCTTTAGAGTTTGCCTGCTATAGGAACAGACTGTACAGATATGCTCAACCAAGAGCAGTTCTGGGATTGACAGAGGAATGCAATTCTCTGCAGTGCACTTAACTTCCTAATACACATCAATAGTTTCTGATGGACCTCACAGCAAATGCACTGGCTGAAAAGAATCTGAGGTTAAAGTGACTGTCTATCGTAAAGCTTTAATGAAAATACTTAGGTGATAAGTAATAGCTACTGAAGACCTGCAATCAAATTACTGAAGGGATATAAATTCTTAGAAAGATACTGGGTGAGGGTGTTAAACTTTTTCTCAGCAAAAATACAGGTTGGACATTAGACCTACTAGCTCTAGAGTTATAGTGCCCAAGAACAAATTCAATCTGCTAACATCAAAACATGCCTCCTTTATAATGAATAGTGATTTTCAAAACATAGTAGGTCAGAAGTATATTAATCCCCTTAAGGTTAATTAAATCTGTAAATACTTTGGCATGTAAATTTTATATCCAGCTTGACACAGTAAGTAATACTTAGAAAATTCACAGTTGCCCCTATAATAACATTCAGATTTAATACAATTCAATACGTTATTGAAACAGCTTTTCTAGTTTATCCTCCTGAATAGCACATACTAAAATAACATGTTTGAGGTTAACTTCAATTTTTTTTTTTTTGGTAAAAATTCTAATATTCTCATGGATGCAATTTTGCAGTCTTTAAATGAAGCCAAATAAACATTTACCTCATTCTGTGGACGTGTTTTCAATTTAAGGAAAACCAGCAATGTGGTCTCTTTCCTTACTGTGAAAAGCACAAAGGAGTATGCTGAATCTCTAGTAATCAGGCATTGGAACACAGCACAGCTCTTCCTTCAAAAGTACCTTAAGTTTGGTCTGATTGTAAAAAATCTTCCTTGATTTTGGCTCTACTATAATAACTGTGCAAACTCAGACTAGTAAACAAGTATAAAATACAAATTTCTTACATTAGAGCAGAAAGTAGGAAGAAGGTACTTTAAAGCAGGTGGTAATTAACCTTTCTGCCTTTTGAAAGGGACTTTGTGAAGGTATGTTTTTTAGTGTTTTAGAAAGCAGAAGGCTTGCAAGCTTTAACTTCAACATCAGTTCACTTTTTTTTTTAAAGCATACAAACTGCTATGGTCATTTCAGTAATTGAAGTTTTCACAGAATTGGAAAATGCAAGTAAAAGGTCATTTCATACCTCCGGAGCCAGATTTCACCTTCTGCTGATAGAAAAGTGTGGTCTATAGATCACTTTAGGAGAAGGGACTTGGGCATCATCTCTTTTTCCCCCTTTTCACTCAGCTGCAAGTCTTTTTTTCTGAAATAAGCTACTGGTTAAAACTCTAGTGTGTAGTTCTTGAGCTGCTGTTTTCCATAGTCCTTCAGTGCATATTACTTGATTAACTATTAAGAAAACAACAGATTTGTTGCTTAGCTGAGCAGCTGACCAAATACACTGAAAGGAAGAAAGAATGCTACACTATCTGATGTGCAACAAGCTAGAAAGAAGAATATGGAAAGTTGTCTCCCACTAACCACTGCCTTCAGAAATTTAGTGAAGAGGGTTACGGGCGCTTGGAAACTTACTGCGTGCTAGAAGACTGGCACTCTAGCAATGCAGTCTGCTCTAGCAGGCCATGAAAAGTGACTCCTCACTTTGCTTCTTGGCTCCTACTGAGTAATGGATGACAGCAGGGCATGTAGTACCTTCTGCAGTTGCACTTGTCCTCAGAAGCATCAGCACTTTGATAGCAAGATACTGATAACTGCCCAAGTTCAGCCACTACAAAAGTGAGGTTCAGTAGCAGCATTTTGCAAGGAAAGCCATAAAAAAAATGGCATGATTACAGACAGCATGTCAAAAAAGAATCTGTCATCCCATGCATGCTTTGCCTGCAGCAAATTGTCTGGTGCTTCTTACATAATGACCGGTACAAGTAACTGTGCTGGTCATGCCTGCTACAGCGTGGCAGTAAACGATAAAGGAAATTATTTTGGCTGCTTCTGCAGGAGAGTGCTGCAGTATTTTAAAACAGGGATTAAGAATGGAATCCAGAGACCTAGTATTTCAAAGTGCATGAAAATACTTAATTTTTTTAAGAGCAAGTCCATATGGAAGCCTAGCCTCAGACCAAGGAGCTGTATAAGCCCTCATCTATTTGCCAGGATTGCAGAGCAACTGAGGTGCTTGCCTGACTTGGGCTTGCCTTGTGGAGCCATAAGCCATGCTGCTTCTTTGCTAATCACAGACTTGGGAAGTCCTCCCACAGTTTCTGGACTGCCTGCCATGGACTTCAAGCTGAGGTATGACCAGACTGGTACAACTCATTTCCTGGCATGGCTATTCACTAAGTGAATAGTAGACTGAAGTTATGTGAGATGGCTGAGCTGATCTCAGTTCAGCTGAGCTGATCAACAGTTCCCTGCTGTTGAAAGGCATAATGCTACTTCACACAATGTACAAAAGAGATACTGGGTATTGTGGGGAAGGGGAGAACAGGACTGCTAGCCAGCACGAACAAGCAGAGCAGCTGGTCACTTAAAAAACCAAAAACTACCTGATATTTTGAGAACAAGGACAAGCACGGTAGATAAATGGCTGTATATATAAAGCACCCATTTATCTACCATTGCAAGCTCCTGCCAGTCAGTAATGCACTGGGTCAGGGAGTAATCCTACTAAGATTAGAATTTGAGTTGTGTTTGACACCACAGTAATAACAGGATCACTCTTACAGGAATCCCACTCTGCAGCCTCTGTCAGTATGCTGAAGGAGAATGGTGAAAAGCAAAACTGAGTTTGCATTGCTGCTCTGAGGGTGAAATAAGCTAGGTGGTTAAAATACTTGTCTACTGTTACTGCGATCATCACGTTCTTTTAAAATGGACTGAAATCTTGACATCCATCAGAATGCATCATACGGGCAGGAACAACAGCAGGAAAGTAGCCTCATTTCTAGATCAGTCTGTTCTTGTGCTTATCAGCACCGTCAACGTACAGTGGAGAAAACAAGTAGTAGTCAAGACCACCTTGTTATCTTCCTTAGTAACTAACAAACCTGTTAACAGCAAGAGGAGATGTGACTACGCACAGTATTTTTAAGGTTGAAAGAACTACCAGATTTTTCACTTGCATTAGAAAAGGCTAAGTTGCAAAGTTGCTGGTTGGGCTCTTATTACCATATGCCAAGCAGTTTGTGCTGGTTCATGATGCACTGAAAGCAAGGATGCTTCTTAGGAAAACTTGCTGTCAGAGAGAAGAGGGGAAAGCTCCAGCTGCTTGACTTTAGAGTATATAAACAGTTACACACATTTGCAATCCCCACTGAGTAAGGGTCTGATTGTACTGGAACTCTGCTACGCTGAAAAGTCAATCCATCAAACAAGCTAATAAACAGAAACATCAAGGGTAGCTGGGTTACAAGTGCAAAGTAATTAAAACCTCCCATTTTTTCAATTGCTATGAAACTGATGTTTTCTAGACCCTGGTGAGCATTGAAAGAAATTGTTTTACCATTATCATACACTGAGGGGGGCAGGGAGTTTAAGTTAGCAGTTCTCGAGCAGAAGATGGGCTGTGGGTGAGGCTAGAGATTCTCAGCCTCAGTGAGCATCTAAGCCACTCACATTAGGTACCCACTTGTCTTTGAAGTCTGAAAGTTTTGACTTCAATATTTGTGTCAAGGTAAAGTGATAAATAATTTGTACTAGCTATAGATAATAGGCAAGAGTACATCTGTTAAAATAGAAAATTATTTTGCACCTCTGTCATACTAGTCAATTCCCTCAGGTTTTCTACACCAAGTGTATTGTCTGCTATAACATTACTTAGTGTTGCCCAAATACAACCTACCATTCATGGAAACAGCAGGGAAATGAATCTGCCACTGAAACTCAGTGAATGGAGATGCTCAGCTTTGCACAGTACAAGGCAGCTCTCTTATTATCACCCATTAATACATGCTTCTTCCTCACTATGTCTGAAAATGATTAAAGTAAAACCTGTCTTGATTTGTTACAGGAAAACACTAGATTCTAGGAATTAGTTTTCTCATTTCAGTAATCCTAACTATGTCTGTGGGAACAGTTTATCTGGATGAAGTTTGGGCATAGCTCCAGTTCATAGGTTCTATTCAAACTCTTTGTGCTGAGTTTACAATGACACACAAGTAAAACTTGCATGCTGCATGTGCCTGGTGAGCATTAGCAAGGGTTTTGTTACCAATTTTGTACAAACCCGAGTCATCTGCTGCTAATCCTAGCAGTTTTCTGCATGCTTTCCTATGACTTAGACTCCATGTCTAAGTTTGTCTTTGAACCTAGTTCAATGAAATAACTGTACCTGCAGCTCTCAATGAAGATTACCAGTCTTTCATACTATGGTAATGATATTGCCTTAGTCTTAACCAGGAATGGTCATTTAATGGCCTCTAAAATTGCATGGGGTTTTTTCGTGCTTACAACACAATTGTTCAGTGATCACTCAGTGCACCCTCTATTCCTTGCCTCTATCATCTCCAAAAAGCACTCATTATTCATACAAAATTGAATAACTTTAACTAGAAAGCTTGAGAAAGAAACACACAAGAATAACCAAGTATTTGGTCTTAATGAGGTCTCACCTCAGATATTCCAGGGAACTCAAAGCTTGTCTGAAATAAGCAGAGTAGGATCTACATTTAACTGTGTTGCTCTGTTTCTTGGCAGAGAGGCACCCAAATCAGGTCAGCCATAGCTCCAGGAGGTATTTCCCTTCTGAAAAATCCAAGGAAAAATAGGCACCTCCCTCCATCTTGTAATTAATGGACTAAACATTTTGGTAGCATGTTGCATAACCTAGGCAGATCTCTACTCAGTGTGCTGGCTTCACTCCCTGTCTCACTCCTCAGACCTCCTTCTCCTTGGGTAGAGGACACCTAAACAGCTCACTTAGAGTCCACATGCCTCTTATGGGGGAATAGCAGCCAGCAGAATTTTTATCAGCCTTCAATCTGCCCCCAAACACACCTCAAATAACACATTTTAAGCTTCATAAATCTGATTTCTCTGTTTAAACTATCTCTATAGAAAATTCATTGCTACCTCCAGGCATACTGTCTTCAGAAGTTAGACATCACTCCAACCTAGTTGCAGGGAGAATAGAGGTCCATCCTCAACATATTTAACACATAACTCAGATGGAAAAATTTACCTGTGTGTCTAGCCCAGACTCTCCTTTAGCTCCAAGAGCAAAATGCAGGTCCCAGCCCAATGGCAGCTAAGCAGCTTAATACTGAGTGCTTCGGTGCAGTTCCCCCTTTTCCCTCCTCACACATGCATCCACTTAACTGATACCTCCTGCTCTGCCTTTGTCAAAAACATGACATTCACCCTCACTAGCAGGAAGTAGTGCTAATTAGTGAATGCAGAGGATCCTCAGAGAATGGAAACGCCCTCTTCCTATTTACTTAGATAAACCTTATAAAGAGAAATCCATGGTGGCTGTTAAATGCACAGATGACAGCCCTGGCTCAGGGAGTCAGTGCATCAGAAGTAACTGAGGGCCCTGAGAGTGTTTTGGGAGAGGACCACCGTGCCATCCCCTGTTCTTGCACTTTTCCCTAGACACTCGGTGTAGGTCATTGACAGAAACTGGCTAATGGGCTTTGTGGCACTTGTATCTAATCAGATACACAGAGGAACTCTACTGTCGGGGGGTTTTCTTGGACTTTTTTGTTTACTTGGCAAACATCTCCCACAGATATTTTGCAGGGAAGATGAAAGGGTATTTGCAGACCTAAGGTAGAAAAATAGTGGGGTTTTCCATGTATTTTCCACATATTTTCCTCGTTGTTTCCACAAATTTGATGTTTTGGGCATGGTGTCCTGAGAATGAGAGAACTGGAGACAATGTAACTCTAACTGATACTGTTTAGGAGCTGTTTACTCATGGGCTTCATGGAAACTCAGAAAATAGTTGCCCAGAACGCAAGTGGTGCAAAAAATTAGTTGAAATATGTACTTCATGGCACTGGGTGGTTTTTAAAGTAACCCTTAACATGGCAGATAACTTTTTTTTGTAAACTTAAATGTAATTAATAATACTGATTTAGCCACATCCGCATTTCTTTGAAGTCTAATGCTTCAGCACTCTTGCAATTACTTTACTCCAGATGAGTTCTGAGGCCTTGGCAATTGCTTGCTGCTGTTATTTTGATCCCATGCCCTAGGAGTATAAACTTAGTTATAGAAACTCCATCTGAGTCCATTTAATGAACTACATGAATCAGAGACCTGCAATAAAGCCCAATTAGAAATGAGTGCACAGGGAGTATTGATCTCCTTAAAACCTTTTACAGCTTTCAGGATCTGCCTGGTCACTCATCACTGCTGCAGGCACTCGGCCTTTCCTGCTAGTTCTCTTTCACTTGCTTGCTAGGATTATGGTCAGATTAAGATGTGATTGAACAGATCAGCTGGTGGGGACCCTGGGGTATGAGGGAGAGCCTCCAAATAACCCTTCTCACACATGTTCACAGTCCTCTAAATCAGGTTGTATTACTAACTCAGAGGGAATTTCTACAGCAGTGTTGCTTCTCCTCTGAGCAACACCAAAAAAACCCTCTGAGATTTTATCATCCTTTTCACTAATGAACATGGTGTCTGGAGGCTCTGAGTTCACAGATGACAGCATTACCATGCACAGCACACCCATGAAAGGGTCCTGAGAACTCCCCTCACTCAAGACCGTCAGCCTTGTTTGCAGTATATTATAAGATAAGAACCCCTGTGGTAATGAAGCACACATTATTCAAATGAGACATTTGAATAAGAAGTTTAAGAAGTGTGCATGAAGAGGGATGTGTGGCATCCTAGCCAAAACACTACTCGAAGTCAGGTGATTTCAGGCTGTTTTCCAGGCTGTACCCCAGATGATGTATGGTGTCCAGAAACCCATGTCCAAAGGGTGTAGGTGGGATTTGAATCGTTTGGATCATTAGATTTTTGGAATTATAAAAGTCTCTGTTCAGTTGTTGTCCAAAGCTGGATACACCTCAGATATGCACATTTCAGCCTTCACAATTCAGGATCCGCTTCAACACCCACACAGAAGCACTCTAGTCTCAGCTGTGTTTAGACCACCTGCATGAGTAAGTGCTAAGGGAACCCAGAAACAAAGTGTTCCTCCATATTGCTTGATTTGATAAGCTTCTCCAAACACAGCCATTGCAAATAAATGAAAGACAAGAGTCACAGCTTTTTCTATTTAACCAAGCCGTATAGGCTTGTCTGGGGCTGGCAAGAGGGATTAGAGGACAAAACACTGAATGTCTTATAATGAGGCTCTTTTAAAATCCTTGGTATGGAATATCTGAGGATGACCTGCACCAGAGGGAAAGTAATTATCATTTTCTAGTAGCAGCTGGAGTATTTACAGGAAGGTCTTGCATTTCAGGCACTGTTTATGAGCTTGAAATTAAATAGTTGCTGCATAAAAATGCAAATTAATTCCTGAAGCGATCTCGGGCTTCAGGTCTTGCTCTAGAGACTGAAAGCTCTTCAACCACTGGGTTAGAATTATACACCCTTTGTTCAAATCAAGCTTTACTATCATGAGAAGTCCAAAGTGGAACAGCTTTAGCAGGCAGAGCTAAGAACAGCTGCAAGGTTGAGAAACCCTGGGTTCCCAAAGAGTCTGTTCCTTCTCTGATATATTGCATTGGTACAAGGGTGGGAGTGATTCCTGACAGCCATATGAGGTACAGTGAGCAGCCCCCTCCTATGGATTTCCCCTAGCAGGACTCTCTGCTCAGGCTGGGAAAGCCACTGCACAAGCCTTGTGGCAGCCCTGGGGGATTCATAGTTCAGCATATGCTACCGATGTCCCTGGACAAATGGGGCTCCAGCTGTGCTGGCAGCTGCTGGTCCTGCCCAGGGCTCTGGGATGCTGCAGGCAGCCACCAGTGACCCAGCTGTGTCCTGTTCTAACCTGGGAAAGAGAAGCTGCAAAGACAGGTAGAAGCTAACTTTTCTACAACCCTGGTGCTCTGGGCTAAACTCATCTCTGATTTGGGTACCTGGCTTACACTGGTGACAGGCTGGTGTAGTTCACTGGCACTATTTATTTTTATTTTTAATAAGATCAAAATCAAACTGGGAGGGGAGAAATGGAAGAGTTTCCAAGAAATACAGATCTCTTCCCTCTCAGGACAAAGGATTTGTGCTCTAGAAGCTTTCTCAGACTCTTCAGCATAAACTCAGTACTTGACAAACTCCTGCCATGGAAGTTTAGAGTAAACAGAGGTGATGTGTGACACATTAAATGTTCCTAATGAGCATCAGGTGTTTGCAGGGAAAAATGGTTTCTCGTCTTAGATATGGTAATTATTTTAAAGATCTATTTAGCATTTAGATTGCTTGAGGGGAAAAGAGCTTGGAAGAGTTGATTGCCTTGAAAAATGCTCAGGTACCAAGTGGGTCTCTGAACATGGCTTTCATCTCCTCAGAAAGAAAGCAGAGGTGACACTGCAACTTGGGGTAATTAGAGGGACTTTGACATCACTAGTTGTCCTTCTAAACGGCGTTATAGCGCGCAGCCTACAGTTAAAGAACCGTTTAAGAGAGATAAAATACAAAAGATTGAACAAGCTGCACTGAAGCCTTGAGAGGAGCTGTGAAAGAACTACCTTGAACATTCGCACTCTGTAATTCCACCCCAAGCAGAAGATCACTTGGTACGCTTTTAGACTTAGCTACATCTGTTGCATTTTTAATTCTCCATTTCCATCAATATCATCAGATCTCACTCGCTGAGTGTTTTACACTAAACAAAACTCCCGGAGGTACAGGCTCCATGAAAATCCCATATACGGCAGGAGGTAAGAGCCGGGAACCCGACTCCCCTGTGGCAGCTGAATATCTCCACCCACAGTCAGGCTGCACTGTGCTAGCCTGTGCCAGTAAGCCTGGTCTAGGGCATGGATTAAAACTACTCAGGCCAAAAGGACAAAGCAGCCTGCAAGCCTAATACATCAGGCTGAGCAAACCTGGCAATTCCTGTAGTAGAGAACAAGTCTCTACTGCAATTTGCTACTTTTCCTCAAAAATCTGAGAAATGGCCTGAAGAAAATGACTTCTGCCTGAAATAGATCCCTCCACGCCTGAGTCACTGAAACACCACTGGCATGCTCCCCGCTGTGCAGCATGCTGAGCAGCAGAGGCAGTCCAGGTGACAAGCCAGCATAGTCAAGCCTTTATCTACAGCTGTACTAAGATGTTCTTAATGGGCAGAAGTATCAGTGTATTAAGCAATATTGCAGATTAACAACTTGAGATAGGTAGGGTTTTTCAGAAGGGAACTGATGCTGGACACTGAGGGAGGATCTGTAGAGAGCATTCCCTGCTCATGGCCAGTACAGAAGGCAGAGCCTATTCAAGCATTAGCTGTATTTCTCTTTCCTAGTAGGCCCTTCGAGATTTATATTACCAGTTTCCCTGTGTCTGCTGCTGAAGAAATACCAAGCAGGATAACCACCAATCTGCCTTCTAGCTCTCAATCTCACACCTGCCTTTGTCCAGCTCTTTATTGCTGCTTCTGCCACAAAGCCAAGTGACTGCCCAGCAGCATTCTCTCAGCCATTCACAATTCTTGAAGTCAATAATGTTAAAATTCACAAACAGAAATTTAGTTCAAGCAGGAACAATTCAGATCAAGTCTGTTTCCCAAATCTCACAAGTGCATGCTCTAATGAATAACATCCACACAACTCTGCAAAATGAGAAAAATGCAGCCGTGAGGAGAAAGCCCAATGTCAGTTTCTGCTAAGAAGAATGTTTCTCTGTTCAGTCTCCTCACCCATAAAATCTGCTTAAAGACCTGAAAGGAGGAAATCAGATGTAAGTGAAGGTGATAGCAGAACACACAAGGACTAAATAGAGCAAGAATTTCATCCTTGGGCAGGCAAGGCCATAGGTGTAGGTGCACATACCAGCTGCAGGGTGGTCACTGCTGTAGTGGGCACAGCAAAGGGATTAGGACAGGCAAAATGCCCCAACAGCAGCACGGTGGCCCCAGCAGCTTGTACAGCCCAGCCTGAGCTCCCAGCAGTGCCAGCTGCTGTGCAAGTAAGTGCTGAGCCTGGTGCCTGAGGGAGGGCTTCCTTTTTTCACGCTGCACCACAAGCACAGAGAACTCAGACACTGATCAAGAAAGGAAACAAGTCAACAAAGAACTAAATGACTCACAGGAGAGGCTTTATTAGGAAACAGCAATAACAAAAACGGGTCCTATTTTCCTAGATGGCCGAATTCAAGTTCACTTCATGTTGCTGTGTTGGGATGATGTGACTGGTTTGCAGCCACTGGGGATCACGGCTGACAGCAGAACACATTCCTTTTGCTCTGTCCCTGGTAAGACGAGGCAAAACTCAGAATTAAGTGTCCCTATTTATGTTCTCCCCACTGAACTTCCAGCTGCAGTACTGAAGGCTCTTGAGTTTATTTTAAAAGGGAAGGAATCACTGAGATGAGGGGTGGAAAAGATCTAGTTCAGTCCTGGCCAGCCTTGGACTGTCCGATCCTCACTGAAATCCAGAGAAACAAGACTCAAGAAACAATGTTCAGAGACAGCAAGGAGAGAAGCAGGTGGATGCAAGACTAGGCTGAGACATCAGCCTCAGCTCACCCCAGTGCCCCACTTTCTGCTGCAGCCTGAGATATAGACACCCTCACACCAGCACACCCTGCTGCTAGCAGAGTAACATCCCTTCAGAAAGTCACAGTCTGAGCATGTTCTTCCAAGTCCTGGCTGGCTGGCACAGGCCAAGCTGTCTCCTGAAATGGAAATGGGACAGCTTGCAGAAGGCCTGGAGGCAGCTGACACTAGAAACAAGAGACAGGTCTGTGTTGTCCTCAGAGCCTGACCCAACAGTCTTGTCCTAGAAACACCCCCAGCCATTGCAGGAAGAGTCCTACTCCTTTGACATCTCTTTCTTCTTCACCCTGTTGCTCTACTACTAATTGGGCTGAAAGGCACCCATCAAGCTTCTTCCCATTTTCCCTACGATGGAAACTATAGCCACATCTGAGCGTCCTCATACCTATTTCAGCACTTCCCCTTCCACTGCTTTTCTGCTTGCCACAGCAGTGGGAACAACACTGCATCTCTTCAGCAAGGGTGAGACTCAAGCCATCCCCTTCAAAACATACCAGCATTGACACGATTTCTCGTTTGCCCTCATTATATGTTGGGAGGACTGGGAAACAAGCTGTTTTGGTGGGTAAAGAAATTCACACAAACTCTGAACCATAAAATATGTCATCTCTTCAAATAAACTGTTCTGCATACTTTGTATGCAGCTGTCCCACTTTGAAACTGTTGTGGGCACTTCCAAAATACAGCTATACTGCAGGGCCAGCTCTGGTCACCCAGCTGCTGAAGGGAAGCCAACAGGAGACAACAGCATGTGTACAGGTTAGAACTAAACAACCACCAGGAGACCCCATGGCAGTCCCAAGGGGCAGTAACATGAAATGCCAGTGCAAGAGGGGAAAAGGGACCTCAAGAGCTGAGATGAAGCCTGGGAGAGCTCACAATCACCTCGGCAGGCAACAGCTACCGTGCTTACAAGGAGCTCAGGCTGCTTGAGAAGGGCATATTGAGATCCACCCATCAGTTGAGACCGAGGTGGGGAAGGGTAAAGCAGCCTTGCACTCTTGAACACGAAATTCAGGAGGAAGAGCCATTGGGAAAAGAAAGTAGACAGATCTGGAGGTGCAGAGGGATTCACGGGTGGCCTTTTGGGTCAGTGAACCCATTTTGTTCACTTTATGCTCATGAATTTGTGCCTCCCCCAGGCACTGGCCAGCTCATCACCCAGAGCACCACTGCTGTTGCTACTGCCAAGCTCAGCCCTGCTGCAGGCAATGGTAAGCTGCACTAGTTTCCATGGAAATCAAAGAGAGAGAAGCTGGTTTCCACCAAAATAACATTAAAAACACATTTTTGTCCCAAGTGGATTATTTTGTTATCTTTTCTCTTGTTCTTTTTTTTCCCACCATGCAGTACAGATGAAGCAGAATTTATTTTAATGACTCAGATTTGTAAAGCACAAGTTTCATCAATAAGTCAGAAGCTGCTATTTCCATTCAGATGGGATGTATCAAAAAAAGGCAAGCCTGAACACTTACCAGTGTCATTTTCAGCAAAGAAATACTACCTCATTCTGGCCTGATTTTAGTGACTGGTCAGTCACTGGTGAGATTTAAGCAGCATTTCTCAAACAGATGTAGATCAGTCAAAAAAGTAAAAGGTTGTTCACTTCCCTCCTGTCCCCAGGAGTCCCTGTCCCAGTGGCTCCTTTGCAACATGCCACAGTAAAGAAATATTTTTTAACACAGCTCTGGACTGTACCACAGCTGTTTGCAAAACGCCTTACAGAAACAAAGCCTAGAAATGGGGACGGCTGCTACCTTGCACCCCAGCTGGGAGAGCGATGGAAGGGCAATGCCTCCTGTCCACACATGGGCACAGAGTTCTCCACTGCAGAAGCAGAGCCAGAAGCCCAGCATGCTGCAAATATCCTGTTTATTTTCACAGGGCACTGTACTGCTAATTTTTTGCTACTATAGCAGCAAAACAAACACACTGAAAACAAGTTTTCTTTCAGGTAGATGTAAACATCTAATTTCAATATTTGCAGTTCTCCAGGGCTTCTCTGGCTCTGTTTAGAGTTCTCACAAGCCATGATGAAGGAATGAATCTTAGGCCCCCTAAAAGGGAGGGACACAGGAGCTCTTCGGCTCCGTCTGAACACTCACCAAGTAGTAGAGACCAAAAGAGAAAGGATGCAGGGAGTATGTTAGGATGCTTGCCCAAAGGAAGAGCAGCAGTCAGGTTTCCAGATGCTTCTGAACTTAGAATGTACTTCTAAAGTGCTGAAGAAGTCCAATTAGAGGGCGAGAGATATCCCCTTCCACACACCCTGCAGCACAACAGCAGAGGATCTTGAGAATTAAGAGACATCCCCATAAGGTCTCTGTATCAAGCAAATCCCTTTTAACAAACTGAAGAAAAAGATGGTCCCTTAGCACCTAGATTTGTTACTGAATGTAGCCTGGAGAATACCTCTATTTCTAAGAAAATAATCTGTTTTGTGAGTTCTCAAATAAAGTATTTGAGTATTTAAAAAAACCCAACAAACAAGCAAACAACAAATCCAAATAACACTTGATTTTCCTTTTTAGATAAAGCATCTACTGAATTTGACCCAGCTGTATGACTGCTGTGGACATGGTGTTTCTATGTTTTCAGCCTCCAGCAGAGAAATTACTCCCCTATAATTTTTCCCACACTAGGTTCTAGTCCCTTTGGAGGCACCTGTTTCTACTCCAAACTCTTCTCTACCTTATGTATGTGTCAGACTGCTGCATGTCTGATCCTATCCTCCTCAGAGGATAACCCATCACTCACCCATTTCTCCTTCCCTCCCAACCCCCCCAGTCTGGCTCTTCAGAAGATTAGAACCCTATCATTTTCCTAGGCAGGACTAATAAAATCTTCCCAGCCATTAGAGCTTGAGAACCTCCTGGTTTTTAGGGCACTTTGGTGGTCATCACTCAGGGTGTGCATGGCAGGGCTCCAAGGACAAAGCCCAACTGTGTCTTGCTACAAGAGCAGCACTAAGAGAGAAAGCCCCAATTCTTCTCCTTTTTATTGAGTTCCCGCACCACTCAAACATCAGGCAGCATGGATAAGCATTGGTTTCCCCCCATACCAGCTGACTTCCAGCACACCTTCACCCTCCTTCCCTAGACAGAAGCTCTGGCACAGCTGCTTTCTGTAGAGGCAGACCCAGCTGACCCTCGTTTGAAAAAGCCTCTGCGAGGTGAGCTGGCAGGCTGTTAATCCTTGATTTTAAACGCAAAGTCTCCACATCGACACTGCTGGCTGGGCTTTCTTTTTTCTTACCCCCCCCCTTTTCTTTCTCTCTTTTTCCCTTATTGTTTTATAAAATATGAGGTTAGAAAATCTTACCAGCCTCCTCGGGGAGTTACAATATTTGAAGCTCAGAGATGCACATGCTATGAGACATCTGTGGGTTGTGATGCTTCTTTGCCCTCAAGCCAGAAGCAGAAGAAAAGTCTTTGGGAGGCTTATGTAAAAAATAGGCAGGCTGCTAGCTTAAGGAAAATATCAAGGGAGGAGTAACAGGAAGAATTAATTCCCCACAACCCCAGCTATTTCTTTCAGCACTTAAGTCAGCCCATTAATTGCCAGGAATTATACTTGTCTCCCTATCCAGCTGAGAAGGACTTTTTCAGTCCTTTTCAACTGGTACACCATTGTTTCCTAGAAGCATCTCTGCCAGCTCCAGCAGTATCCCTCCTGAGGCAGCCCATGAACCCATGCAAAGAACTGGGGTATGTATATGTAGGGAACAAACCCAGTGAGAGACAGAGGAGGGGACTGGCAAGAAAGGATGCTCTTTTTCAGCAGAGGAAGCAAAGGGGAATAAGAACAGGCTGAAACACTTACTTCAAAATGGATTTTATTCCAGGCATTAAACAGATTCTGGCACATGCTTTTTTGAAGAAAAAGGAAAACTAAACTGGGTTCCACATAAATTACATCTGGCAAAGTGCAACTTACAAGTGAGTGGGAAAAATAAACCTTTTGAAATCTATTTCTGTACAACAGTAGATTCAGCTCCTCTTAAATAAACCCCCATTGGTTCACAGCACAGGAAATTACATTGGATGCTCTGAAACAATAACAGCTTTCTTTAAAGGTATTACCAATGCAAATGCTCCATCTTGACAGTCTAGGGGGCTAGACTATTAAGTAAACAGGAAAACAAGGGTGAGCAGCTGCTTGTTCTGACTGTTAAAAATAGTCAGTTTGCTTGAAAAATCCTAGGAGACACCTGTTACAAAACATGGCACTGCATGGACCTTGGGGAAGAAAGCAGAGATAATATTGTTCTTCCTTCCCTTCAATGCAAGGGAAATGGAGACTATGCTAATAATGAATTTGAACAAGACTTCGTTTATTATGAGAAATTCAGTTTGCCCACACTTGACAGCAGCCTTTTGTAATGTACCTCCTTTTCAGCAACTGTTAAAATACATTGGAAACCAATGGCTTCCAAAAGATGGTGTGTGGGGAGATCTCTGTTGAGCTAAAGCAATGCTTTAGCTGACAGAAAAGTGAGCAGTTGGAGGTGACCTCAGGAGAACATGTCCAAAACCAGGCAGAATTAAAAAATTAAACTCCAAACTCCACAAGCAATTTGAGTTATTGACATCTAGCATATGTCCACCTTTGCCCATTTCCTCCCCCAGGCCAGGGCACCTGAAGAAGGAGAGTGTCCAATCTTCAGCTGCCCCAGCTTACAGCCCAAGAAGGGTGCCAGTTCACACTCTGCCAGGAGAGCAGTAGGAAGAGAGGCACAAATCAACACAGCTAGTCCAGGTATGTCTGCTCCAGGAGCAGTCAGCAACCTCCAGCACTGGAGCCAAGCACACAGTCGAGGGCAGCAGTCGTTGTGCTGACAAGAGCCCTTTGAACCAGGGCTGGCCCAGAGCTTGGAGACTGTATACAAGCAGGGCTTCTGT
Source organism: Corvus brachyrhynchos (assembly GCF_000691975.1). NCBI lineage: Eukaryota > Metazoa > Chordata > Aves > Passeriformes > Corvidae > Corvus > Corvus brachyrhynchos. The sequence goes on from NW_008239553.1 coordinate 12,174,224, forward strand.
GGTCTGCAGCAGTCAGGAGCATTGTTTGTAGAGGAGCTGGGTCCTGGTCCCAGAGTGGTTATGAAGAAGGAACTGCAAGAAAGCTGCACACACAGAGTGGGAGCAGGGAGGAAGGAGGCAGTACCTGGTAGGGGAGTGAACATGCTGTTAGCTGCAGCCCATGAATTGCTGGAGAGTGAAATGGGTGGAGGTCAGATGGTCCACTTAGACTGCGTTTTGATGAAAATATGTAATCCTCTCACACTTTATTGTTTACAGAGCTTACGAACAGTACCTGCTCAGTGGCCCTTCATCTGTCTTTGCATCAACGTTTTTCAAGCCAGGTAGGTAAGAACTTGACTGCTCCTGTCTCCTACTGCATAATGATGCTACTCTGGAAGGACCATCTCCTGTATATTCTTGTTTAAAAATGCAGTAGCTAATAGGATGGCATTTCTCCCCTCAATGGGTCTGTCTGGCCCACTCTCTTTCCATTCCTAGGCTATTTTCCTTCCTTCTCTGCCCTCTCCTGACCTCAGTGGTTCCAGCCCAAAGCATGTCTATAAGGGGAAAGAGAAACCACTGCAGAGTCAGTGCCCTCATTTCCACACAGAAGAACAGCTGCACCATTCTGTAAGAATCAAAAGAACTCCCCTGTGAGTTTTCAGAGTGCAGGCAGGTCATTCTTCTGGCTAATCAGTGCTGAGGTGGGGATCTGATGTCAAAGTGAAGCAGGAGACAGGAAAAGAGCCCCTGCCACATGGTGGATTTAATTTTTTTAAACCAAGAACAAAAACCATTGTTCAGTTTTCACACTAAGCACATGCAATGTATGAAGAACATTATCTGTTCTTTTGTCAACTGTTTGGGCTAATACCAAGCTAAGAGAAAGAATTCAAAAGAGATGCAAACTTTATCAGAAGCAAACAGCTGTTCAGAATCCAAACGAACAACCTGTTTCTTCTACACCAGATCAGAAAGGATCCAGGCAAGCGTTTGCCTAATGAGGGTGGTCCCACCACCTGGTTCCCCTGTCAGTTTCTTGGAAAAGAGAGTTGTTTTACAAAATCTGTCTCAAGGAAAATTTAACAGATCTAGTTAGGAGAAGGTAAGGTTGTGGGGACTTTATTTACTTGAATAGGTAAGAGTCCCTTGGCAGGTTTGAAAACTCACACAGCTAGAGCTGACTGGTAACTGGGAGCAGGACTGGGATGCTAGCTAGAGACACCAGTGTCTTTGGTTTTTCCAGAACACAAAGGAGAGGTCTCTCAGGGCAGGCCTGCACTGTGGCAGCATTTGTGCAGGGGCAGTTTCAGCTTCATCATCTAATCTCTCCCTAAGGTGCTCACCGGGAAGAGAGAGGGGTGTCAAAAGTAGAGCAGCCCTAGCCTTTCTGCCTTGTCTTTCTCAAAGAGAGGTGAAAAAGCAACTAGACAGAGGGAGTGGGTGGTTTGTCATGCCAGGCTGTATTCACAGGGGCTATGCAGAGCTGGAGAGACAAGCACGAGGACTGCGGTCCTGCCCAGCCAGCAGCAAGAAGTCTGCTATGACCTAGGGGCTGTCCCCCTGTGTCTCTCACAGTGGGGATCTGGGTGGGCTCCTGCCACAGGCCTGAGCCATGTGCAGCACCTCTGTCTGTGTGTGCTGCCCACGCAGCTCCGTGCACAACCTTCAGTGTGGGCTGCAGTGGGCAGTGGCTGGTAGCACCAGGAAGAGCAGCCAGAGAACAGTCCCAGCTTTCCTAACATCCCAATGTGTTGGCACCTGTCTCTGACTGCCTCCACCAGAACATGGGACCCTGAACTTGCAGGCTTGGGTCACTCTTGGAGGCAGGGCTGGCCTTCCACACATAAAAAAGCTGGAAGGAAGAATTCAACAGGGAATAGTCCCTGAAACAATCCCTGGTTAAGCTTGTAAAACAGATTGTCCCTTTTCAATCTCTCTTGTCAGCATTGTGCAATCTCAGCACATTTGGCTGTAGGGCAGCTACTCTGGGCAGAGGAAGGAATGGGCCCACCAAAAAGAGGTGACAAACTTGCCCCCAGGATCTGCTAGCTCTTTCCCAGCTTCTCCAATGATCATGATGACTCTTCTGGCCAGTCCTCACTGAGAGACATATGCATAAATGATGCACAATGTTAGAGCAAAAAGCCAGGGAAGACAAAGAGCTACCAATGTTTGTACAAGCATAGCCTAAAGCTGCTGGACTGAAGGTCGTGAGCTCTGGATGCAGAGAAAGGAAAGGATGGGGAGAGCTGCAAGGTACTTCGGGTCACTCCAAGTATTGGGCTAGGTCCTTCTCCATCCCTAGGTGCAGCTGTGCACAGGCATCAGCTACAAAGCAGGACTTAATAGATGGGAAGATTTCGACAACTGTCCTGATCCCTCTCTTCCCCAGCTTCTTATCTGAAAAGCTCAAAAACATCAAGTGCTCAGCTGAAATGGTGGCTTATTGATGGGCACAGTGAAAACATTTAGGGTCAGACATACAAAACCATTCCTCCCTTCCTGATCCCCCTCTGTTTCCAAAGTCTCATGCACAAAGAAGCAAGGAGATCTCTGCTACCATCATGTTGCTTGTAGCAGCTCCCACTGTTGGCCAGGTACACCTGCTTGACAGGGGTTGGTCACCACTCTTCCAGTCTGGTTTTCCAGGCAGAGACCGCTGACAAAGTGTTGAATGAAACTGCCTTTCATCTTCCACTTCTGTGAGAAGACAGAAAAAACATGATGTTACTTCCATTCCCCTAGAGAACGGTGACTTCAAGTTGAGGGTAATAAATTCCAGCAACTGGGGAGAATGAAAATCTGGGTATGGGCAGCATCTCTAAATCACTGGTTGCCTGTACTAACGATACCTGCAGTTAGGTAGGGTTAGGGTTTAGCTGAGTTACAGGGCTGCAGACTCAGAAGCATCTAGAAGGCAAACGGCACTAGTTGTCACAGCACCAAGCCTTGTCTGAATTCAAGAAGCGTTTGGACAATGCTCTCAGGCCCATGATGTGACTCTTGGGTGTCATGTGAAGGGCCAGGAACTGGACTCAATGATCTGGATGGGTTTCTTCCAACTCAGCATATTCTATGATTGTGTGATTCTATCAATACAAAAATGAGCAAATAGTGGCATTTTCAAAGCGTATTATAGTCATGATTTCCTTGCCATTCTCTGTCCTGGGCATCCAGATACCTGCCAAAACTTGAAACCCTCCTATGGTTGCCTTCCAATCCATGGAAAGCAAAGCAAAGCACTGAAAGGTCTCCCAACACAGAAAGCAGCCTGTCCACAGAAAGCAAAAAATCATACTTCCTACTGTTTGACTGGATCTCTCTCTCTTCCATTGTCCCCTCATCTCTTCTTTCATCACATTCAAAAAGTCCCATATACAACCCTTTCCTGAAGGTCCACTTTGGTTGTGCTACTTACCAGGAAACAAAAATATGTCCTAACCTTGAACTGAAAATTCTACTGGGAAAGGGCTGTACTTTCCATCCCTGCTGGAAAAAAAACCTGGGAACACTGTGGCTGATAATGAAGAGAAAAAAGTAGAAATGAGTCTGTGGATTTGGGATCTCTCACATGAGGTACTGCCATTCACCTTAAGTGGGGCACAGCTGAGCTCAACAGGTTGAGAAGATCGAGGGGTCCAGGCTCCAGGGGTTGTCCCTTCATTCTTTTCAGTTGCACAGATGACCCAGTTAGAATTGTGGTCTGGGTGCTCAGTCAGTAAACAGCTTAGAAATATTATGAGGATGTTTTGGCTAACCCATGAGACTGATGAAGAAAGTGTTTGACAACACTGATGGACCTCAAGGGTATTGCAGAAAAGATAAGCAAAGGGAATTTAAACATTTCCTGCAATATCTGGGCAATGTCAAAACCTACAAACATTTTAATTCTTGGGTAGCACAGCAAAAAGACTGCCACATGCTGTGTGGTTTAAGATATTCAGTTATGTTCACATATTGCTGGCAGCTGTTATGTTTCTTGGAGGGCAGGGCAGTTGCAAAGCCCAGAGTAACCTGTTGCTCCTGTATCATCTATTTCTTCAAGTCTAAATACCAGAGGCAGCACCAATTTGCAGTACTGCTAGCCCTGTTTGACAGGATACCGCTAAAGGAGAGCTGTTTGTGCAGCAGGAAGAAGCTGATTTTAACAGAGAAGGGGGCAGAGGAACGCAGTGATGATGGACAGGGAGATACAATGTAGACTTTGCACTACAATGCCCTCCCCAGTTGCTGCAACCCACTGCCTACACAGGTCCCAGAACCATCTGGCTCCCATCTGGCAGAAGCCTCCCTACAAAGAGCTGAGGAAGAGTTAGTACCATAAAGCAGCAGCTGTAATGATGGAGTGTAAAGGAGGGGGCCTTCTCCCCTGGCAAGCCGTGCTCTGTGCCTAGCTGGTGCCATTGCTGCATGACAGCCTCCCCACCAGCATCTCCAGTGTCATAGACACCCCAGTGAGGAGCCTTTTGACCTTCTCCAAAGCCCACCTTCCTCCTTGCCCTCCACTTTCCCACTACCTCTCTGTATTTGTGAATTCCCAGTCTCCACATCCCCCTGTGCATGTGCTAGAGGAGGCCTGCTGGCTGCCTCTCCCACGCACCCCACAGCTCACCAAAAGACCCTGCTGTAAAAGAAGATGCTGTTATGAGATTTCAGATGGAGGACAAGGCAATTACCAAGAGACATTGGTTTTCTTCTTCCCCCTCGCTGTTCATGAGAAAACTAGCACCACTGGAGGCTTGCTCATGTTATTCCTTCAGATGAGAGACCTGCTACTGTGGCACCTGTACATGCTGAGCAGGTACCCACTGTGATGACAGTAGGGAGTCTGCAGCAACAGGCACAGCAGGACATTTACTGCTGCTAACAAAATCAATCAGCTTCTCAGTGAGTCACACCACTGGAAAGCCCAGCATGTCATGTGCACGTTACAGGGAGTCCTCTCTTCTCCTACACCCAGACATTATGACTGGCCTGTACTTGGAAGGAAAGCTTTTGGAAGATACAGGCATTGCACAATCTGAAAAATGTTGGCTTGAAAATCCTCTTTGGTCTCCCTTTCTTGTGCAGATGGAGATAATACAGTTTACTGGTCAGAGTAGGTTTGGAGTGAAGATGGAGGAAGGAAAAAAAAGAGTCCATATTTTCTTTGAAATGTTGTGTTTTGATCCTCTTTCCCAGTGTCAACCCAAAATTTCCCCCACTTTTTTGGAAATCTCTCTCTCCCTCTTTTTTTATCTATAATTTCAAAATACTTTTAAGTGGCTGGAAGCAGTCCATGTGCAGTTACTAAGAGAAAAGTCAGAAAAAGCCAGTACTCTTCTATCCAACATATACAAGAGCTGAAATTGTTTACACTAGTCTAATTTTTCAGGGTAATCAAAAGTTTTCTTTTAACCCCCAGTAATCCAGGCAGTCCAGGGCTTCTCTCAAAACCCTAACTGTGGAACAGTGGAATCAGCCAAGCTCAGGAGGCATAGCTGAGAAAGGCAAATTTTGTTCATGAGGACAGAGATACTTCAAACAGAAATGTACGGAGAGCTGATAACCGGAGTAGCCAAGGAGACTGTAAGTTGTAATTGAGTGTATTTGCAGTGCCATGGGAAGCCTGAAGCTGGTCTTGAAGACTAAATTTTAAATATATGAGCAGAGACAGAGGATGGAAAAGCTCACACCAGCATCCACCAAGTACTGCCTTCCTTTGAGCACTTAAATTTCTAAAACTAAATCACAACTGAGAGAAACTCTTGCCTCCTGAAAACTACTTTCAAGGTATGGCATATTGCCAGTATTGTGTTACCTACTTATTATCATGAAGATGCTGAGTTAGGTGCTTTCAAAATAGACAGGCTTACACTCCTTTTCTTTTTGGATACTCTATATAAAATTGCATTCATCTTCAGGTAATATACTGAGAAGTAAAGTGGGAAAAATTTCCCAATGGCATACAAAGGGACACAGAATTTCAAACATAGTCTCACAAGAAAACTCAGTGTCCTTATTTTCACGCTGAGGTCTCATTCCTTCAGAACATTTTAATGAAATATAACTGTTTAATAGGATTTCTCAGCATTTCTTGTTCTGTTGGGAAATACTGTGCCAATGCTTCTCATTTTCATTCTCTTGTTTTAGTGTCTGACTCTCACTTTGCCTTCTATTTGTCCTCGCTATAATACAAATTAAAACACCACTCCTACTGTCAGTCAGAGCCAAAAACAAAGCTGAAGGCAATAATGTATTGCGCATTCAACTAAAAATGCTATTCTCCAAATAACATTATGGATAACATCCATCTGGTTTGAAATCTAGTTCTGATTATGCAGAATAGCTTTTGGCTGGTCCTCTGCTAGCAGTGCCAGCTGTTGCTGTTGAATGATCAACAGGATCATGTTGCCAAATAGATTTCATTTCTGGTTTCTTTGAACCCAAGGGAGTCTGACAGCACTAAAAATCATCTAAAGTGTGACTATTGTTTTGTATCATCCTGCCTGCAAAATTCTAGACTTATTTTGAGGTAATACTCTAGACACAACTCGTAATAGTCTAAAGCCTCTGCTAGAGTATTATCTATATGTTAGATGGGCTGTTGTTAGCACTCAAAATTAACAATAAAATTATCTGTCCTTGGGACATGCTTAATGCAGAACAGCTGTGTAGCATGGGCACAGCTTCAGTATGTTTGAAAGCAGAAACCAACTTTAGGAGCTGTGTGGTGCTGTCATAATGATCTAACCCCGGGACACTAAAAACCAAAGCTATCACATGTAGAGTCTTTTGTCAGAAATGTTGCTTTTCATGACTCAGACACAGACATGAAATCTAGATCCAGAAAAACCCAAACATCTTTCACCACAGATTTCTGATGACAGTGACAGGAAAGATGTTCAAAGCCGGACTTTTATTATGCTGCCATCTCCTCCTAGGATATTGTACGTGTGATGTGTGCAATGCATGTTGGCCAGGCTCCCCTCCTCCACACTCAGACCACATACTCAGGGCTCTGGCTTGTCACTTCCAGCTCTCCAAAGTAGCTCAGCTCCCCTCCCTCCACCCTCCATCGAGCTCCTCTGATTTTCTGAGTAGCCCACTTGATCTGAGAAGTGGATATACTCATGCACAGTTTGGAAGCACTGCTCTCCCCCAGCACTTGCACTTCGGGCTGTGAGTGTCCATGGGGAGACAGGCAAGTTGTAGGGCAACTGAGAGAATTTGTTCCCTGCAGCTTTGCTCTTTCTTGGAAATCAACCTCTCAAATATCAGGAGGAGAGAGAATGGAATAGTTTACACGATGACTGACTTCTAGCTAATTAAAATCTAATGTCAGTATTAACAACAATTACTGTTGTGTTTATGGAAGGAAAGAACCATAACAACATTCCCCAGAAACACAACAAACTTGAGCATTGCAAGTAGAATTGGCTTTACAAGTAGAAATCTGAAATGGGAGTTTGGGACTACAAAAAAGATCCCAACATTTCAGAGCATTTCAACCCAAATTACATTAAAAATTCAAATGCATTTCTCCCACTTCACCCCACCTTGTCCCTTCAGCTGCAAGGCAGTTTGGAATGGCAGCTGCAATTCAAATCAGCCTCTAATTATTTGAAATGCTTAAACAAAATCCTTGCTTAGAGTCAGTTAGTTAAATCATCTGCTAGGTCAAGTCCTTGATGTAAGTGCAGTTTGCTCACATAAGGTAATGGAAAACAACAGCTCACACCCTTAAGTGTGTGTATGTCTTCATAATGAGCCTGTATATAATCAACACATCAAGACTCAATAAATCCTATTCCAGCAGCAGAATAAGCCTGCTTGTATTACTGTGGCTTCTGGCTTCTGATATAGCTTGGACTCCACCCTCCTTGAGGGACCCTGTCCTTCTGTGACAAGGGAAGCAGGGAAAGACAGCTGATTTTGGCAGCTGCTAGAGTCCTCTCTGCTGCCAGCGAGGAAAATACTGCAAGGCACATAAGAAGAAGCTAAGTGACCTAATTACACAGCAAGGGGGTGAGTGACTGCCAGCAAGAAAAAGGAGCAGGCAAGCACAGCCCACCTGGGATACCCTTGCAGACTAATCCAAACTCAGAGTTTTCCCAGCGTATTCATGGTGACAACTCTTCAAGGCATTTCTGCATTAAGCAATCCTCCAGAGGAAAGTCTATACAGGTTTTCCATAAATGGCCAGGACTGGATTTCAGTGCTTTCTTTCAGGAAGAACTAACTTCAAGGATTCAGACAGCATTAAAAAGTACTGACAAAAGAAGATGCTGCTGAGAACTGGTTAAGGCTGAGCCATCTACCTTTGGGCTATCAAAACAGACGCGTCAGAAAGTACAGAGTCAGCACAGCCTTAGATGACAGAAAGTTTGTTTCCTCTTGGTGTAGAGGGAAGCATGGGAACTAGGAATGAAACAAGTCCAATCTGCTGTCTGCCAGTGTTGCGTTGTTCCTTTCTGTGCTTTGCCCAGTTCTGATAAAAAAGCACATCACATCTCTATTGAGGGCACCCCAACCATTGCAGAGGCCATCCCTTACCTAGTGCTGTAAGGCAAAATGATTGATTTGTCCTGACAGATCAGGGATGTACATCTTGGAAACAGCATAAGTCAAAGACCTGCATTTTGTTGGGAACATTGCTGCTGTGTATTTTGCCTATAGGGAGCAGTTCAGGTGGCACATATGGTGCTTCATGTCAGTCAGTATTTCTTAACTGAGTTGTGCACACTCAGTTTTAAAGGTCTGCTCACGTGTCCAAAGAACAGCACAAAGAACACAGTTCTCTCACTTCTAAATAAAAAACCAAATGATAGCACACACCACCCTTCCCTCAGGTATCTCAAAGCAGTTGCCTTACCTACCTCTCTTTGGTGCTGTGCTCCATCCATGCACCAATCTGGCTGCACATAAACTTATCCAAGAAGCAAGGTCTGGGTGCTACTGAGCTGGAGCCAACCCCGCTGCCAAGGGCCCAGGCAGAGCAGACACCCACACACTGCGCTTCCTGTTTGGTCACGCGCTCTCTCATTCATCCAAGCTTATGAAACACACCAGAGAGGGAGATGCAGAAGATGGAAAGGACTTTTATGTGCTTTGATAGTACTGGTTTGCCCTGCTGGCTGCACTAATGTAGGTACACTCATATGTGGCAAAGAAGGCATTAGAAACAGGTGCCCTGTTACCTACCTGTCTGCCTTCTTTCTGATTGCAAGCTTCCAGTGTGATCTGAGAGCCAGTAGAGAAGGAGGTAATGGAAAGACACTTGTCCTGCTGTCTAATTAAAGGATCACTGAATATCCACTCCTTTGGAATAAGAAAAGGAAAGGTTCCATTAGGATCCCAACAGTGATCAGATGAGGGAGAGAAAGCTTTTTCTATCAGATATTTAAAAACCCTCTATCTTTTGTTCTCTTCCTACCAAAAGCTCCCTGGGAAGACTACCACAGCAGTTGTCACCTGAACAGAAGTTTGTGCTCAGGCTGGGTGCATCATGACCATTTCAAAGCCTGCAGCTGGCTCCCCTCACTATCTGAGGTGTCTGATTAACCCCGGATCCCATGGAACTTTCTGCTCTGCAGCTTTACAAATTCAGGCCTACAAAGCAAGGAGGATCCTGAGCCCTGACACACATGATGTACAACTGCTTCTGCATTTTTTACATAGCAGACATGTTCTGTAACAGGTATCTGGGACCTATAGATTGTCAAGCAAAGCAAAACACGTGCAAGCATATTCATATATCACCAGCACGCAAAGGGGACAAGCCAATTCATTTTTTCCTTCCTCTGACTAGATGGATATCTGATCCAATCAACTATTATTACTATACTTTCCCCAAGGAAGAAATACAAAATGCAGTAAGCTTCAGGGATTTCAAGTGGTAATGACACAGAGCAATGAGTCAGGTTAAATGGCACACTGAATGCTGGCTGCAAACTAGTTTCCAACAGTTAACAGATGTGAATATGTATTTTCTGGCATAAAATATCCTACTGTGACCCTTAACTTTGTCAAGCTGCTTCCCTGCTGCTTTCAGTCACCAAAGCACTAAAGGAGAGTCTGAGTGCAGATCTTCAGCTTGTATATAAACCATCACAGCTCCACTGCAGTTAGGAGACCTGCACTGTATTACTGCCACTGGGGTCAGCTTTTCAAACTCTATTTGTGCTTTATACTGAAACACATCTGCAAAACAGCACAATTCAAGTCATCTGCAGCTACAGCTGAGCTGGCAGAGCAAGGAAGGTTTCTGATCCCGGAAAAATCTCTTACCCACATGCCAGGGTGCTACCCAAGCACAGCCCCAAAATGATTCTCAGTGAGTCTGTCACTCCCTGAGCATTTAAGCACTACCTCTTGTCTCTGAGTGATGAAAACCTTAACGTTCTATTCCTGACTGCTGAGTCTGTTGAGCCAACAGAGCTCTGAGAGATGGGCACAGCTTCCTTTTCTGCTTACTATTAAAATCATTACAGGGTGAAACTCTCCCTTCCTTCACCTCCATATAAACCCACCAAAGCCCAAGAGGCCTCTTCATTCAGGTTATAAAAAGGGTAGGAGCAGGAGCAAAGCACAAAAGCAAAGCCTGCCTTACCTGAGTGACCGGTGGATTGTTCACCGTCCCTTTACAGTTTCCCATGCCAGCCAACATATTCCCTGTGGTATCCTGTGCCTGAGACTCCAGACAGTTTCCTCCTTGTCTGATTATTCCTGGAATCAACTCTTTTTCAGGAATCCTTGAAGTAAAATGACAGCTACATTGTACTTCATACACAGACATGTCCACAGTACTTTCACATTTATAAGGGTGTAATTTGCCCCTGACTGAAATACAGGCCCCTATATTTCACAGAAAATGAACAATATCATGCTATTCACTGGAAATATCTGGAGGAGGCAAAAATGAAGTGAGAACTTGGTGAGAAGACTGGTACTCTTTTGTTTCAGAAGGCATATCAGGGTCTTTAGGGGTACCCTAAGCAGTTTAATATAGTGATTCTGAAATTCTGAAAGAGGCTGTTTCCAGTAAAAAGCCATATCCACACTTGATTTATTCTGCTTCTTCCTCCCGCTTTTTCAGTCTTCTCCCCAGCTAACATACTCATTGTCTCATTGGTCAGACTGCAGGAAGGACCTGTCAAGGCCAGACTACAGCTGGATGTTTTAGCCTCCACTCATGCTGGCCACAGACTGAGGAGTAAAGATGTGTTGCCTGTGTGTGCTGGTTTGCACATGCCAACAACACAGCTCTACCTCCCAGCTGAGCAAGGACACAACACTACTGTGTACTGACCCAGGGCAGGGCAAGCCACAGGGACAGCTGGTGCTGGCACTCATTGGAGCCTTCTCTGAACCACCCAAACATCTGCACTGAGGCTGTCCAGTTCTACTTGGCCCAACTACCTCCAGGCAGAGCATCCAACAGGCAGAGACCAAGTCAAAACTGGGAGGGGCGTAGTGCTCTGGCACTTGTCTACACCCTACACCTCTGAAAACAACACTGTTGCACATCTCCAAGGGACAGCTGTGTGGGGCAGAACAGAAGGCAGACCTTTTGCAGAGCTGTGATAATACGAGCCAGGAAAACACTGGAGGTTTCTCACCAAAAAGAAGAACAGAGAAAACCTTTTCCAAGTGTAAGTCTCTCTTTTGCCCACTGCTGTCAAGGCTCATCTTCTCAGTGTGACCCACCTCCCAAATCTTTCAGAGATTTCTACAAGCAAAGAACTGACTCACTTGAGCTCGGGGTAGACATTCTCCAGATACCACTGGAAGGATTTACAGTTCAGCTTGCGTCGCAGCTCCATTCGGTCTGCAACACTGGAAACACAGGCAGTTTGTTGAGAGTAAGGCAGTGAACAAGAGGGAAGGGAACAACAAAGATTGGCCAGGAGGTTTGAGGGAGATTACGTGACTTTTTGCCATTACGCACTCTCCCACATAATTGTTGCTGGGTTTAGAGCACTAGCAGTGACCTGAGGTAAAGAGGAAGAGAGAGGCAAATGGCAGGAAATAGAAATGGAAGACAAAACACCTTCAGAGAGCTGTTCTTGCACTTCCTTTGGCTCAGAGCGATGGCAAGGCCCAGGCCCTACCTTGTTAAATAATACATTGAAATAAAACTGCTGTAAGATCAGGAAAGCGTTTCTGCCTCTGGGTGCCCCTGTAGAGGCATACCATGAAACCTGCACAACAATCAGATGCTGAAAAGGCCTAGAAAGTGTTTGTGCTCAGGTACATACAGATGATTCATTTGTGTGTGCTAAAGCAAGTCTCTAGCTCATGGTGATACCTTAGGTTTTAACTTTAATATTTTTCAGATCCTGTACTGTTTAGTATGTAACTCTGAAACTTCATAGAGCCTGTTAGCTACTGTTTCCTCATTCTGGTTAGACATAACAAACCCTGTCTAGGTTTGCACTCCAAGGACACCTTGTTGTCCCAGGCCCTGAAATATGTGAACTAAAGCCTCTGAACGGGGGGCAAACTTGGGGTAATTACTTCATTGCCTGAAATTGTAATTGGAGAATTAACCCTGATATGCAAACGTACCAAACTTATAAAAGTGTGAAAAACCTGTGACCCAGGGTCCATCTTGGGTGTAGCCTCTTGACTGCCCAAGGTGTACCTTTGAGGGCCCTTCAATAAATACCTGCTTTTATGCTCTTAATCTTGTCTAGCCTCTGTTTTCAGGTAGCCACCTGATGTTTCAGGATGCCATCAAGGCATCAATGGCAGCAGCTCTAGGCTCAGGTTGGAGAACTCAGACCTGGAGAACTTAATTATTTGTTCTTAAGGAGTTTGGGGGAAGGGTGGGAGTATAAGGGGAGATTAACTCAACACGTCAGTAGCTGTCTGATGTGGCAGTCCTCCCATTGCTGATTTGTTTGGCTTTAGCTGGCTGAAGAAGAGGATTTCCCTCCAGCAGTCCTATTGAGCAGAGAAACCAGGAACTCTTGTCTTTAAGCTGCAACACTACATTTGTGTGCTGGGAAGGAATTTCAACTGTACCCATGTACATGTCCATCCTCAGCTCACAGAGGCCACTGTACATATAACATGAGGCCATATAGCTCAGCGGAATGTTCTTAGATTTTATATCCACATCAAAGTTGTGGGGAAGAAGTGTCCATTTTAGGCCCAATTGTCAGTGATGGTGGCAAAGGCATTTGCACCCTATAATCTAGATTTAATGCAGGTTCACAGAGCTGTTACTACAGGAAATTGCTTGAAATCAAAGCCTTATGCTCTGCTTCAGCTTTTATTCAGCCAACACTGCCAGCAAAGTCACTAGGAAGTCTGTGTGAACAAGAACTGCAGATTTTGCCACTAAAACACATGAGCAATATATCCACATACAATATGCAAGTCTGGTTTCCTTCACAGGCAGCAGGGTTACTTGCTATTTGGTCCCAGCCCAGCTGCTGCAGTCAGCTCAAGGACTGATAAATTAGGTAGGCAAAGCTATTTTTATGAAGATATGTAATGCATCATGATAATAAAGCACAGTGTACAGCAAGAAAAGTGAGCTGGTTGTCATAAATAAGTAGGAGATGCTTCATTATCCTGTGCACACAGCTACACATTTGAGATACAACCACATCTGCCAAGACCTTACACTGATAAAACAATAGCCATTTGTTCACTGGCAGACAAAACCCACAGAAATACAGCACTCCTGGGATTTTTACATTTATTTGGGAGTCATAGGGGTTTGAGAGCACAGAGAGCAAGCTCTCCTTTCATCCCAGGTTTGGTGTCCTTCACTGATTTCTGGGTCACAGGGAACTGGTTAAGCTGGTAACAATAAGCCCCATGTGGACTGAAGACAGCTTTAGCAAAGATGCTGTAAGAAGCACAATTCTGCAGATTGTGTTTCTAAATCTCACCATTGGCCATACTCTCTCCTGCCCTACAAACCAGGCAAACTACCTTCCATCCATCAGGAAAGAGGGGAGTGCACCAAGTGCAACGTGCCCCATGTGCCATCCAGCTTGGGTTGCCATCCATGCTTGCCCTGGGATTCTGCATCTGCACAGGGACTTCAGATCAAGCTCTAGTAACTTCACAGCTCACATTTCCAGAACAGCTGCATGCTGTGATAGAAAAAATATTCCTGTCTATCCACTTAAATGTCTTGTCTTCTAATTTCATTACAGATCCCTTTGGCCTCCTGCTAACAAATGGTTTATGCAGTGTTACTGGGGAAAAAATAAAGTGAATTAGAAGCAAACCTCATTAGTCAGACACTCCAGCTACCACCTCCCTGGAAAGCCAGCCATTCAGAGCACCTCTATTTCTCACGCTTAGCCCCAGAGAAGACCTAAGAACTATTTCTTGCTAGCAAGGGGTTTACCAGAGCCCTCCTCAAGGTCTGGGACAGCTTACCTTCCAAATGACTTGCCAATAGCAGATGGCCGGGCCTCATAGTAGTACTGCTTGTATTCATCCATCCACACCTCTGCTGTGCGCTTGGTGTTCCTGCATGGGGATGAGCAGATGCTGTGCTGAGGAGATGCTTTGTTGCAGAACCTGCCCTCCCAGCAAGCAGGCACTGGGTGGGCAGACCCAAGGCCTGTCTGCCAGGAGGGAGTGGGGGACAGTCCCAAACACAAAACAGAGTGGGCAGTATGGATGGATAGAGATTGAATGTGTTAAGTCTACAAAGCCTTGCAAGAACACTTCAGTTCAGAAGTTACAAATTTAACAGCCACAGTTTACCATGACTTTTTCACACATATTTCCTCTGCAGAGACACCGGGCTTGATTGTCACCATCACATGCATTACAGTATGCCTTTTCCCAGATTAGAATAATGTCATGGGATAATTCAGCTTGGAAAGCACCTCTCTCTAACCTCTAATCTCCTGCCCAAAGCAGACTAGCTTCAGATTAGGTCATGTTGTTCAGGGTCTTGACTGGTTGAGTTTTGAAATCTCCAACGATGGAGATTCCACCATCTCTCTGGGGCCCTGCAGCAGTGCTTAATCACTTCCATTGTCAAGCACTTTGTCTCATCTCTTTTCTCTTTCCATCTGTCCTGCAGTAGAAGTTGTCCTCAGGGCTCATCTCAGAGCATGTACAGCTCAGAGACACCAGAGATGTCCAAGGACTGCTGATACCCAGGCATATGTCACAGGGCAGCACCTGTGAATGGCCAGGGTGTCTCCTGGCCATACTGCTCCTCCCCCACCCCCGCCACCAGAGACTGAGGAGGAATAAGAAACACCAATACAAACACCAGAGAAGGGAACAGGTTTTGTTCACACAAAACAGCAACTCATCCTTCCCTTGAGAACAGATGCTCAGCCACAAGCTGTTCTCTGTCACCAGGCAAAAGCACAACAAAGAATTCAGACTTATTTAGACGTGCCCAACACAAAGGTGGCCCAGCTGCTGCCCGGAACTACCCAACACCTACTTGATGTAAGTCAGCGCATTGCCCTCAGGAAAGTCATAAGGATGGCGCTTCCTGAACACGTGTCCCACTCGACTGCAGGGAACGATCTCCAAGCTGCCACCACACATCCACACTCGGAAAGAGAGCTCTGGAAGAGATCCCAAGAGTCATACAGCTGCAACAGCTCCAAGAAGAGCAACTTCCTTGCCCCTCTGCTCTAGGTGTATTGCCTGCAACAGCAAAATCAGGGAAAGCAATGCCATGGTGATAGCGGAGACACTGTCCTCCCTTTGTTAAAATGAAGGCAACCATTGTGGCTCAGGGACTTCTAAGCCTTCTCCAGTCCTGCTCCTCTTTGGTCTCATTTCAGTGAGACACCTTTGCATTTGACCAGGTCCTCAAGGTTGGTCAGGATGTCAGGTCCTCAGGATGGCATTTGGCAACAGACTGAGACCACTCCCACACACACACACACCCCGTGTTTTGGACTTCTGTTACTCTCATCCCGGCACGTAGATGGAATTAAAAAGGAAGAATTTACTGTGTAAAGCAAATTATGTGAGGAAGACAGGGAGTTTAGAAGACAAGGGGAAATTAGAAGACAAGGGGAAAGAAGAGAACAAGATGAGGGCATAGGGAGTCAATGTCTAGATCTAGGTCCTCTCCCTCATACCTCTATGTTATCCACCCTACAATAGCTCCTTCTCCTCATTTTGGTTGGCTCTATTACTAATGAAAAAAAAGAGGATGACTGTGTTACAGTTGCCTCTGCTGGGGGTACTGCTCAGAGCAGATACCAGTCTAATATAGCATGACTATGAAAATACAGACAGAATCCTGCTACTTGAAGAAATCCACCCTATCCTGAAGCTAGATTCAACATTTTGTTAAGGATTAGAAGAGCATGGAGCTTTGATGTGCAGGCACTTATTTGCATCACAGAAGGTATGTGACCTTGCTCAAGCTTATGGGTCTGTCCTCACAAGTTTAATCACTGCCATACCGGAGGGGTTTCCCACTTCCAATTCATGTGGTGATGAGAAGAGAAGGAAAAAGGAAAATGAAAATTATCTGGGTGGTTTGGTAGTCCTTACCAAAAGGGCTTCAGATTGTACAGACTGATTACTTCAAAAACTTTACTCAGTTGGGATCTCCCTCCGGTAATGCCTGATTCATGTGGCTCTGATGCTTATAAATTAAAAAGAAATTATGTATCCGGATCTAATGGATGTGTGAAACCATGTATACACTCTAACATCTTCCCAACCTTCATCTTTCTCCACAGTTTTCCTCTCTGCATACCGAGCAGTAGTTCAAACAGTGAGTTGCAGGGTGGAGGGAGACAGTGTGTTTAATCTAGCTTCTAAGTAAAAAAACCCCATTTGATTACACTGTATTTTGTCTTATTTCTCACGAGCTCTTTTCTCTCATGACTCTTATCCAGAGCTAATTATTTTCAGATTCTTTCTAACAGGGAGTTCCAGATTTGAAGAGAGGAAGGGTTTTAGAAACAAACAAATAAAAAAAACCCAAGATGTAAGTTTCTGTCTGCTGATGTGTCCAGCTGATATTTGCTCTCCTGGAATGAGCTTCTGACTCACTTTGGCCTACAACAAAAACAAAACTCTCAGTCTGGCATGCGTAACTTAAAAGTGATGTCCATTTCCCAAGAGAGGATTCCTCACACCATCTTAGAACCACTCTCTCATCTCATCTACAAATGATGACCTAATCCAAACAGTCCCTTTCCACTCAAAATTGTAATATTTAGTAAAAATAATGTTTCAGAACATTATCAATATTTTTCCTTGATCAGAGAACCCAGTTTCAATTAAGTATGGTAAACTTTTTTTTTAAGAGGGTAAATTAACCACTCTGAATTCTTCAAGGAAAATGAATACTTTTTGTTGTCAAATCCAGGTTGGTTTCTATCCTTCAGCTTTCAACAGCAACAGACTTGATGGTGGATGAGGGACAAGTGACAGGAGACACTGAATTTGAAGAAAAACTTCATAACAAGGCAAAACTGGCAAGCCCCGTACCTGTGGCTCAGTCGCACACGGCCTGGCCCAGCCACTGCCAGGCTTTACACGAGCTATTTCAAGGAGAATGAAGCAAATTCTGTGGAGCAATTCATGGTTTTCATCAGCTCTACCTGGAAGATTGGCTGTGAGCATGCAAATAATTTACTGCTACTTATGGTAAAGAGCTCTCTCTACTTAGTGTCATGCTACTGACATATGGACCAAACCACAACACTGGGCTCCCAGGTGGGCAGAAGCAGACAGACAAAAGCCCAAAGAAATATTCTCCATCTTTGGGATTTACAGCTTTTACACAGCTGCAGCTCAGAGGATGGCAGAATGGCCAAGTAGCTGGCTTTGCAGCTGGAGCAGGGCTAGTGACAGCAAGGAGCTGAGTTGGTGCTGCAGAGGAGTCTGAGGGACATAGGGGAGGGGATCTTTGTGCCTGAGCAAAGGCTTCCTGTTACTTCTGCCACAGTGCTTAGCTGATGCTACTAACACTGCTGACATTCCAATGCCAGTACCATTTAATTTCTCTTTTTAATATAACAAATACCATAAAGCTGAAGCAAGACCTGGGAAAACAGAGAACACTTGTTATAAGATATTTTGTTTTTAAAATGTGGTACCTCGAGAGTCTATTATCAGCCCAAAATATTATTTCCTGGTTTCAGAGAGCATTTCAGAAAGAGGCAGCTCTCCCAGCTGTGTTCAGAGAAACAAGTTTCCTCTTCCTGATCATTTAATTCTTTCTAATAGATACTCCAGGTGCTAGGAAACAGCATACAAATTCTTCTTTAAAGGGTTTTATTTACAAATCTGTGACATTTATGGAAGCTGTAGAAACAGAATTTTTTTTTCTGGCAGTGTTAGCTACAGAGAAATCTACTTAAGTTGCCTACAAAAGGCAACTTAAGCCCCTACAAAAAGTAAGGCTTTTATCTCTTCAGCTCCACCTGCACCATTTCTAAATGAATGTCCTGAATACTTGAGGTCTCTGTGAACCTCTCTTTAACACTCTTCTTGCTTTTGTCATTAATACCTGGTGACATTGCAGCATCCCTTCACACAGGGCAGAAAGAGATGCCTGGAATATCTGTGCCACCATTAAGTGCAAGGAGATGGGTTTAAGCACCGTGCCCCATAACAGCACATGAGTGGACAGACTACACTGGGCCTCTGAATTCCTCAGATGTTTGTGATGCCCTAGCCTGCTTCCAAATGTTTGCTTTCTCAATCTATTTGTAACCAACTTCCATTTACGAAGAGGCTGGGTTTATTAGGAAGAGTATCTCTCTGACCTGTCAAGCTGGGAAAGCAATTCAGACTTAATTGCAAGACAAACAGGTACAAGAGGAGGCTGTAGGAGTGGCTGCCCACTTCAGAGCTGGGGCACCACAGACTGTCATGTGAAGAACTGGAGGAATATTCTTCATAAACAAGCAACAATTTAAATATCAGGAGGTTCCTCTTTCTTTCTTGTACTGTGGAAGCTCCTGCATATAGCACATATGCCTGTAGGAGAGTGTAGCCCTGATCACACAAAGTCTCCATTTACTTCATGTTGACAGCAATACAGCTCTGACCACCTTGGGGATTACCGGAACATGTCCCTAACCTTATACTGACATGAACATCAGATTTCTCACAAAAAGAGTTCTGGTAAGCGATGAAGACTGGGAAGTGCTTCTGCATTAGTGTGCCATTCCCTTGAAGCATCCTAAACTTACCAAAATTTTCTCCTCCCCAGATGTCCATTTGAGTATCATATTTTCCCAGGTGATTAAACCAGGACTTGTCAATCACAAAGATGCCTCCTGCTATGACAGGGGTTCTGGAAGAGAAAACAGAAATCCAGGCAAAATAACCACATATATATGTAGCACCACAAACCTAATTTTAAAGGGCAGGCAATTTGTCCAGGCCTCACAAATCATACCTCACTTAAAAGAGAAAAATAGTAGCGCTGGAATGTGAGCCTGCAGCAGGTTTCTGAGATGCCCCTCACTAGATCATCCTCATGCGTTTGTTAGAGGGTCTTACAAGCACTACAAGAGTAATGCTGTGTCTTTTGCATTGACACAAATATGCACAGTGTGAAGGAATGACGGACACTGTTTGATGACTGTGTTCACCAATTAGACATGGTGTGACAGGCTGCTGCTCTGCTGTTAGCAAGCTGGTTGCTTCTGGAGTGCAAAACAGAGGCTCACAAATTACACAGAGGAATTAAATGATACTTTCACATTACAAACAGGGAGCCGTCTGCCTATACAGACAAGCATGGTGACTTTTCCTAGCAGGATTTGTTACATTCTACATGTCTCAGAGCCATGTACCCTGCAGTGAGGCTGGCAACACCTGCACCAGCCAAGAGAATTTCTTTTGTCTGTGGACATGCAGATTTAATAGGTGAGAGTAATTCTATGCCCATGTTACTAGGTAAGATTCAGTTCTCTGATCTGCTTTACACATGCTGGATGACTGTTTATCTGCTTAATTCCTTAAGTTTTCATCTGAAAGATGGAGGTGATTAAAAAACCCCAAAGCGATTTCTGAGGCATGCAGAGTGTTGAGTTAGGAAGAACACAACAGCAAACAGAGAGAAGCAGAGGTGGCTTGCAGAGGTGGTGTGCATGATAGTACATAATCGCTATTCTCACAATATTCAGAGAGCAGTACTCTCACACTTAGGGTATAGGCTTCAATGTACTCAGGAAATGACATGAAGAGTTCGTCATAATCAAGTGAATGCTGTGGCATTTTGTCCTCAGCAAGGCAGTCCCTGTACCCTCCTTGCCACACTGGTGAAGGCCTAGTAAAGGCATTTGGAGGGCTGTACCCTGTCCATCAGAGTGTACCTTATAGACTGAGTTGGGTCTGTTCTGGACATCTTCTGCTCTATAGGAATCTGTTCCCACTTAAAGTGAAGGCTCCAGTCAAACCCTGAAAAGAAAAGACATGCCAAATTGGTTTTCTTATTGTAAAAACAGTACTACTAGCTTCAGTGATAGTCTCCACCTTTATATCACAGGCTATCCCTCTGTTCCTTCCCCAACCTCCCTCACAGTCTACCCAAAATGGCAATAGTCTATCCTAATGCAGACCTCACCAGCTTCTGTCTTGGCACTACCATTCTTAGCATTACAGTTCTCTCCTCAATTTCACTCCACACCTTCAGGAGAGTGTTGTCAGTCTGAGACGTAATAGTAATCCGGCCAGTTCGTCTTACCAAAGGCAAACCCTGTCTTCCAAAGTTATGAGGCTTTAATAAAGGACTTTGTGGGATGTGATATATTCTGGGAACAAAGGCCTGCAGATCATTGGAACTACCATGTCTTTGAAGACTTATAGATGGTCTGTGGTGGACAGCAGAGCATAGTGCAGTCACTAAATTCATACCATTGTTACGGGTAGCCAAAGAACAGGTAGCCTTTGGCTGGCAAGCAGTGCAGCAGTGAGCCCCAGCCATAAAAGATGTAGAAGGGCACCAGGAAGTGGGGTGAACACAGGAACAGCTGCAGGGGGTTCAGCTGAGAGGAGAGAGGTGTAAATGCTTTTCAGAAGATGCCACGAGATAGCCTGGCAATCAAAGCAGCAACTGGAGTGCCAGTCAGACTCCAGTGTACATGTCACATAGTGAGGACATGGTGAGATAGTTAATCAACTAAATCCTGAAACTGCTTAATGTTATGATAGTGATTCAAGTTCAAGAGGAAAATAGTAGTTGAGTTTTGTTCTAACTCTTCAAAAGATCTGACTTTGCAAGTTTCAGAGAAAAAGGGACAGATAATCTGTCAGGAAAGATCATCACACTCTTTTCTCGGAAAGCTGGAGAGAATACAACTTAGTTTTCATGCACCATCCCTCAGGTCTAACTTACATAAGCCATTCATTATACCCACCTCCCCTCAAATCTGCTGATGCTGCCAAGTAAGCAAAATTATCCAGGCTGATAACATCAATGATTGGACTCACCACTCGGGTATAATCCTGAGGGAGAGAAAGGGGGAAAAAATAGGAGTCAGGCTTTTCTTGAATGTCTGGCAAAGCTGCCAGAGATCAGGAAACACAAAGTTGTACATGTAAATCTTTGTCTGGTTTCTCCAATATGGTTCTGGTATGTGTGCAAGGGATCTATGGCCACTACATCCAAACATGGAGATGGTGGGTACTAGTCAGCTGCACTCCATGGATGTGGGGAATGGAGTTGGACTCCAACACCTAGGAATGCTGCTAAGGAACAGCTCTTTATTTCCTGCCCAAGTCACAGGGCATGAATCACTGTCCCAAGAATTAATTGCTTGCTTTTGATATCTATTGACAGCACACTTTCTGCTCAACCATCCTTGAATTAACTCATTACCATCAGCCCAGAAATTATCAAACCCCTAATAAAGCATCTTCCTAAGAAGTACTATGAATCAAGACCCCACATTTAAGATTCATAGTGCAAACATCATATCTTTATATGTGTATATGACACATTGTATACGTTATAATATCAAGATATTGTGAGTACCTTATTGCCATTAAGGCATATAGATAGTTACAGTTTTCCTTTGCAATCCTTAAATTAAGTAGAAGTTGAACAATTTTTCAACATCATGAGACAGGGCATTAAAGACAGTGTTGTGACAGCTGACATCTAAGATGAAGCTGAGATGGCAATACCAGAAACAGCACCTTGTTATTGGACAGCTGCCAGCGTCTGTGCCTTTCCTATCAAACCTTCATTTTGTGCCTTGCAATAGTTCCTGATGACGTACCACACTTGGCTAGGATGGGACATCCTTGCTAAGAGTTAACATTCATGTTTTTTCCCATCTGAGCTGTGATGGTTGCCCAATGAGAGTGTGTCTGCCCAGCTTGAGAGCCAAGCACCCACCTGGCAGCCTGGTGTGCCAGCCACTACTCCAACCAGTCAGTGCCAGGACTGGCTAGGGCAAGACTGAAATCTGAAATAGGATGCACATCAGAAATGTAGGAAGTAGGTCAGAAATAGGTTGACTTGAAATCTGCTCACTAAAAAACTGGTACCCAGTACCCAGGATTTTGCAATTTAGATCCTTCCCTAAAGAAATGAGTGAGGTTCTTTCTGCTTAGGGAACCCTATGCTGGCACTGCAGCTTGGCTTAAAGACCAGTAAGTAAAGTAAATATCTATGGGCTTCTGAGACAGAGAATTTATTGGACAGGAATAAAATGCAGAAGCTTTTAATTCACCAATTCTGAAGTTTCACCTTCTTCCGCTCCTTCACATTAAGCTAATCAGACATGCTTACAAAGCATCATGAAAGCCTCCACCCCTTCTCCTGAGGTCCATTACTTCATGGGATCCTCCTTTCAGAGGGAAACAATCACAGCCACTTGCAAACATGGCTTCTCCCATCGCCTCTCCCCTGCCTTTTCTTACAGCAGAGCTGTATGGTCTCCCCCTCCAGCTCTACAGCACAGTCAGGGTGACAGCTGCTAATATTTCTGCCTCATTTTCACTCTTCATGCCTTACATCAATCTTTTGCCAAGTGAACCATCAAAGGGACATCCCTGCACTCATAGGTAGCTTCTCTGTGTTAGGAAGCTGCCTGCATGCAGGTGATGTATGTTGGTAGCTCAGTGGGAACATTAATGGAAGGAAAATTTTGGCACTGACAAGGCAGAGGGGAGGGTCCAGCAGCAAGGGAGATGGAAACCATGGAAAAGTTGCACAATGTATGCTGCCCAAGGGGCTGTCCTACGTACAGGTGAACACCACTAGGAAGCACAATGCCTGCAGGAGAAAAGAGGTACAAATTGGTGGTTCCAGCATTCAGCATTGCATCCCATCACTCTGCACCTCCTGCCTTGTCACACTGGCAGAACACAGAATCCCATCAGGGATCTCCTGCCCATCTAACTCAGGCTGTGCCTTCCTCTGTAACAGCCTGCCTGAAGAGTACCTTGGCAGGCTTTGTTCTCACCAGTACTGCTGATGGCATGTGAGGGCAGAGGATCCACCAGCACAGACAGGCCAGCTCCATCCATCCCAGAGAGGGACATGGTGCTCACCTCTTTCACTCTCTGAAGCATTGGCTGCAGCCTCTCTGTGTTGACTTCACAGTGACTGTCCAAGAAGGTGAGGATGTCAGCAGTTGCCATTTCAGCTCCTCGCACCCGAGAGCGAATCAGCCCTACAAGGAGAAAAGGACAGCAAAGGAGCCGGAGGGTTAGGAAGGGAAACAGTGGAGCCTCCTTCAGAAAAAATTCTTTGTGTGGCCATTAGAGGGGAAGAGCAGGTGATTCTCCTATATCACATTGTCAGGGTCCTTCCCCCTGCCATGTAGCCCTGGCAGAGGGGCCCTGGGACAGACACGGGATTTCCCTGCCCCTGGTCAGCCGCGTTCCCCATTGGTTGTTTTGTGTTCCCCTGTGTGGGCAGGGACCCTCAGGTCCTGTGATTGAGCAGTTCCTCGGCAGAGCCCCGGCCCTGCGGCTGGAGAAATAAACATCTCTGAAACATCTACCAAGAATAGATCCATATCTATTTCTTTTCCACGGGACTCCTTGTTTGATATGCGTGTTACAGAATCCCCACTGTAGCATCACATCTCCATCAGAAGCAGAGAGCAGCTTTGGCAGGGCATACCCTGGGGACAGTCAGATGAACCCTCCCACCACACAATGAATGACCTCTCCTGTCACTTCCGTCCATGACACAGAACTTTCACCTGGCTCCTTGTTCTTCCCTTCCAGTCCTTCTCACAGATACCTCGCTGCTGCCTGCTCGCTCTCTCTCCCACTGAGCACCCTGCTGCCTCTGTCACCAATTCCCCATGGCCAAACCCTACTCTCTGCTTTTTGCCTTCTTTACTGGGTGATCTGCTTTATTCCCATTTGTCCTTTCTTCTGCCCTGCAGAGATATCACCCTGGCTCTCAGATGACTCCTTACTTTCTTACAGACCATCCCACTATGTGGGATGCTCTTTGTGAACTGAACAGTGATTCCTGTCTCTCCTTCTACATCCTCGTTCCAAACCTGCTGTGCACTGACAGCTTTAGAAATAAGCCAGCACATGTGAGTCAAACTAAAGAGCAGCTGGGAAAGTCAGTGTCATTTATATATGTAGGAGATATATGAGAAAAAACTTTCCTTAATTGTACCTCTTTATGACAGATACATGATTGTTTTTCCTTCTCCCACGTCTCCTACATGGCTTGTTATCTTGCACTTGAAAGTGCCAGAGTTAGTTTGAGTTTAAAAGGACAAGACTTACATCTGCATCTTTATTTCTAAAAATCTTAAAATGTGGTCTTTGTTCCAGCCAGGGCCTCTGGACACCACTCCTCATTACTTAAGTACTAAATGAGACTGCTGAAGCCTGAGAGTTGATAAGCTGTGTTCTTCCTCCATAGAGCTTCCAAATGCTTATACTGAAAAAACAAACTGTAACTATAAGAAACAATGTGTAAGCATCTGGCAGGCAACCAGGGTCATGTAGAAAAATAGGCAAAGTCTTTGTACTTAGAAAGATTTCCACACTCACCTTCTCGACGGGTGTTTCGTAGACACTTGACCTTTGGGATCTTGGTAAGGAGCTGGCAGTCCTCAGCTTGGGGAAGGAAAAAAGACATTTGGCACACATGCATGAATTATTTGGCTTCAACAGAGAGCCCCAAATAACTGTCCTCCTGCTTCTCCATGGGAGGGGAAATTCTGCTTTCATTTAACATCACATTAATCAGCCTGATGGCCTTAATCCTGTTGTCTATAGAGCACACAGAAGAGCACTGCCTGGTTGCTGTCCTCCTCAGGCAGCTGAGCCTATGTTTCCCAATCCTCTGAGCAGCCAGGCCTCCATCTCCCCTGCTCAGCATTTCACAAGAACAATGGGGCATGTGCTGGCAGCGTGGCTCTGGGCACTAATGAAATGGAGGGAACACAGGCAACCAAGACTGCAAATCACCAAAGTGCCAAGGAAAAGGGAGTTCTGTAACATAAAGTGATCTTACCCACTCTCTTTGCCTTCAGTGGCTCATCTGGGCATTTCCTGCCATTTGTTCTCAGGGCAGTTTCCGCTTGATTTTATTTAATAAAGGCCACTGGGATGTGACCCGCTTCCTTGGAGACACCATCACATTGACACATGGATGCCTGACCAACAGCTTTGCTGGCAGCTTGCCAGAAACTCCTGGCATCCCTCATTTACATTACCTTGGGAAGATGAGGGAGAGGAACAGTTACCTGCTCCAGCCAGGTACCAATGAGCACTGAGTCTTTAGTTCTGTGTCATCCTCTCTCTACTCCTGCCCTAGCAGAGGTCATAGCAATAGCAATTTCTAACTTGGTCTTTTTTCTTGCTCCATCAAATTCACTCCAGTTTCCATTCTTATCCCATATTCCTTTTCATGTCTCATGTCCCCTCTTTCCTGCTGTCATCTTCCCACAGACTGAGCACTCTGGGGAGAAAGCAAAGGCCCTTAGCCACAGTGCACCTCTTAGCACGTTCCTGTAAAGCATTTCCATTCTCAAGGATATGTGCAATCTGAAATACTGCTCTTACGTCATCACTTTGGCAGATGCTGCATCATCCAAGGGAAGTGGCAGATGCTCTGAATTACAGAGCATCAAGATTTTGCTGGAACTCTGCTAAAAGGGAAGGCAATGCTCTTATCTTGGCCAAGTCCCAGCTTCAGGTATGAGAATCCTTATTAAGTCATTCACTCTGCAGGAGTGGAGTACCTCACTCTGCCTGTAGCTACTTGCCAGAGATGACAGACTCTCGGTATATTTGGGGAAACTGAGGCAGGTATTAAAGCAAAGTGTCAGACCTCAAACATCTGCTGAAGTGCCCCCATGAAAGTGTCTCAGGGAAGTGGCTATATCCACAAATATCCAGCTGCCAGTGAAAAAATAAGAGCTGTGATACGATAGAACCTTTAAAAAATGTTTCTATTTACTGAGGAGCCTAAATGGGAGTCTCTGGTTGAACCCTGTGCAGAACAGGTACCAGAAATCCATCACTGTTGGTCTGGAAAACTTTGCCCATTGAGAACTGAATTTTTAGAATGTGTTGTTGGCAGTGCTCAGAACACTGAACTTAAACAGCTGAGCACAGCTCAGTACTTATTAAAATCACACTGAAAGGCCCTAAGAAACTTAAGTCCCTTATCTCAGCACCCACCTTTAAAAACGTTTTTTGGTGGCCAAAGCTACATAAGTATTTAGCTGCAAAATCAAAATAGCATTGCTTCCTTACCTCAGCAGGCCAAGGTGGGCATTCGCAGCTATCTGTAAAGTGTTCTGAAGGAGTAATTATCAATTATTATAAAAGGTACATAACTAGATTGTCCTTGAATCTAGAACACATCATGGGAGAAGCAAGAAGTCTTCTATCCCCACCACCTCACAACTACTACACAACAGCCAGGAGCAAGAGCAACTGTTCAGATGGAAAGACTCCAGAGCCTCCAGTCTGCAGGTCTGGTGGAACTCATGCAGTAGACACTCCATCCCTGTGCCAAGCTGCAGAAGAAGGTATGGTGCTGTCCAAAGCAGTAACTCTTCCACAGCTTCCCACAGGGACACCTGGGATCCCAGGCACAGGGAGGCAGACAGCCAGTCTCACCTCGGCTTGGCTGCAGGACCCCAGGTAGAAATTTTCTGCAGGCTCCACTGCATCCTCTTCTTGTCTCCTGGTCTGTAATTACCTGCTCATGTACACCATTGCTACATATATATCTGTGCTAAACTGCTCACCAAATGGTGCATAATGAAACTTGACAGAGATCTCTGGCAACCTAGCAAAAACTGCCACGCTGACAGAAAAGGAAGACCCAATGGAAAGAAAAAAAGAAGAAGCTCTGGCCTCTGCCATGCATGGACATTAAACATAGAAGGACTTACTTTTTTTTCTTTTTCTCCTGCATACAGACAAGAGGGAATCTGTGAGGGAGGGAGACTCAAGAGAGCAAACAAAAAGTGGGAAAACAGGTGGGAAGAAGTAAGTGTAAAGGAAATAGGTCCAAACTTACGATCTGAGCTGAAGTCATCTACCAAAATGATCTCCTGGATGAGACTGGGAGGGGTACGGTTCAGAACACTGCAGGGACCCAGGAAAGAAAAAGACACTTTCTGAGCTGCCATAATAACAACAATGTTAGGACTGATAGAAATCTGCTGTGCTATGCATTACA
>NW_008239553.1:12202059-12214846 GCF_000691975.1 Corvus brachyrhynchos
AAACTCCAGTAAAGTGGAAGTGGTGACCTTGCCCTTGTAACAGTGCTCATTGGCAGGAGCCAAACTGCAAGTGAGACTATCCCAGAGAGCTGTGACATCTCAGCCAGACCTTACAAGGACCCACAGCCAGGAGCTGACTGTGAGACTTGCCTGGGGCAGCTAGCAAAGGATGCTGCAGCATGCTCTCTGCCTCTAAACAGAGGCAAAATGGAGAGCACCACCTGCCCCGAGGCAGCCCAATGGCCATTCGCATCTGCCAGGCTCTAGGCAAAACTCATCACTGCTGGAGAGCAGAAAGTGCTGCCACTTTCCCCACCAAGGAGCTCTATCTCAATGCAACAGGTGAGACCTGCTCAGACTTCCTCACCAATTCACTTCTTTGGAAGGAAGTATTGCCAATATTCAGGATTTGGATTTTTTTCCCCCCTCTTTTGCTGTTACCTGTCTGTCTTTCAAACCAGCACCACACCTGCTGAAAGCACCCCCTCTCCTCAGGCTGGTTGCACCATTCCATGGAATACCCTTGGGATAGCAGTGAGGTTGCATCTGCAGGACACACACAAGGAGAGCCCTCCTCAGAGCTCAAAGCATTCTGGTACCCTGGAGTCTGAGCAGTTTGGTTCCGACCTCTTATCAGTCTCATTCATTTAAAATGCTTGAACTCTTTTTCCATGAACTTCTTCAAGTCTTTCTCTTGGCTTTACTACCATCACACATCATATTTCCCCTTCAAGCCTCCTCCAAAGCCTCTGTGCACACACCAGTCCTCATTAACTTCAACAAGGTTGTTCAGTGATACTTAGGCAGTCCAATGAAGAGGGCAGCTATGCAAATTTTAATACTAAAAACAGAGGCAAATACTGTCCTCCTAGTTCTAACAACTTGTCTCATTTCAGTGGCACCTGCTCTTTTGAGCAATACTGGAGAAAAATTTCTGGATTTTTTTCTCTTTTGGATTTTTTTGTTGTTGTTTTATATAGCAAATAGACAACAAGAATAGTCCCATACTCCCATCCATGAAGGTGTAGAGAAACAAATTACCATCTTGTTAAGTGACATTACTGATGGCTTTGCATACTGAGCTGAAGTCAGAAGAGCTTTCTGCTTTCTCACACAGCAAAATTCGGACTGTTCTGCTGCTCAGTAACACATCCCACTCTGTTTCAGATTCACATTGCTTTATATGCTTCTGATAGTGTTTGTATTTTGAGCTTACATGTCCCTAGATGACTGAGCTTGCATTTTCCAAAGCTGAATCTCATTTGCTTCTCTTGGCTCATGTTTCTCTGGATCCTCTAGTATGGTGGGGTGGGAGGTGGGGGGATGTTCCTCTGTCATTCTAAGTGCAGCTTCTCCCAGCACAACCATCATCTGCATATTTTACAGACAAGGTTGCCCTGCACTGAAATTCTTGTCTGTGCAAACACAGTGCAAAACAACCCAGACAGACTGCAGTATTATGGCTGTAAAATGGTATTCTACATCTTCTTCCACTAGCTTGACTATTGGCAATGCTCATATTTTCTCCACAAGTTTCAGGTCTTTCAACTCAACATAACTGGGGAAGAAAACCCATTCTGTTCTCTGTTCTTTACCTGTCCACTGATTCCCCAGTGGAGAGAACACACCCCTTGAGGAGTTCACAGGTCATTGTACAGTGTCCTGTTCTTCTCTCAGCTCTGCAGTTAACTTGCTGTGGCTCCTTGGGAAAGGTACTTAATCTTCTTTGCACTTTGTCTTCCCTGTCTTTTTAACAAGGAGCACAGTAATCCTAATATTTCCCTTCACTGAGGTGCAGAGACTGCCATGACAATCACTTTTAGACACAAAAATGTGTGATTAGAATTCCAAAATCCAAATGACAATTGCCTGTTACAGCAGAAACATGGACTCTGGTTCCCCCTTAATCTCATGGATTCCCTACCTACTTTGCCTTTTCTCACATCTTCCTTCTTCTTTCTGTATCAGAATCCTTACTCTCTTGCATGACATGACAGCAGCACTGCCAATGAGTTTCTCTCCTCCGTCCATCCCCCCCTCAGTTCACCAATAATTTTGTTTATTCTGGATATTAGCAGAAGGGTGTATCTTTTCCCTTTGCCCTAAAATAATATCCTTTTTTGCCATTATTTAAATTGTCATTGTAATGAGATACTACACCAAAAGCTCTAGCATTACAACAGCATCCTCTTAATCAGAATTTTAACAGGCTCTCTGCATAGGCACTGAACCACTGACAGCTGTTCAAATCCATTGACTTAGAGCCTGACAATTCACCTTTACATTTGCACCAAAACCAAACAGTCCCTGCAATAGTGACTGAAATCAGAAAGAGAAAGAGAGCGACCAAACAACAAAGCAGTGGACATTTTCTTCTGCAAGAATGATCGCAGCAGCAAAGTGATGGTATGGCTTAATGATTAATCATGCATAGACATCAATCACACAAAATGCCTTTTGAGTGACAGTTGTTTCTGAAGGAGACCAGGATGCCAAGCAAGTGACTGATTCAAGAGTGACAGCTATGTCCTAGCAAGGAAAAGAGATCAAAGCAGGCAAGCAACTCTTGAGTGACACACATCTCCTGCAGGACTGAGGATGCCAGCAACAAGCCATTTGAACTGGCATGTTCATGGGTTTTGCCTGATAGCCCATTTCCCTTTTTTTTTTCCCTATTTCCCTTCTTAGTCTCTTGCTGGATATTTTTAACCAGTTGTCTCCCTCTACACTGGAAACATATGGCTGGAGCCTACACTAGAAGGCAGGCATGCAGCCCATGCTGCCTCTGAAGGCCAGGAGGGACAAGCAACAGGGCACTTGAGCGAATATGTTATTCCTCCTCACGGTCACTCCTCTATTTCCTCCTCTCCCTCATACACAGACATACACATACATCCTCAAGGAGCAACAACAGCACATTGTTGTTTCCACCCAACAGCAGAGATCCCAGAGACAGCAGGGAGAAGTAGGCAACTGCTGAGCTGCCAGAGGCATTAAAGTCCATGTGTTCACACATGCATGTTGGGTTAGCAAGAAGGGTATGCAGATCAGAATCTGGCCCCTACAGCTGCCGCGTTTAGATCATCCTGCAATAAGCCTGTGATGCAAGAGTATCATCCTTGGCTCACTTCCCAAGGTCTTTTGGTACCAGCATTGCTACTTTGTTGAGTTACCTTGCAGTAAGCCAGTATCTGGCTCAGGGGAGCACATTTGGGCTCCCTCTGGGTTTAAGATCAGTTAAATCCCGGTACCCTTTTCATGTATTTCATTTTAGAATTTCCCAAAGTCTTATGCCTGGTTTTTGACTGCCCAAATTCAGACACTCAAAACCACACCTGCAAAGGTTTACATATGAAAACTTCAACTGGTAATACATTTTCTACTCACCTCAAAAGATTCAGCTTTTCAGACATAGAAAATTTTGCTTTTAGTGCTGCTCATTGCCATCAGTTTTCCTCTTTCACACCCATTTCTCTTACAGCATCCCCACAGTGTAATTATGATAACTGAACTTGGGAAAAGGCCCCTAATAACAGTAGAATCATATTTAGCTTTGACCAGATGCATCTCAAATGGTTCATTCTAATTATCTAAATAATCATGCTCTACCTGGTTTAAGAAAGCTCTTACAGATACAAAAATAATTACAAGCTGCAAGCCTGACTAGTCAGCAGGTAAGCAGGCAATGCAATTTTATGCTTCCTGTTGCTTAATATCACTGTGGTCCTCTGCAGACTCACAGCCAGGTCATAAACCCAACAGAACAGAACAGTTATGTCCCTTTGATACTTGGCTTATCCCAAAGTGCCAGGGATGCAAAGTAATTACGTAGTGCTGGTGCACTGACTGTGTATGTGACTTGCGCAACAATTACACTCAGAGCAGTAATTCAGCCTGGCACATTCAGACGAGTTTTGCTGAAAGACGGGACTCTCAGGTTACAGAAGAGGCCCTGAAGAGCTTTGTCAAATCCCTCTATAACATCAGTGTCAACCTGTAAGTCAGATTTATGCCTATGCCTCTTCTAGCAGTGCAGCCGTGACCTGAGCCTTTACCTTCGTGTATGGTTGTCAAACCTTCAGTGCTCAAAAGACAAGGCTACTAGCAATGCTTGGTTGTGTGGCACTGCAAGTACTGTAGAGTCCAAGAAGAACTCAGCCTTCGGGATCTCTCATGAGACAGGGATATATTAGTGACACTTCTGATGTGATTTAAGGAAGGAATAAATCCATCACCTGCACTGGCTGTAAACCATCTGGCAATGAAAACCCCAGCTGTAGCCAGAGGTCTGGGAGGAAATTCCATCCACTGCACCATTCACAGCAGAATGCAGCCAGTTCCTCACAGCAGCACTCCTCCAGTGGCAGCAGGATGGCAGGGACCAATCTGAACAGATGGGTCACTCATTTTTCAAGGTCTTTGTTGGGGGCTCTTGTTGCAGGAGACCACATCTGAGAGACTGGTAATATCACATCTTAAGTGCTGTGTCCAGTTCTGGGCTTTCCAGGACAAGAAAAAGTGGGACATGTTGAAACAGGTCCAGTGAAGGACCACTAAGATAATTAAGGGACTGGAGCATCAGATGGATGAGGTGAGGTGGAGAGAGCTGGGATTATTTAGCCTTGAGAAGAAAATGCCCAGAGAGTTTGCTGAGTCGTCATTCTCGGAGATACTAAAAACTCACCAGGCACAGCCCTGAGCAGCCTATTTCAGCTGACCTGGCTTTGAGAAAGCCTGGCCTGTTCAGCCATCAGTGACACTCATTAGTACACATCACTTCCATGGGATCTGGATATCCATTTCTCTCTCTATGTAATACTCTGCTCTGAATATCATCTTCTCTTCATTTAACTATCATGGCATCTGGCTACTTGATTGGCTACCTTGAAATTTTCTTAAGGATCCTACTACCATGGTTTCTCAGCGCCTGTTTACTGTCTGACCTATGACTGAAAAGGCAGAAATCTCCTCCAGCTGCCCTAGCTGATTCCAAACAAGTCTGCTCATTTTCTGAGCAGTGACTCTGTAGAGTTGTATTGTATGATTCAAATGAAAAGGAAATTATAGAAATAAAAAGACAAAATGTGTTAATGCAATATATACAGGTCTCTGAAAACACAATAGCATCAAACTTGGCAGGCAGAAACCCAGCCTTCTAGACATGCCATTCACATAGCACATTTCTTTAAGTCCACAGGGCCTGTCAAGGGAAGAAGTGGCAATGATGAATAATGCATTCCTGTTAGTGATACCATCAGCTCAACCTTCTACACAGACAATTCACTCTTCCTTCAGCCTCAACAGGCTGTTCCTGGGCCTGCTTGCAGGCTTCAGAGACCCTTTGAGAAATTACTTAATAAGTCAGAGAAGTCAGAGGGCATTTTTTTTTTCTGTAGAAACTAAAAGGAAAAGAGCCTCCCTGGGTTCTGTGGGAGTGATGGAAGAGAGAGGTGAAGGAGCAGCTGGAACATCACTTTGTGGTACAGATGACTGCAAGCTTCCATCTATTTGGGGATGCTGACAGGCCCTATGCCACCTATTTACTTAGTTCGATTTGGCCCCTACAGATACTCAGATAGGAGGAGACACTGGTACAAGATAGCAAGTGTCCTGCAGGCTCAGCAGGGGTTGTGTGCAAAGCTGGTGGCCCATCAGGTCCAGCAGCTGTTTACCAGCAAGGGACTCTGAGCAAGGGCTTGGTCTCCACCAGAGCTGTTCACCACTTCGTGCTTGAGAGACTTGCAAGCTGTGCTCCTGCCCTCACTGAGCCAGCCTCAGCTCCTGTAACACGTGCCCTAGCAGGGAGCTGGCTGCTTATTTCCATGTGTGGAACACAGTCCCTCCCAAGTCTCCATCCCTCAAGTTGCACCTGGCAACACACAGTGTTCTCTTTGGTCCCCCCTCACTCTTCCAAACCAAGCTCACACAGACTGTTCTCACCTGTGGATGCAGGTCCAGCTGCCCTTTCTTGCTCCTCATGACTCCCCCAGTTGGAGCCATACAGTGGCTAACTACAGATATGCTGTGCATTTGAAAATATGCCCACAATGCCAATCCAAGCCCCTGGCCTGTCCTAGTGGGCCAGCTCGAGAGTAGAATGCAATCACTTGGGGAACTGCAGCTACCCTGCGTGTCTAGCTGCTGGAAAATGCCTAATTTCCACCAGAGCACTTCCAGACTCCACCACCTAGGTGTGGCACCCCAGCTGAACTCACCTCTTTACCGTGCGGAGCAGGGTAGATCGCGCCTCGTTGTGGAAGGTGATGATGAGACTGGTGGCTGGCAAGTCAGTGTCATAGCGTACAGAAGTGCACCTGCAGCACAGGAGAGCAGAAGTGTAATCCAAACATTACCCAGCAGTAGCCACTGCAGCAGTGTACCTGGAATTTCTAACAAGAGAGCAATATGCTAAAATCAGAATCGGCACAGTTGAGCTGCAGCAAGGGAGGCCTCAGCAACCCCTGCACCAAGGCTGGCAGAGCTTAAAACCAACTGTGCCTATTGAAAGGCAACTTTTGGAGGCTGTGATACCTAAACTCACAAAGCTGCATGCTAAGGAAGCCATATGGGTTTTATAGTGAGCTAAGTTTCAACATCATGGACTCTAGTCCCTGGATTTTCCTGTGATTCACATAAAATCTTGTTTATTTATGCACAGGACATACACGTGCTAAGGATGCATGGAGCTGATATACCCAGGCATTGCTGTATAAAGCACTTCAAATTCTTTGGACACTCGACAGAAAGGAAAACACTCGCTAGTGCTGTGATCTCCACTGGGGAGTTGCTGAGGCTCAACACTATTAGCCCCCCTGGCAATGAAGAGCAATCCCTTCTATCTTCTCATCTGACTTTGTAATGTTAGGTACGTACATACATTCTCACACTCAGAACCAAGGATTATCTTGCACCAGGCTGCTTCTCCCTGTGGAGAACAAAGTTTCTGTGAGGGGAACAACTCACAGATGTGAATCCTGAATCCAGTTCTGGCAGATGCTAAG
Organism: Corvus brachyrhynchos; assembly: GCF_000691975.1. NCBI lineage: Eukaryota > Metazoa > Chordata > Aves > Passeriformes > Corvidae > Corvus > Corvus brachyrhynchos. Next base: position 12,209,061 of record NW_008239553.1, read on the forward strand.
CATGGCACATTTGGGCTGACCTGCTCCTCCAAAGTGTCTGCCTTCTTAACTTCCAGACAGTGTCAAACTGCAGTCAGTCTGCTCTAATTCCCTGTCTGATGAAGAACCCACACCTACCTTTAATAACTCAAGGCTTTGCATAGACTGAATTTCCATCCTGAGAGGGAATACAATTCGCTTCTTAGACCCACTACTTGTACTTCCACATTTACTTACTATTCTTTCATGGCTGTTGCTAAATTGTTACTGTTTTCATCATCACTTTCAATCCTACTGTTTTATGACTTTTTCCTTGCAATGTTTTATTAAGGGGACAGCAGCTTCATACAGCAATTTTCAAATATACAAAGAAACCTTGATAAAGACTAAAGTGGAAAATATGATAATGGACATGAGACAGACCATATTTATTATTGTTTCAAAATAACTCCATGATGTAATGCATACAAAATGTATTAAGGAATCATGAAGTGGGAAAGCAGAAGAGGCTGGTGTATGTGTTATTTGGGGAAGTTTCCCCAATATTTCAGCATCACTACAGCATCACAAAGAACAAGGACAAGGTTTGTGCTTGAAAGTTGACCCTCCCTTTGGATCAAAGAAACAGCTACATGCTAAGTCAGAAGGAGCCTGTAGGATGTGGAGTCAAGTATGTCCATGCTCTGCTTGGGTGCATGAAGAAAAATTGATATTTTAGTGGCCTACAGACTCCCCCCATTCCTTAAACAGAGAGCCAGGTCCACAACCTAACTTCAGTCAGCTGAAATAGGTCATCATCCTGAGTTGCCACCCCAGCAACTATTCCAATATTGTTATAACATAAGATTCTCAAACACAGATTGCTCATTCCCAAATTGCTCCCCATAAAGGGGAGAAACATGGAAATAGGTTTATTTTGCAGGGAGTCACATATATATTGTTCTTCTGACTGAAGTGCACAGATGAGGCTCTGCACAAAAAACATGCTCTGCATGCCATCACAGATCAAAATAAACAATAATTCACCTTTGAAGTGGGCTGATTTTAGGCCAGAACATGACAGCAGATTAACAGAAAACAGCAATTCTGCATGACAGGGAGGCTTGTCAGTAACACAGGACATGACACCAGTGCCTCCAGGTCACTAGGAAGCCAATCCCAAATATTATGCTGGAGAACAGGAGCCTAAGACTTGGATCCCACAACCAAGGTCCTGACTGCTTGCCTTCACAAAGCACTCTGATGGCTGTCAGTGCTGGCAGGCTCACAAAGCTCCATGTCTCCTGGCATCCTTTTCACAGTTTCAATCAATTTAGATGCCTGGTTTCCTGCTCCCAGCAGCTGTGAAATGTTGCTTTGCAACCATACCTAGAACTGTAGTTCTAGGTAGAGTCTAGGACTAAAGTAGACCATTGTACACTATCCTATTACTATTAAACCTTCAGTTTTCAAGACCCTCTTTTTATTACAGCATTACCTTTTTGTACTCCAGAAATGACAAAATAGTTACCTGAGCACTATTAGCAATTGAAAGATTATTTTTTTCAGCAGAACAAATTCACCCTCAGTGAAACAAGGACAGAACAATAAGCACTGTGCAAGCCATGAAACACTGTATTTGCACAATAGTTTCATCCCAACCCCAGCAGCCCTCATCCAGTGATGTTCAGGCCGGAAAGAAGCACCAAACCAGCTTCAGACAGCCAGGGCACAGCAGGTGAGAAACACTAGAAAAGAGCAAGGCTGCAACAAAGGTGTGCTTTGTGTGCAGCCAGGACAGAAGGATGCTGAGGGAAGCCATGAGTGTGGGGGCAGCTGGGCAAAAAACAACTGTCCAATGAGCAATCTGAGCTGCAGTGGAGGGGCTGTGCTAAAACAGGATGATGCTTGGATCTGGAAAAAGAGATGTTAGAAAAGTCACAAGCTGGGACTGAATTAGTCAAGGTTCTCTGAACATTTGAGACCTCTCCAGATAAACCATGAAATTCAGAGAAGTAGTGGACCATAGCTGGCAAAGAAAAACCCAAAATATCCTTTGTTGGCATTGCAGACTGACACAGGAGAGCAGTGGACGCCCTGCACCAAGCAGCAGCCCCGGCTCGGAGCAGGGGCTGCAGGGTACCTGTAGTGCCTGGTGTCCCGAATGGGTCGATCGCTGCTGAGTTTGTCACTCTCCAGCTGGTTAAAAGCGTGCTGGCGGTAGGGGTCTTCTCCAGCCTTCAGCACCTTGGAGGACAAGTAAGCCTTCTCGTCAAAACCCCGCCGGCTGCTCTTCTCTCCTTGGGGAGCCCTCGTCATCTAGAGCAGAGACAAGCATCAGAGCGTCAGGGAGAGCAGCTGGCCCATGTTTAGACAGAGGTAGCAAGTTCAGACATTGCCACACATCTGGAAGTCACTCAGGTATGGGGGAAGGCAGGATAGGCAAGAGCTTGGAAAGGAAAGCAGGAAGTCCTCACACATAGGGTGTTAAAATTGCCATCTCTGAGCAAAATTGCAGGCTTCACTATCCTTACTGACTGAGCCTGGGGTGAAAGCTGCTGTTCCTGATAGCACAGGCAGAGCCAAATTCCCTTTAGCACTTGTTACACAGAATGTGTGAGACTGCAGGCATTTGGAAATTCTTCCAGGCAATGAATGTCTGAGAGCAGTCTCCAGCCAAGGTGGCTGAGACACAGTATTTTGAGGAAAAGCAGTTTCAGCCTTTCGACAGTCACTACTGCAGACAAACACAGAGGCAGCTGATTTAACAGGTTCCTTGCTGTGCCTTGCTCAGACTTGCCCAGTCTCACAGATGTCCCTGATACAGTTGAAAGCTGCACATGACTGTCCCCAGTATCCCACAAGAGTTAAAAGACCTGGGCCATCCCTCTCCTCTCCTAACTTTCTTCTAACCTTCCTAGGCCACAGAGTCAGTACAATACCAGCACCTGAAAATCATTCACTAGGGTCATCAGGAGAGAGGACAGGCAGAGCTCCTGGCCTGTGCTGAACTCTTAAGTTCATGATTCTGATTGGAAACAACCTACAAACTCTAAACTATCTGCTTCTAAAGCAATCAAGATTGTTTATGCAATAAAAGTAGTTTAAGAAGTTGTCTGTGGTAGCTGTTTGATAGACCAAATCATGAAGAAGACAAAACACTCCCAGCCTTGCAAGGGAGTCCTGGAGCTCCCTAAAACTGCTGCAAGAGGCAGATACTGGCACATACACTTCTCATTCAAAGCACTAGATAATCCACAGATCTTGAGATCATTTTCTGTAAAATAGCTTGGATTCCCTCTAATACCAGGCTTGATCATGTTTCTCCCTCTGCTGAACGGCTCCTTTTAGGAGTTACAGAGGGCAAGAGACCAGAGAATGGCCCCCAGTATCACACAGCATGTTGGCTGAGCCATTCTAGTGGGCTGGGAAAGAATTCAAGAGACCCAACACCACAGCAAATTCTTTAAGCAGGATAGTACTTAGAAGAACACTCATCTCTGCACCTTTCTCTGACAAGGGCTACCCTGCAGTGCAGACAACCAGTCAGTCAGATAAGATGATGGCAAATGAAATTCAGCATAGAGAAGTGCAAGACAATGAACATTAGAAAAAATAAATTGAACTACTAATGTACATTGATGGATTTCAAATGAACCGTGACCACTCAGGCTACAGATCTGAGCATCCCCGTGGACAGCTCAAATGAAACCTTGCACTCGGTCTGCCGAGATGGGAAATGTAGCAAATTGAGTGCACTGCAAATGGAACAGAGAAAACGGAAACCATCGTGTGCAGCTGTATGAAATCAGTGACAGCTCAGCAGCTGTGGCCAGAGCACAAGCTTTGTCAAGCTTGTATCTGGAAGGAAGGTACTGGAGGATGAAGAGAAATTAGAGGTTAGGACTATTCCATTTGGAGAGAAGGTGAATTAAGTAAAAAAAAAAATTGAAGGTGGCCCGTAAAATTATGCCTAACACAGCCAAGGGTCAGCCTGATGCTCAGATTTCCTTTTCCCACCATACAAGAATGAGGCAAACCTCTTTTTGTGGGAGAAAAAAAAGGCTACTGTTTTCAACACAGAGAAATTCCTTCAGCCACTGCACAACCAAGGCGATGTTTATGGATTTGCCCTTGTGTAGGACACAAACAGGCACACTCCGCTGGGTGAGCCTGCCTCTGCTCTGCTCCTCCGGGCAGAGTGTCCTGCTCTGCCACCCCTTTTCCAGGGATGCTGCTGCCATCCTCTCTGCCCCTTGCAGCCACCACCACATCACCTGGTCATGGTGCTGGGTTTTTGGAACATCTTAGCTACTTTGATGGCTGGTTTCACAGTCTGCTGCCTAGAATCTTCCTTGAAATTGCATTTTCAGTGTGATGAGAAAATAATTACTTTCATACCTCTAAAAACTGAAATGTTTTCTTTCCTTAAATCATACAAGAAGTTTTGTCAAACTCAGCTTCCATTTCTCTTTTTCCTTTTGCCCTAGAAACAATGCTGGTTTGCAGCAAAAGCCCAGCTTATCACACACCTTTAAATATTTTGCAGTCACTCGCTTGCCCTTTGCTACTTATCTCTTGCCTCTCCAAGTCCCGTAAAAGCAACAGCTGTTTTTGGTTTATGTTGCCAGGAACATACTAGAAAATGCTGGAAATGACAATATATCTTCGGGAGACATTCTTCTCAGGACAGCGCGAGGGCTGGGTGCTCCCTATGGTGGGGAGCAGGGTCTGGCAACCAGGGACCGTCCTACATCCCAGCCAGAAGTGGGCACCGGGGCGGGGGCACCGGGGCAGCCCCACCCCTGGGAATCAGGCACCTCTCTGGGGAAGGACAGGATGGGGGCCCACCTTGGCAGGGCAGGGCAGGGCAAAGCTATTGGGAGCTGCAGACCAGCCCTGCTGCAGCGTCACTGGGGAAGCGGCTGTGAGACCCTGGGGTCCTGGCCATGGGCAGGGAGGGGAGAGTCCCGGGAGGTGGGCAGGGACAGAAGGCCCTTCATTGCCCTCAAGGCAGTGACATATTTAAACTTGAACTATCAGGGGTAATTCCTCTAGGTACTAAAGTTCTCACATTACTTACACATCAAAAAGTGGTAAAAGAGCACTGGAAAAAGATTGCCAGTTAAGAGTTAAGCCCCACTTGCAGTTTTATCTCAGACAGTATCTCTTTGTGCTCTCTTCAAACAGGGAAAAGGGAGCATTCAGAGGATGATAGCCAGGAGGGCCTGGCTTCAGCTTCCAGAAAGGCAGCTAATCAATAGATAATCAACAAGTAACCAAACATCCACCTATGAGCACCAAGAAGATAAGACAGTAATAAATAGGAGCTAACTGAGATTTGTCAAGACCAAATCATGTCAGACCAATCTAATTTTCTTCTGTGATGGAGTAATCAGGCTCAAGGGTACGGAGAAGCAGGAGATAGCTACATCATGACTTTGATAATGTTTTTGGTAGAGGCTGTTAAGATGTTTTCATTAGCAAGCTAGAGAAATAATAGTCTAGGCGAAACTACTGCAAAATGGGTGAAAATGGTTGGAAAGCTACTGTCGGAGCATAATTATTAGCTGTTCACTGTCACAGCAGAGGGGCTATGGTAAGAGCAAGTCTTAGGGGTTTGTTCTGGATCCAGCACTATTCAGTATTTTCATAAATACCTTGGATATTCAGACAGTATGTTTGTCAAACCCATAGGAAATCCAGAAAAAATGTCAGACACATTGAGAAACAGGCTTAAAATTCAAAAAATTACCTCAACACAGGGGAAAAATGTCTGAAAACAGTAAATGCAACTCAATAAGGGCACTGCAGACCTTTACAGTTCA
>NW_008239553.1:12214909-12238073 GCF_000691975.1 Corvus brachyrhynchos
GCGGCAGACCTTTACAGTCCAGCAGGTCTGTGCTGACACTAAACATGGCAGAGACAGCACAGTGGCAACTCCTCAGAAAAGCCCTAGACATTACAGCTCATTACAAACCACACGGCAGCAAAGGCAGATTAAAAAAGCAGAGCAAACACAATCCAGAGTGGAGACTAGACAGCTATGAACTAGCCTGACAAAGTGAATATAAAGCTTATCTTTAAGGAGTGCCTTGCTCTATCAGATTATATTCCTAGAACACAGATGTTGGACTACAGGACGTTTATTGCTGTGAAGTCAAATGATACGTGACAGGAACAGTGCAGGTTCTCTATGAAACCCTGCCAAACCCTGTGAGAAGGGTGGACTAATGTCTACCCCCCTCTTTCCTGTCTCTTCACATTAACACCTCTCACTTCAGGAAGAAGTCAATATAAGCAGATATTAGCTTTGGTATGTTAAAGGCACAGTATGTACAGCTGAGTGCAGAGTCAAGACTTTTACCATACCAACAGGACAGTTCATACCCCTAGGTCCTTGACGTAGTTACATGCCCTGTATCCCCATGCTTGGGGCTGGAACTACAAGTGCGAGTTAGGGGAGCAGAAGAGCCCAGTTCCTTATGACTGATGCTCTCTGATAGATCAAAAGCAAAAAAAAAAGTGCTACATGGAAGCAGAAATAAAGATGAATAGGCACTGGAAATGTGAGTGTCTAGACTAGGGATTAGCAAACAGTTTGCACGAATTAAGTTTTGTCCCAAACATTGCTGAGACCTCAAAAAAATTTCACATATCAAAATTTCAGGAAATACTGTAAACTTTCTAATCTTATTTCACCATTTCTCATTTTCACATATGCTTTTGCCTTTCAGTGACCAAATGGACTCAGATGCTCTTGTGCTGTTGATAGCATATTCTTATTTGTGTTTTGACACGGTTTGAGAGGCCGGAAACTATTTAAATAGAAAAATTAACTTTGTAAATGAGGGATTAAGGGAAAGGAATTAATGCCATGCATGTCCATGAAAACTTGAGAGCCTCATTTGTCAACTAACACAGGGATATTCCTCTAGGCCAGATTCCTTGTGAAATAGCAAGACTGTAATACAGACAGTGCCATTCATCTCTATGCATTGTCACAGTCTGCCATCAGACACAGGCACAGCAGCTGCCACATCGTGCTAACAGCCACTAAAACCAGAGCTGGGGAATTCAGGGTCCCAAGATGCATTTTTTTAACAGCAGGCTTGGCCAAATTCAAAAAGAATAACCATACTCCAGGGGTCATGAGGAATCATTATTTAATTAGAGTAAGGTATGTAAAACTCTCAAAGGTAAATGCAATTAATAATTTTACAGTTACTGTGAAATTAGTCCAACAGCAGTTTTATGTGACAGGACGTATACTCTGCAGCTCTTGCACTTCTTACAAGTGTTTAGCACCAGCACAATTAATGGAGCAGGGGGTGCCATTCTTCGCCTTTGTTTTAAGCTCATTTTCACAATTGCTTCAGCTCTGTCAAACCCCAGAAGTGAAAAGCTTCAATTCCAAGCCATCCCTAGTAAGTGTCTTTCCATGGAATACCTAACTGACCAGAAGGTCTAGTTGACCAATATGGACACAAAGCAAACCAGGGAGTAACAACTTCACCAAACCTTCTTCCCTCTTGAAGCCCCCCTTCAATTTACCCCGCTGCCACAGCCTCACACACTGTCGCTGCCACAACCCCCAACCCTGCCAGCACCTCCCTCCCACAAGTTCTGCACGTCCAACTCCCCCCAGCAGATTTCCCTCCTCTGAACTGGTTTAATGCCAATTTCAACCCAGATTGAAACAACCCAGATTGTATCAGATTGAGATACAAACTTGCTGGCTGTGCAAATCCTCATTCCCTCAGAACAAAGGTCAGAGCCAAGTCACCTCTGCAAACCCCACCGGTGCTGCTGGGGCCCGCATGGTGCGGCACTTCTCTGTGGGCTCACTCTACATGCTCCATGCACTGTCCCAGTGACCTGAAGACAAGTCCTGGAGAGGACAAGCCAGCACAGCCCCATCACCAGCAGTGAGATGCTGGTAAACAGAGCAGTGCTTGGGGATGCTTCAGAGACAGGTGCTGCTCAGCTCTGTAACCCATACGCTGGCACATGGATGGGCTATGAATGGCGCAGATCACAGACAGGGCAGGACTGAGAGCTGCAGCAACTCTGGAAAAATTCCGAGGGAGCAAGCTACTCCCTATGGGCTGAACCTGCAAGATCACGTGAGCTAAATAACCTGTTGCCAAAAGCGTTTGCTTTAGACGGTGTGTCGCATTTCCAGCTGGGGCTAGGAATCCCAGTGCACACATGGCTTTCGTTATGTCTCATGAAATAGTCTGTACTCCTCTCCAAAAAACTGCTCACAGTCCTCAGAGACAAAAGCCTGTGCCTGACAGCACAGGGCCTATTTTATTCATGCTTTGTTAAACTGTGTAAAGCATTTTAAGTGTGGTTTGGGAACCATGCACTTATGGAACTTCTACTATGAAATTTTAATAAAAATTACCACAGTTAAATAGAACCATCACTGTTCTTCGAGAACAAGTGCAAGTGCTGACAGCAGAGCCCAGAGACCAATTTGAATGTTTCATTTGTAGCTTGCACAAACTGGAGTAACACAGTGGAAACAGTAAAGCAACTCGATCAGTTCCCACAGCACCTAACTGGTCACAAACAATTTCCACTGCCATTAACACTGGGCAGTCTTGAGGCCTGCTGCCAGTTCCAAACTGGAGACCAGCAGTTGACTCCCAATAGGGCTATTTCCAATGCCCTCTGAGAAGAGCCCATGGTGAGCAGCTCACAGGGCTTCTCCAGGCTCTGTGACAGAGCTGTAGTTGCCATGGGATGGTGAAAGTGAGAAACAGAGGTTGACTGCTGGGGCTTGCTTTCCAGTACTGTTGCTTGCCCAAAGTGCCTCTCCACCTCACTATTCTTTTCCATAGTCTCTGGGCATTTATTGCCTTCTGTCCAAGCAGAGGCAATTCTCTGCCAACTCTGCAAGACTTGCATCTCTTCTCTCTTCTGGTTTTGCCCTGAGAAGACCTTTCTCTCTACACCTGTCTCATGACTAGAAAGTCATGTCATTCCACCAAATATTTTCTATTTCGTTCTTCTTTTCTTCCCTCACAGCTTTGCCAAACATTGAGTTATGGACAAGGAAAGTGTCCTCAACAATGTGGCCTGCAAAGGTGGAAAGTCTGTACAAGATAAGAAAGGAGAAACAACTACATTTCTGTGTTTGGTTTCCACAGCAACGTCCTCCCTACAACCAGCAATTTTTGGATGCTACTTTCAGACCCTCCTCCAAGAGATACAGAAGATGGCACAATGTATTCCATGTTATTGCCTGCAGCATGGATTAGGTGAATATCACACACTACCACGATGTCAGTCACAAGCAGACATGGGTTGTTGGTGTGAAGAGTTTAGAAACAGGGTGTTGCTGACTTACAGGTCACAACAATGTGTTGATGGACAAGGTTTGGTCACTTTCTTTGGTCACAAACTTGCTGTGGTTTGACAGCTGGTCTTTTGGGGAGTTTTAGCGAAGAAAGCAACACAAGAGAGCAACAGAGTGTGTGGAAAATTTACAGAGGGAGCAGCAAAAAAACCCCCTTGAGTAATTAAATTACTGCCTCTATCATGAGCAAGGGTTCTCTGATACCCTCATCCAACTTCTCAGCACACAGAAAGGTGGTGTCTGCCCTACCACACTCCCAACTCCTTGTTTTCATGTGTAAGTACTCGCAGTCTTGCTTCTGAGGCAGCCATGTGGCCTCTGCCTAATGATCCTACTTAGCCATCTCTTTAGTGTCTCTGTGGAGAAGCATTCCTCCTGTAATATCTCATCCAGATCCTGCAGTCCTTGTCTAGAGGAGGGAAGATATGCTTCCAGGAAGCATGGCTGGATCACTTTGCCCCGCTCTCAAAGATATGCAAGGCAGCATGGGTTGACAACCGGAGGGCAGCGAAAAGTAATGCAGAGTGCGCAAGTGCCAGCACGGCAGCACACATCAGTGTCACTCATCTTGCGAACAGCAGCCCAAAGAGTGTGGGGTATTTGCTGCCGTGCTGGTTACAGGAGCTCAGCACCACACTGTGTGCAAACAAGTTACTTCCACATGCAGTGACTGGCTTCTGCACCAACTAACCTCTCTCCATGCCCACTTAGATTAACAATCAATTCATAAATCCTGCCAACTTGGTTTCCCCTCTGAATGCAGTCCTGATGTATATTCATTGTAGAATGATAACCTGAGAAGCTGGGATTTATTATACAACCTCTCATGTGACAGATGCACAATACTACTGTTTATCCTGCTCTGCTGCTGGCCAAGGCAGATATAGTATATATAGATATACAGCAGGAGATGACTTCTATAAAGTGTGTCCATCTTTGACCCAGCTATTCGATCCTGGAAAGACTTTCAGCAGTTAACAAGGGTTAGACCCTAAACAGTGCTCTGGCCCAGTTGCCCAGAGGCAGGAAGACATGCCCATAACTGGAGGGAGGGGACATGATGCCCTAAGGTATCCTTTTGGTCTTTTGTTTTCAGGAGTGTCAAATAAAGCAAAGTAATGGAAGCCAAAAGGGCTTCAGATACCTGAGGGCACTCTCTTCCAAACAGCTTGGAGGAAATGAGGCTGCTCAGAACCACAGAAATCCAGACCCCAGATGAGGTAATGCAGTTGCCAAGGCCCATTTCTTTCCTCAGCTTCAAGTCTAGTGCACACAGATGTCTATTATGAAAATGTACAATATAATTTTTTGGTTTAATATATTTATGATATTTACATACATTGATTTTGTATAAACACCCACATGTCCAGACTTGCATACATCTGGTTTCTATGTTTGTTCAGTCTATCTCATACCTTGGAGTAATGTCATTTGTTCTCTATTCAGCAAACTTTGTTGTGACATGAACACTGCCACTTTTGCTTGTAGAAACCTTTATGCTTTTGTATTCCACTCCAGGAGAAAAACAATGTGGAAAACCCCATGAAAAACAGTGAGTGAATGGCCTTCAAAACTGCTGGCTACCAGCACAAGAGGGGAGTGTGATGTCTGTAGGGTTGCTGTTCCCTGAAACGGCACTTGTTTTCCAAGCACATCCACAAAGATCCATGACACCACCTAAGGGACTAGGCCATTCAGACATCTGTTTAGTATCACACAGGAAATCTCCTCAGCAAAAGCCATCCAGGTTACTTACTGTATGTAGGAATACTGCTCTACTAAAGGTCATACCTACACTATTTGTAAAAGTGTGTTTTGAGGTCCTTCAGAGTAAAAAATGCTACGTGAAGATGCATTTTTTTCTTTTGGAAAAATATCCCCGTCTTCAGAGACATTTAAATATGCAAAGAATGCCTCTGGTTTCCCAGTGATTTTGACTTAGGAAAACAAAGAAGAAAAAGAACAATATTTTGTTATTTGTCTTCTAAGCATTAGATGCTCAGTGGCCACTTGGTTGTCACCTGAACCCTGATTTATAGCACCTATATCAAGACAGACTGACATATAGCATTCTGTATCAAGATGATGCCCCCATGGTTACCTTGTAACAGCCAAAAAGCCAACAAGACAGTTCAAATGAGGGTGGTCTATGTCTTCATAAATCATCAGTCACATAAGCTGCACCTCTCTCTGCCCACTCCCCACCTACGCTATCTGCACAGACACAACATGTGTATGTGCCTGCCGTGCTGATATCTAGTCTATTCCCTTTGAACTCAAGTGACCTACATTCAGTCCTTTCCTCCCAGTGAATCACAACTGTCTGGAGTGACAGATGCCGCCACGGATATTTTCACAGAAAAGGAGAAAGCAACTTTAGGCTTCATAAGCTGCTACCATAGTAAGCAGTGAACTGGTTATCTAAGAGATGAACAGAGGTCAGCTAACACTGAGAAGCAGGCATCACTCACCCAAAGTATTAAAGTATTTAATTATATTAAGCTTGGGGCTCATTTTCTTTTCCTTCAAGATTACCCTGCAAGGGCTTTTTGCTAAGGCTAGAAAAAGGAAGCTAAAGTACCTTTTTAATCATTCATCCTCAAGAGCTAGAGCTTTAAATGGAGATGAGAAGATTAAGAATAAAATAGTGTGGCTTTGCAATTAGCCAACATTCACACTCCACAGAAATACTGTGCACATGCACAGCTGAGCCAGGAAGACAAGGGTACACCTCAGGACATTTCACACCCCCACCAGGGACAAAGCCAGCCCCACAGCAGGAGGTGGGAATTTCTCCCTGGCTTCCAACAAGGAAAAATTTTTTCCTAGTGTGTTTTTGTTAGCAGGTCTTGCTCAAACAGTCATGATTTTAAGTATAATCCAATTCTGCACCAACTCTCTCCTCTCTCCCCATGTTAATCACCAGACTGATCCTGTCACACCTGTCACAGTAGCTGCACCAGGCAGGTGAGAAGCACTGCATATCCTGCAGAGTGAGCCAGGTGGCAGTCTGGCCTCAGCAGCCACACTCCTTCCTGCCTTTGTGCCAGCTGGGCCCAGTACCATGCTGCTTCTGAAGGCTGGCCCACAGCCCCAGAACCTGCACGGACCTTGTGTTTCCAGGAAATAACACCTGAGCAGGACCTGACCTTGATGAGTCAGGTAATTTACCACAATGCTCCACACAGCTCCTCCTCACATTAGCTTTTGAACATCACAAAGAAAGGCTTTTGGCAGGACATATTGTTTAGGAGTCAGACAGACCCAATATGAAAATGCAAATTGTCTGTAAACCAACAACCAAAGTGACATTGAGCAGAGTGACTTAATATAACTCCTCATGTTGCCACCGAATCATGACCTGGTTTCTTGGAGAATTCCAAGAATGACCTTCAGCTCGCAATGTAGACTTGTATTTTGGAGGTTTGAAGCTATGAGATCTACTCCCAAGGACTGTACTGACATTCCTTCTGCAGTGACAATAGTGATGGTGCATACATATCCGTGATTTATTACAAAAATGAGTCTTTTTGTATAAGACCTTCTTCACGCAGACATCTTCTCTGCCAGGCATTCAGCCCTGCAGCATGCAACATTGTTTTCTAACAGTGGAAAAAGTCACTGCCTATCTGTCCGTGAAGATTTGAGACTATTGGGCCATTGCCATTTTGTTTAGGAGCCAAATGATATTCCATTTTAATTGATCAGTTTTTCAGTTACTGCATTGCTCCAATTCCAGGACCTAGCAATCAGTGCGAACAGACAAAACCCTAAGAGCTGCACTCTGATTCTGCTTGGGTCTCCATTTGCAAAGGCATTAAATTCACCTCCCCAACAGCAAATTTAATCAAGGATGCATACCAATGAAGAATCATGCAGCAGGCTCATAAATGCCTGTCAAATATGAAAAACACCTGTGTTACACTATGCAGGCCTCTGTCATTCGAGACTTCAATCACACAAATAATAGAGGCCTCCTCAACAGCCCCCCAGCTCTGCCATTTAATCACTGTCAACCAGGAAAGAGCTGGGCACATAAGGAAGAGCAGAACCACTGAAGCATCACAAAAATACACTCAGGACAGGTATGGCCACGACCACTGCTCATGGAAATACAGTTCTGCCCATGCGCAAAGTGCCGCAGTCCCTCACATAGCCCCTTGTCTCATTCTGCAGGTGCAAACTGCAGCAAAACAAAGTCAATGATAGTGAGGATCTTTAAAATGCATCACTCAATCAATCCCTGTCCAATACAAAGGGCATCATCTGATTCTGCACACACAATGCTCAAAGTTCTGTAGTGTAAAGACATCTTGCAAAGATACAACTCCTGGGCTATGTTGTTACGAGAACTCACAGCTTTTCTATGGACAGGATAAATTTTTGCTGTCATAGTTGCAAAAAAGAAAAAGGTGGATGTCTAGAAATTCAAAACCCAGAAGGTAAAGGACACAGAACTTGATTTTCAAATCAAGTAATGTTTGACTTTTTTGTGGTCAGCAATAACACCACTACAGAAACCTCAGGCTATAGCTGTTTCTTTTAGCCTGGCTTAACCATAAATCTGATCAGGCAGATTTTGGGAGCTGCTGGTTTTGAGTTCATTTATGAAAAGATATGTCTGGCATTTTCCTCCACATATTCAACTAATGAAATTTTGCCCAAATTCCATTTTTAAAAAGCTCCCAGAGTCATGCAACCAAGTCCCATTTCCCTCTCACCCAAAAACTGCACTCCTGACATACCCCCCTCCTCTCCTGGCCACCCAGCTGGCTCACAACCCAGTCATCAGCTCAGCAGTTTCCACTCCGTGAGCAAGTTTTCACTTTTCAAAGTTCACGTATGGGTCATAGCAAGAAATGTGAGCGTCTCTTTCTGATAGCTGGGGCTGTGATCCTAACCTTTGGCTTCCCAGAGGAGCGTTGTGTGAGTATAACCAATCCTGTCAAGAAGACAGTTTTTCCTTCTCAAGATCCATTGGATGTTTTTTAGAAGAGTCCTCTCTTCCAAAGTATGACAGCTAAGTACAAGCAGTAGGATTGAGTGACCTCCATTCATAACCCTGGGCAACACAACAGCCTCGCTACCTCCCAGGGCCTAAGGGGCACCGAGCAGGTGCGTTTTTCACCACACAGACCTCTTTCACCAAAGAGAGAGAACAGCTTCAAAATGCCACTGGCCAAAGAACCTTGCCCAGGCCTTCAGCAGCCTTACTAAATATGAAAGAAAAATAAACATAGACACATCCAGTCCTGTCACAGCTCCATGAAACCCACAGGGCTGCTTGTGAGGATGAGCACTGCTCAGTGAGATCTGCTTTCTCCTCTCCACACAAAGCTACATGAAGCACATAGGCTTTGTGCTCAATGTAAAAGTCTGACTGACTGTAACTTACTACTTAAATTTAGTGGTAAAATTGCCAGTGACATCAGCAGGATTTCAACCACAACAAAAAAGTAAACAATGAGAAACAAACACACACAGAGTACTCACAGAAGACCCTATTTTCCACTATCTTTCAGAATTTTGGAAAAATTAAACTGCTTAGCACACTAAAGTTCCCTTTCTTATAAGTCTTTATTTGCTCTGGACAATGGCTCTTGTTTAGAAACCATTTTAACTATGTTGTAAATGGCCTTCATTACCCAGAATACAAATAATGTACAAATTTTTAGCTGGAGGTTGTGGTGGTGATGTAAAGGTTAAAAGCAAAACAGCTTGTTTGAGACATGGAATCTGTAAAACAGCTAATTTTCTCCCAAATAGAAAAAAAAGTTGAGGCATTCTTCACATTTCTGGCTTGCTCTTGTTGGGTTTCAGTGTTTCTGGCTCCACAACGGAACGCGGGCGATGAACAAGCATGAACAAAGGAAATGTGCTGACAGGTTTGTTCAGAGTAGATAAAAAAACCAAGCACA
The DNA here is from genome assembly GCF_000691975.1 of Corvus brachyrhynchos. Lineage (NCBI taxonomy): Eukaryota > Metazoa > Chordata > Aves > Passeriformes > Corvidae > Corvus > Corvus brachyrhynchos. The sequence goes on from NW_008239553.1 coordinate 12,224,323, forward strand.
CAAAAAAAAAAAAAAAAAAAAACGCCAATCAAACGCAGAATTGTGGTTGCAAGCACCAAAGATATCACAAAATAAACTTAAAAAAACCTCCAAACCCTGAAAACCAGCCACCCAAGAACTTGAAAGAACAGTTATAGACAGGGACAAAGATGCAGGAGGCCTGTCCTTAGACTACAAAAGGTGAATGAGAATTAGCTTGGAATTCTGCATTACAGTTTGGAATAAGCATTTCTTACCATAACTGGCTGAATGTAAAAAGTATTCTGTATGAGTCTGACCATGGCAAGACTGTGGACCAGCAGCACCCAGGCACTGTATTCATCTGCATGCCCTATTCCAGGCACTTTCTCTCTGCCAGAGCTGAAGGTGGTTGGACCAGCAACACACCCAAATGCCAATAAAAAGCAACACTCCTTAGCAGAGCACTTTGTACTGAACAAAGCAGATTTACCTGTTCAAATCTTACTTTTGATTAGCACAAAGGCAGCTGCCAGTGAGGTCCCTGCAGCCAGAACATGCACAGTAGCTCTCATGCTCAGTGAGTAACATTCAGTGCTCACAATCCAGCCAACTGCCAGGACAGCATTCTTCAATCTTGCTCCCTAATTAACAGATATTTAAGCAACATGTACTGATTAAGGACTCTTCATGATCTGTCAGTAGATACAGCTCTTTATACAGTTGTCACTCACACAGCCTACAGCTCTCCCTCTTGTCCACTTCCTCCCCAGGTCAAAATAAAAAACGTGTATTTAAAGTTGTAGAGTTAGGCACTCAGCAAAAAGGGCAATCCTGAATTATAATTGTTAATACAAAGCTACTTCTACCATGAATGTCCACTAAAAGCTTTAACTGGCATGACTGCACATAATTACATGCCAACGTATGTCCTCATGCAGAGACTGAACTCCCCGGAGTTCTTCCTCTGCTTCCCTGCAATCACATGCAAAGTAGAACAGAAACAAGTGGCATGCCAAAAGTGTCCAGATCAAGTCCCCAGTGATATCTCACACACAGTAGCTTTAACAAATTTGAAGCCTGAAATCATAGTCAGGCCCACAACTTGGTCCGAAGCGGAGCCAGAGCAGCACTAAGCCAGAGAAGTCTTTTCATTCCAAGAGGCAGCTTTCTTTACACATGTTAGGATCCTGTCAGGATCATCCTTAGGGAGGGATGTAGGAAACAAGACTTTTTTTTTTTTTTAGGAGGCAGCATTTTCACAGAATCACAGAATGGGTAAAGTTGGAAGGGACCACAGGGGGTGATCTGGTCCAGCCTCCCTGCCCAGGAGGATGACCTGCAGGGTCATCCTAGAGCACACAGCACAGGATTGTGTCCAAACGGCTCTTGAGTATCTCCAGTGAGGAAGACTCCACAACCTCTCTGAGCAATCTGTTCCATGTGGATGGTCACCCACAGAGAACAGAAGTTCTTCCTCATGTTTAGGTGCATCATTTCCTGCCCTTTGCCTCTTGTCCTATTGCTCAGCACCACCCAGCAGAGCCTGGCTGCATCCTCTGACACACTCCCTTCAAGATACTTAGACATACTGAAAAGGTCCCTTCTCAGTCATCTCTTCTAGAGGCTGAGCAGGCCCAGCTCTCTCAGCGTTTCCTCGCAAGAGAGATGGTCCAGTTCCCTCATCACCTTTGTCGTTTTGAGGTCTTTTCTCCTCTCCAAAGCCAGACCTTCTCAGGACAGGTCTTCTCCTCTTGTAACATCAGCCTCTGTAATTATAGCAGGGTCCCCTACACTGCTGTAATTGCCATTCTGGAAGTTCCTTCCCTTTTTCTCCTTATCTATCGCCCAGTCCTGCTGCGTTTTCCAGCAGATGCTTGTGGAGAGGCAAATGGCTATCCAAGCTACCAAGAAACCCCATGCTGTAGGTATGCTTTGAAGGACCTGCTCCATCTCTGCCAGAAACTCAACATGCTCTGCTACTGGCACCTTCCCTCTAGTACAATCTTAACACTGCCCAAAACAGTGCAAAAACGGAAAACAAGAATGAAAACAAAGCAAAACCCAGAACCACTGCACAGACAAATAAGCACCACACCAGGGAAGAAGCTGAACTCCCTTTGCCTTCTCCCAGGCCTGCCACTGAATGTGCTGCTGGAAGCTGCAAATGATACCCATTTCTTCAGCTAGTCTAAGCCCTCTGAATGTCTGATGAAAGACCCAAGCTGTTCTTAAACTCAAACTGCAGGATATTGCAGTGCGGCAGAATGCGTTTGGCCGCTCATCTCTCATTGCCTGGATGGGTAGCAAACATGCAGTGACAGACCCACACCAACTGCCTGCAACTGCTCCTAGCTTGCCTCGAGCAGAGGGAGCAGTAGGTCTCATATTTGGAAAGATCCCAAGGTATCATAAACCTGCTGCTGTTTCCCTTTACAGCAACATTTCTGTCTCTGATTGCATATGCAACCACCAGGGCACAGGCTATAAAGCCCAAGCCTACAGTTGATACAGAGCTCTGCCTGAATTTCTAGATGTTTGTTACCATAGCAATACCATAGCAATACCACAGTACTTTTTAGCCTGTTTCTTGCTTTTGGTTTTTTTAAAGCTAGGTCCTTACCCAGTGCACACAGAACCAGTTCCCAGTTACCTGAGAAGGAAACCTCGCAGTGTGCTGTGGCTGTGGCAGAGCCTCCTCCCTGGGAGCAGGGTGCTGAGAGGAGATGCTCAGCTCCTGCCTCAGACCCACTGCGATTGCAGGGCTCTGCCCACTTCATTCACCAAAGCCATTTCTGACGCCTGCACCCAGCATGGTGTTGCTTCCTGCCCACGCTGATCAGCAGCACATCACTGCACTCCTTATCTCTTGGGGAGCTCTTGTGACTAACTTTTCTCAGAACACCCATCAGACTGTTAGGAGCATCCACTTTCAGTCTTTTCGTCTTCTTCCCAAAACAGCTCAGCCAAAGGCAGCTTACAAGACCAGCACAAATAATGTAAAGCCAACTTTTCCTTCAATGCTAGAGTTTACTTCAGGGTCTGGTAGTGATCTACAGAAGCCTTGAAACAAGTATCATAAGACTGTTTTCCAGGCCTGCCATAGCAACACACAGCTTGGTCAACAGCTTGTTTTTCAGCATGTCATTCACAGGCTACTCCAAAGAACATGAAAAAGACAAAAAAAGTTGATTGACAGCTATTTACTCCTCAAATACAACTAACTGTAGTCACGTTAAGCATCAAAGTTACCCACAGGAGAATCCTTCCAGAAGAAGGAAAAAAGGTATCCTTTTGCCAGAACATTTCTTTTATCTTTTTATAAGAGTCAAACACTTGGTACATTCGGATAATTTTGGAAAGCTGACACTTTAGGAACCAATGCCCCAAGTTGGTGGAGCAGAAGAGCTTAGTAGCACACTTCATTAGAAACTGATGAAGTTAAACAACAGAAAATTGTCTCCCACCATCAAACCTTTGTGAGGTATGTCCATCATAAAATGGAGCAATTTCTGCACACCTATCTTGCTGATACACTGGGACTGCACACTACCCATGTCTGTATGCCAGTTCACAGAGGGTAACTGGCTGGTACAGGTCCTGCAAATGAATAATCGCTCCTTAAACACAAGCAGCAGAGCTTTGTACTGCAACACTAGAGGCCTGGAATTGATACATATCTGTCAGTCATGTGGAACAAGAAAATGAATATTTTGTTAGAAATGAAATTCTAACAAAATGAAATTCTAACAAAAACAAAATGAAATTTTGTTAGAGGATAGTAATAAGGTGTTGAGAGTCTTTCTGAAGAATGGCTAAAAAGCAAAGGTCATGATGACACTGTAGGATTGATAAAGATGCAGACTTGGCAAGGATACTAAATCCTTGAGCAAGGAGTTGTATAAACAACAGGATGTGAGTCCAGATAAGTAAGCTGAAAGAAACCATATGGAAGAGAAAATAAGACCCCTATGTTTGCAGATCTCATGGAATAGCTCCCACCAATAAGGAGCTCAGCTTTTGCAATATGTATGAGCTAATTAGTAGTACTATAAGTATGTGTAGATTATTACAATAAACGAGACTTGCTGACCACAATGCCGTGAGGCTTGTCTCCCGCGACTCCACCCAACAATAAGGTATCTTTCAAAAGTTCATTGATCTTTAGTCACAGACTAGGGAAGAAATCATGTTTCTCATTGCAGAAAAGTGATTTTCCTCAATGAAGGCAAAATTGTAATATGAGAAAGACTGCTTCAGAAATGGCTGCCTTTGAGAGAGACAATTGACACAGACCACGCACCATGGCGAAGGCAAAGCAACAGCAATTTATATCTCTGCATTAAGCAGTGTCAACAGCTCAAGTCCTACTGTGCCAGGTCTAAGACATGCTGATAGGTGTCGAGAAAAGAGATATCTATCTCAAGAAGGCTGATTAACTTAGGAACACTACAAAAATCTATTAAAATCCTGTGGGCTGAGATAATACAACAATCACAAGTAAATGCTCATTTATTGTGGTTTTAATCAATGGAGTTGAAAGCACTTCACCAGTTTTTGCTGGTGGGGCCTCTGCTGCAAGGCTCAGAGATCAGCTCCAGCTAAAGAGGGGTCTATCCGCTGCAAGTCACTGGTGACTTTATCAAAGGATGTATGTGTGAGTGATCCCATCTTAAGTAAGCCCACCCTCACACAGGAGGGTAACCTGGCCTGTCCCCAGCTCTTGGATGCCCCAAATCCTGCTTATGGGTGCCCAAGACAAGAGAAGCTTGAGAGGAAGGAAGGCAGCTGGATCCCAGAGCTGCCTGCTCCACTATCCATTTCTGCAGGATGCCTCCGGGGCTTTTACACTAAAGGTATTCAAGACAAACCTCTGCTTGGTGGGGATGGAAGCACATCAGCCAAATTGATCAGGTTTGGCTTCTTATTAGGCAAGTATGTCAATTCTTTTGGTGAATACAGGGAGGCATTCTGATCTCCAGTGCTTTTGCTCAGGTGTCCAAATGGCTTGCTAGTATTTTGTTTGTACCACTCAAAGAAGTAGGAGAAACAATAGACCTGAATTACTGCTTTAAACAAAACAGGAAAATGAGTACAAAGATGATAAAATTCCTCTGTACTGAAAAAAGTCTCTGCAATGAGAACTTCAAGGCTTTCAGTATATACCCACACAAATAATGTGTACAAATCTCCCAGACAGCTCAGTTCAGAAACTGTGAATGCAACCATATCTTTGGTTTCCTAAAAAAAATAGTGTCCCTTTTTTTCCTCTTCTGAAAATGAGGAAGGTCTACAGGGATGTTAAATAACTGCTGTTCTCTGTGGTCTAGAGCCAGGGGGAAAAGCACAAGGAAACAAAGTTGGTCCTATCTTGCCACTTGCAATATGCTTCCTGTCCAAGTTAGCTTTCTTTATCCATCCTGCCAGGCCCCCTGCAAGCTCTTCCCATCCCATGCCACTTAGATGCACTGAGTAAGAGGCTGTGAGCCTTTTCTATCTACAGGTTAATATTCACTCTCTGAGTTATGGAGCCATTTGGACTAGTGTCTCAAACTGGAAGGATATTTCCAGCAAGGCTGCTCCAGCTGTCCTTGGAGCTGAACTGAGAGCTGCTGGTCCAACTGGCACCTTTCCACCCTGTCCTCCACTCGGTGGTCAGCTGGAGATGGGGGTGCAGCAACCACCCCAGCAAATGACCATCTCTACCCTGGTAACACCTTAACAGATGAAAGATCCTACAATTACTCCCTCACCCATCAGGTATGCCTTTGACAGACTCCTCCTCTTATAACATATAGAGCAATATTGCCAGAACCAATTTCCAAATGACTGATAAATTTTGTAGGGAAGCAGCAAGTGGGAAAAGCATATATAGAACACCCATCCCCACCCTCTGTTTTCCTACACACATTCACCCCGTCAATCTCTTCCCAGAGCACTGTGTTAACCTGTGCGAAGTAGTAAGTTTTTAACTAAGAGGAACTCCCTCAACTTCTTTTAGTTAATAATGACTTTATGTTACCCTTCACTGCAAACTTTCATGTTACCAGGCAACTAACAGCCATCATCCCTCCCATAAGCCCCTGGTTAATACCAGGCTAACAATAGGAATTCTCTTTGCAGTCAACCCATCTGAAGCAAAACATTACCAGAATGCTGTCTTCACCTCCACCCAAGTGCTTTAACCATGAGTACAAACATCATGGCAACAGAGCAAAAATAGTTTTCCTCAGGGACCACCGCCAGCATCTGGTGGTGATAACTTGGCTTTTGCTTCTCCTGTTTCCCCCCCCCCACACTCCTTCTTAATACAACTAACATCCCTCAGTGTCTTCTCAGCCCAGTTACTGGAAGATGACCTCTGTCTCTAGACCTAGCAGGGCCCACATCTCCTGCAGGTATGGGACTGTACTGGCTCAGCCTCTGCCTCTCTCACAGCCCAAAGGGGAGGCAGTACCCAGGGACAAGGAAATACAGGCATTATTTGCAGACACATGGAGGGATGTCTTGGTAAGACTAGTTGCTCCTGTGTTTCACAGCCTCCCAAGCAGTGTCCCTACTGGCAGCTGGCAAAATCTGCCAGAATGGCATAGCTGCTCATCGTAACCTGCAGAGATTAGTGCCTTCTCAGAGCAAGAGGAGCAGTAATAATTGCTTGCAGGCTCTCAAATCAAATATTCTTGCTTCTTTCAGCAAGCCACCACAGCTGTCTACCGCTTCTGCCATTTGCATGGTTCCAGCAAGATCTTTTGGAGGGCACAATCAATGAAGTTCACAAGACTGCAGTCATGTCTTGCAGCACCCTTGAAAAGTGATTAACACTCCCTTTCCATCTCAGCTCAAAGGGAAAACTGCAAAGCACAAAACAGCTTCATCAAACATCTACTTCCAGAACTACCCAAGTCCTTCACCCGAAAGACCTTGCTAATCTAAAACCCACAGTGTTTTATTTAATCAACTGCTTCCAGCAGTGCAAAGCAGTCACTGAAGAGCAGGTCTTCATTAACACATAGACAAATATTCGTCTCCTCTCCAGTCATACCACTGATGACCTAGCTTTCATGCTTAAAGGACAGAAGCAGCTGAAAATCCCAACTTTGACATACTGTGAGAGCCAGAGTGGGATTTGGCCCAGTACAGTACAAGTGTGCCCACCTGCTACAGCACTGGCCTCCTCAAAACACACTTACTCCGTTCTTCCTGTAAGCTGCCTATGTGGGCTTCCCCATATGCCTCTGCCTGCCACACTGGTGTTGCTCCTCAAGGCTCCAGGGTTGAGAGCAAAGTCTTTGCCAAGTTAAAAGAGGGCTCAAAGCTCATGTCTGAGACAGCTTCCATATGTTCACTTCCTTTTTAGTCAGGGAAGGAAACACTTCTCCTTAGCCATCTGTTAATACTATGATATCCATCTGGAGAGGAAGAAAGGAAACAAACCAGCTAAAACATTTCCCCAAGGAGATAAATTGAGGTTATTGGCTAAAAACCCACCAAAATCCATTCTGCATCAGTCCAATAGTTCCTATCTTAGGAGGAGGGCCCTGCTGCACCCCTGGCAAACATTTCAAATAATACTGACATGCTTTGCAGCGAGCAAGATGTTCTTGCTTTATTCTCTGCAAAAGACACAGACCCTTCAAAACCTAAAGGTAAGCAATTAATCCCTGGTGCTGGAAGCTAGGTTTCACATAGAAGAACCTAATAAGCCGTTTTTAACCTCTAACTCTTGAACTTTGCACAGACAATGAACTTTCTCTTCTTTGAATGCTTTCAAAATGGCATGCCGTGGCCACCTGAGGGAGGGCAGAGAGAGAACGCAGGGTGCAAGATCTGCCCCAAACCAAGCTGCTCATTTTGAAATTATCATAGCAAATTATTTTCTTGCACTCTGTTCCTTCCTTTCTAGTGGCAGTATGGGAGAAGAGAACATAGATGTTTTAAGAGAGGGCTGCTGTGAAAAATTTAAACATGCCATGATTTTCTCCCTTTATCCCAGCAGATCTAGATACTTCTGAATATGCAAGTTTCAAGCATTTGCTGATCAACAGATAGCAAGCCTTGTGGAACTACCTCAACTCAAAAGTCACTAGTTCATTAACTAATTACAAGCATAATAGTGGTAGCACAGTAATATCAAATGGAACCTCATCTTTCTGCAGACATCAAGGATTGCCAATTTCATGAAATAGTACACAACAGATGCATTTCTGAGGAATTTCTGAGGATGTGATTAATCTCTTTCCCCTGCCACAATAACAAGAGAAAGATGTCCATGTTTATGATGAATTCTTCTAATTAAGAACCCTGTGCAAATGCCATGTGCCAGGAATCAAGTTCAAGGATAAAATTCAATTGCATAGCTAGGTAAGTACAAATCACAGTGACACTCTTCCTTCTGCCAGGCAGGAGCCAATAAACCATTCCTGGACAACTCGTTACTGTCTGCCTCATTTGAGCCACTCATTACAAGGGCCTTCACCTTGCAGCACTGCAAGATGTCCCACTTGCAAACAGAGACCTGAGTACTCTCAGTACTGCATCCTAAAGATACCCAGTGAGGAGAGGCATCATCCTAGAGGGGCAAAGCATGCTGGCACTGTGCATCAGCAGGGTATATTCACTTCAATTTTCCTTATTACCCCTGCATTCCCTGTAGAAGAGCCATGACTATTTAAACATGCACTGAAGCTCTAAGGAAGGGGATGTCAGTTAAATGCCCAGCGGGAAAGACATTCAAAGAGAAAGTCAATGAAGCCTGAGCAATCAGTGTAAATCAAGACTTTAACCTTTCTGAGCCTCCTTCAGACTCTTGATCTGTAAAAGAAGATGCTTAAACACTTACCACATTTCTGAAGAGTCAAGTGCATGTGACCTGTCAATGCAAAAAATGTTTATTACCGAAAGTACCCATTGAAGTGTCTCAGTCTTATTGTCTGCGGACTGTTTTCCCTGTAAAAACCATGGGGCAGAACAGATGCCACTACAAATCTGTTTAAAGCAGATATATGGATTCACTTTCAACCTGTACATCTCTAGTAGACAGATTCTTAGCTTGATGCAATATCCAAGTCCTAACTAATCTGACACTAGTAATTAAGTCATAACTATAGCAGCCAGTACCCCAGCTTCTGGTGCATAAAACAGCAGTTTCTGTTTATTGACCAGCAGAGAGAAATCTGGCTGCCTGGCAGCTGAATCAGATGGGAGCAGTCCCTTTCAAATGCAGCAAAGAAAACTTTCAAGGAAAATCATCCTCTATCCACTGCTCTCTGGGGTAACACAATTAGGCCATGACATACAGACAGGTCATTTAATACAATATGAAAAAATACATTGATTGCATTTCCCTTGCCTGAATGGAAGGCAGGCTGTTAAATTACCTCTGAAGGAGCAGACAGGCCTCTCTAACAGCAATCCACTCCTCCCAAACCACACATCTTTAAAGAGCAGCCAGCTCCAGCCCAGTCACATAGAATTCTACCCTGTAACCCCAGCATCCTTAGATAATTTTTCCTGCTGGTTCCAGACACTGGTTCCAATCTGGCTCAATATAGACTAAAACCACAGCATTGTGCTTCCTGCATTTTATATTGTCAACCTCTTTAAAGGAACAGAGGAAAGAAAGAACTATCAGATGGTTTCTGTACCTCCTAAAGCAAGCCAGAAGCTCCAGGAGCCATGGAGCCATTTCTGCAAGAGGCAGTCAACATCTGCAGGAAGGCTGAAGTTATTTTAAGGCAATATTAAGAGCCTACATTTCAGTGAACATTCAAGTATTTTAAATGCATTAAAATTGTTTTAAATATATTTTAATACTTCCACACTCTCTCTATACTAGTAGAACATAATAAAGACGAAAAAGTCCTTGCACCCCACACTTCTTCATACATCTTTCTCATCCCAAGGAAGCACCAAGCAAGCTTCTCCAATTCAGATAAGCTAGTTCAGCAAATCAAGGAGAATATTGCCATCATACTCTCAAAAATGTACCAAATCAGTTTAATTAAAGCTTAGAGAGTTTTTTTTTAAACGTTTTTGAGAAATGCACAGTGACAAGTTCTTTCAGGTCAATACTTACTAAAGCACAGTATAAATACCTTCCTCCTTGCCAGACTTGGTGTCTGTCCTGAGAACAGATAGCTGAGCTGCCCTCTAACATCGAAGACATTCCCATGCAGTTGTTTTTCACACACTCTTTGGTAATGCTGGAGGTACTGAACTAGCAGGAGAATTACACATAATTCTTCTGGAAGCACAGCCTACAGGAAGCCTGAATGGCACTACCAAACAGGTGGGGATTTTTCACTCACCTTTTTAGGAGCAAAGGTATTTCTTTTAGATCATCAGGCTTTTGGTCTGTTTTGGCCATCTCTTCCCCTGAAGTAAGTCCAAAGAGCCCATTTCTGCTTACAGTGCAGAGCCATTCTAAAAAACCAATTCTGCAGAACCAATTCTGTCCCACTCCCACTACCCCAATAGCACCATATGGAGATACTCAAGAAGCAATAGCAAGTCTGTGTCAAACAGGACAGACTTACCTAAGGATGTTGAATTGCTTGCATTTTTTAGGAGCTTTCTTGAGGTGGCATATTGCTGCTGACCTACTCCTCACCCCTCTGATCAGGAGAGGTGCTCTCCAGCATGCCTCACAGAGCGGGTTATCCAGCCCAGGTACAGGCTGTACCCAGGGCCCCACACTTAGACTGCCAAGTTTCCCCTACCTGCATTACAGAATTATTGCCAATATTACCCAATATCACTTGCCAAAACAACAGTGGTAAAGGCCTGGCCATCTGTTTGTAACTTTTCATCACCCAGCTGGTGTTGTCCAGACTGCTGGAGCCTGAACTAGCTAAGTACCCCTTCTCGATGCAAAGTTGGGTGTGCAGTGGCAGTGGCAGGTGCCCAACATTCAGACAACATCTGAGGGAAAATGAGTACAACCAGCTCAATTCACCCTTGTAAAATTCTGCTCCTACAAAAGTAGACAATGTTGCTGTACTTGCATTTGATTATTAATAACTCGTGGGGAAAAGGCCATATGCCCAGTCACATGGTAGTGCCCATGACAACTTGTGCCACATGCCACCAGCCAGGCATATAAGCATTTCAGCATCCAGCACCGCTGTTTTTACCTATCTGCAACGAGAACTGGGTAGCAAGACAATAAATGAGTACCTGCTACAAATGCCGGGAACATATTCCCTGATGAAAACACTCTTTTTTTCTGCAGAGAGAATGATTAAAAGTGTTACAGTGTATTTTCCACTCAGAAGAGCAAATTACACAGAATACTGGCTTAAGCACATGGGTAAGGATGTCATTTGGCATGAAAACAACGTAACATGGGGAACCTCACTTTACCCTGATTAAGTTGAGAATTTAAGTCTTCAAAAGCAGAATTAAGGATGAAGAAGCAGCATCAGCCCCAAGGAGCACTGCTGGTCATTACCCCAGCCAGGTTAAGCAGTGTTTCAACACCATTCAGTATTTAGGCTGAGGTGGGAGAGGCTGAAGTCCACCTTCCAGAGCTCAGCAAGCACCCTGAGATTTTACTCCAGTACAGCCTGGCAAGGCAGTTTATCACGATGAGAAGTCATGTTGCAACGTGGTAACAGGTTTAATGATTAACATTTACACATCACTTAGAAGTTTTTTCGAACCTGTCTCCTGTCCCAGCAGCTTATTCTCAAATGATACTTCCCCCCAAATGATATGCAGAAAGAATTGCACACCAAAACCCAAGTTGACCTTTGAGGTAACTGAGGTAATCTAGCAAATTCATTGAATATATGTAGGTACACAATTAATATCCAAGCTGTCTTGGCTTCACTGGTGTTTTCACCAGAGTTAATAACCAGAGGTTAGCAGTTATGAATAATGCTTTGTTTCCTTTCAGCAGAGCTCAAGGCTTAATCTCTGCTCTGCATCTGAAATCTCTGAAATGGGGGAAAGAATGCTTTCTATCCCCAGCTCTTTATCTCACTCATGTACAGAGGTTATGAACTCCAGGACAGAAGCTGTCTTTTCTGTTCACATTTCACAAAAGAGCCCCTAGTCTGGATACCCAAAGAGATCTGCAGATAAACAGGAAGCGCCCAGCAGCACAGGCCTTGTGTGAGGTCTTGGATAGGAGCAAGACAAATGGGAGATCTCACACAACTCTTACATGCAAATTGCTTGGAAAAGGATGGCAAGGCAACTGGTAACTCCAAGCAGGCTTGTGGCAGCCCCTAATGGTTTATTATTCAACCAGTCTCCCTTCTCACTCTCCCTTCACAGAAGGGCCCCGAACAAGTCCTTCCCATACAGAAAGAGCCTGCTACATACAGACACACATCCAGCTGTGAGCTGTGCACTCCCCTGGTACACACAGTTACACCTAGGGCAGGGGAAAGGAGTTTTCATAGAGAACAGCTTCTCTCCACATCTCTCCTTTTGCACCTGAACCCTCAGCACACTGCCAGCCCTCACCCAGCTCTGCCAAGCAGCTCCAGGTAATGGCTGGAGTCACCCCCATCGCAACCCAGCGCAAATCTGATCTCTGCATTGCACAGCTGCTGAGCCCACCCCAGCATAAGCAGCATCTGTCTCAAATGTCTCCCACCTGACAGGCACTGATCAAAATGCATCTAAATTTACCCCTATCAGATATGGGACAGGTATATGGGAATTCATCTTGGGAAGAAAAATACTGAACAGAAAACTTGAAGCGAATTCTGACCTCAGTGGAAATATTCTCCATTCAAATTCAACTCACCTACTCAAGATCAGAAAGATATGAATTGCCTCTAATGATTCAAAATAACCTTCTGGCAATATGCTTCATGGCTGTCCTTGCCACAGAGAATGGTAAAGACCACACTTAAAGCTCTGCACAGGGCCAGCAAATTAAATATAGCAGTGGGAACTGTATTTCTAGCAGAATTATAAAAGCACTAACAGAAAACTGGACAAGAAAATTGATGATGTATTGTGGATACTCAGAATTTACTTAGTCTTTATGAATCTGCCACAAGACTTAGTTTAGCAATTTCCTGGATATTTAATAAATACCATGTGTAGCATTATTTCCTAATTTCTCAGATTCACTGCTATATGAGCTAGGGAATCCAAATGGTCACCCTGCCTTTCTGTTTTGTAACACTTTTAAGTATTCTACCATGATGAACAGCATCACGCAGTTACACCCCTCCCCTCCTGTCCCCCACAAAAAAACAAGTCAAGATATTTCATTTGAAGTTTAGATTTTGGATTCTGCTGAAGCCAAGCTGAAAGAACTGTGCAGAACTGTGTACTGGGTTTTCTGAACATGCAGCCCACTGGCAGGAGCAAGTTCCTTTTGTACTCTGGTGAACTGGGGAGCCTCACAAGGCTCCTATGGTACAGGAGTCACAGAAAAATAAGAAGGGAATCCCTTTATACACCCAGTTTCCAGCACTGCTCTCCCCTCCTGCAGCTGCTGGTCCTGCCCAACTGAGTGCCAGAAGTCCCTGCTCCTGCCTCAGGCAATCTGTAGACACAGACTAAAGCCGGTGTGTGGGGCAGCTGCCACAGCTCAGGAGGTCATGAGCATCCTGCACAGCCCCTGCAATAATGCAGGCACAACAGGGTAGGGAGAGTTTTCTCCCCTCTTCTTCAGCACTTGCAGTGGTGCTAATACCTGTTTATCCATTCTTGGCCATTCTTTATGATGTCTCTTAGGAGACATTGGGCAAAAGCAGAAGAAAAATACAGAGCATTCCAATCCCCTTTAAGCTCAATGAGACAATTTTAATCCTTTAACTAAAGGGAAA
>NW_008239553.1:12238364-12242870 GCF_000691975.1 Corvus brachyrhynchos
AGAGGGGGAAAAATGAGATGGACTGTGACAGGTTGGAAGGACTAAATCCCCGTTAACTAGGGCACCAAGATTTAAAGGGCTCAGCTTTGCACACATCAAATCTCTCTCACAAAGTCCTCACAGAACAGTCCCCTCCAATTCCTCAGTGCAAGTGAGAGTTGGTGAGAGCCACTGCCCCAAGGATGCTGGCAGTGGGCAAGAGAACACTACTGCCATGGCATTCCCATGCCATGACTGATGCATCCAAACCCATGGGGGTGGCCGAAGCATTCAGGCAGCCCTTTTGAGTCACAGGTGCAAGGGGTAGCAAAGGTACCAACCACGCAGGGCAGTACTGCACAATTAACAGCTGAACAGCAGCAAGAAGAATGTAGCCATAACCTGTATTTCACATTAGCCCCGCCACACGCAATGATTTGTATCACCCCACCATGTTTCCTTTCAACTCCAGCACATCTTCCCTGAAACTGAGGCTTTGGGCCCAAGAAAATTAACAAGTAAATAATTTTAAATGCATAATTTTTAATAATGCTGTAAGGAGAGTGATGCAGGCAGATCAGCAGATTTTTCCCATTACCTGATGTGACTCAATCTGTATCCTGTGCTGAAAGGACAGTGTTTGCTTTCACTGTTAACCACCTCCTCATGACTCGCCTAACCTGTAGCTTGACATTTGTGTCTATTCAAGGACCTGACCTGAGCCAGCAGTCCAACTGCTCACTTAAAATCCTTTCACACTCAGCCAAAGGCAGCTTCTGATAGGTGCTTGGGCAGCTTCTCCAAGGCCAGACCTCACTTGACTTCATCTCATCATTGCCTGGCCTGACAGATTCACAGTCAGTTCTGAAGGAATGCTGATTTCCCAGCCCTTGCCAAAATTTCTTTTGGGCTGCTCAGCCAATGTGGTCTAGTTTTCCCAGCACAGACTGGAAATGCCCCAAAAAGTCCCACAGGGCCACTCAGCTAGCAGGCATGACACAGCAATCTGGCATTCCAAGGCACGGGACAACTAGACTCAGACTACCCAAACACAGGGAGGATACAAACAGACACCAAGTTCATCCAGGTTTGCTCCAACAGAATTTTTGAAAGGGTTTCTTCACTGCAGATCATCCATGCTTCTGCTGCCAACCCAAGCTCAGTATAAACACCACCCTGCACCCGAGCAATGTGCTCAGCCCAGCCTGCCCCTGACAGAGGAGCCAGCTCTGCAAGTGAAGCACCAACAGGGATGTGGCAAATGAACATCCCTAGGCCAGAGATAGGGTTATGCCCCTACCTGTTTGTCAGTGCTCCTGCCAACCCCCCCAGAAGTCACTGTGAGAGGCTGTTCCCTATCTTAAGGCATAAAACAGGTAGTTCAGCCAAATGGAGACATTTCAGAAGGTTGGGAGACACATACAGCCTACTCCTGGTGGCTGGTAATTCCTACCACACAACCAGATCTGAATAAACCTCACTGAAAGGTACAAAGAAAGAAAATGATCCACAAAAAATGACATGCATATTATAGCACCTGGGAAATACAGCATGATCCCATGCACCAGGATTTGGCAATGAGCACTTGTACCATTCCCAGTTTTTAACTCCAACACTTTACTATTGATTTTTACGATTTCAAAAGACTACAGGGAACTACATAGGAAGCACACAATTGTTTCAGTTTCATTGTGTGGATGTGATGGCTCCCATTTGCACTGCCACTGCATCCAGATTCCTGTACTCAGAGACTAACTGACCAGTTACCCAAGGAGCTGCACTGCTTTCTGCACCTTGTATATACTCTTCCTTATTTATTACGCTTTTTACTGCATACTTGGTACCAAAAGGCACAAAGTTACAGCATGGCATTACTGGGCATGACACTCTCTGGCACCAAATACTTTGTTCAGGGCACTCAGCATGCAAGCAGATGGAAAGCATAATTTTTCCAATTTTTTCCTGCAGAAGGTGTTTTTCAGAGAACCTCTGAAGACACTTTCATTGGTTAGAAACACTTTTCCAGCCAAGCCCTAGCTGTTTCAGGGCTGTTATCCAAAACAATAAAGGCAAGGAAAAGAATCCTTTTTTTTCCTTACAGGCCCACAAAATGTCTGATGCAGATTTCAGCACAGGTGCTTTCTCTCTCTGCTACTGTTAAACAAAGCCTCCTCAAAAGGATTGTGTTACAGGTTACAAGACGAAAAATTTGTTAGGTGGGAGAACTGAAAACAAGAGGTTAAAGCAGATAATTTTCTGCAGTTTTAGCCAAATGTCATCAGTGACCATGCTGTAACAGTCAGAAGTTACAGCTCTGCCCCAATCCAACCACGGCAGCCTTGAAGCCTGAACTGCAAACTCAACCCTCCAGCTCCATCATGGCAGGATGACCAGCCAAGCACCATCTGAGCAGCCAAAACAGCTTCCCAGCCTAGGGGCAGCACATGTGACAGCTTCATTCTCATCCTGGGGATGCACAGGGACACCAACAGTGCTGTGAGACCTGCAGTGGCACTGCAGAGGGAGCTGAGGCAGGTCTCTGCATGGATGATGTCCCCGAAGGAGCCGAAAGGAAGTAGCTCCAAAGGAAGCATGCAGCTGCCTATCAAAAACCCAGTCTCTACCAATGCTGAGAAATTACCCACATGCACAAAGCACGTCACAACACAGGTAATTTCTCTGCAAAGATGGGGCCCAAGAGACCCCTATTATTTTTTACTTTGTTTTTGATTTTGTTTTAAATCTACTGCCATATATCTCACTGTTTCCACAGCCCCAAGCGCAACTGGGACATGGAAATCTGAAGCGGACAGTCCACCACCCGTCTTTTATCACTTTTATTAGTTGCAAGAATATGTGCTTGTAAAGACGAAGCAAAAGACAGCAGCAGGTAATACACAACCTTTTCTAACAAATCCTGCTGTTCAGAGCATGGAGCAGCCCATGCTGTGCCTTTAACACGTTCCTCTTGCGGCAGATCGGCCCTGACCTGCTACATTTCTGCTAATCCCCTTCCTTGTTCAGAGGGTATACAAAGGGAGAACTCAACCATTTTGCTAAGGTTATCTCTTTCATCTCCAGCCCTTTACAAAACTTGCAAGCTAAGCTGCCCAAAAGCCCTGTGAAGTAGATAAAATTTTCATTGTAGACTTTGGGGAAACTGAGGCATATGAAGAGCCTGTAAGGAAGATAAGTTCAGCTCAGTCAACAAGCCAGCTCAACTCACAGCCCATGGGTCTCACTGTGGTTCAGTCTTTACCTTAATGCAACAGTATGGGATGTGCTGTGGATCACGGCCTCTGCGCTAGGCACCGGAGAGACAGAGCAGCAACGACAGCTGACAGGACAGCCCCAAAGAAACTACAGCTCTACTGCAGGAGCTGGCAGACTGAGCTGGAGGGGCACAGGAGAGCAGCACACATGACCAAAACAGGAAAGAGAAAGCAAGGGCTTGGGACTCTTACTGAGGTGACATAGAATAGGAACAACCAGCTGGCATTCTATGGGGAGCCAAGGAAGACCAAAAGATCCCACCTTGCCAGGCTCTGCCCTGAGGCTTCTCCTGCAGAAGGGAGACAATGCACAAGTGAGTCAGGGTCCCCCTGCTGTCCCATGTGCTTCATCCCCAACACATATGCCTCTGTTTCATTGCCTTTGTGCTATGCACATTTTTCCAACAGGAATAATTAAGTCAGTTTTCAGTGCTCCAAAATGCTCCAAAATGCTCCCATTTCAGTGCCACTGAAAAAAACCCATCTTCTCCCCCTGCCTTTTAAGTGACTCTCAACCTGCCTGCCTTGGGATGAAGTGTCTGGACCAAGTTTCACCATGGCAAACAGCAAACTGAGAAGTCTACCAAAGCTTTCTGTTTCCAGCAACACTACTAAATTTTTAGTTTTTAAATCTTAAGACAGTTTTGTATATGCAAAGACAAACCTACCAGAGGAAGCAGCTGTATACTAAAGAATGCTTCAGCTCGCTAAAACTTGCAACTGCTTCACGTACTGATTTAATGAAAAGGCTCTAGTAAAATAAATCATGTTCAGGAGCACTACACTGGCACTCCCCTCACTTCTACACACTGTCCCAGGCTGCCCAGACCACCACATTCCCCAGGCCCCGGCTACCTCACTACAGCTACAGCATTGTTTTAATTAACAATTAAGGCTAGTGCTGCCAACTGGATTTTATTAATATTACTATTGTGAACAATTTCTTTTATTTATATTTTATTTTTAATGTACCACAAGGACCTCTGGGACAAATTAAATATAAAATAATTTTCTGACATTTAGGCAAATAGCAGTCATTGCCACATTTTTAAAACATAAACACTGTAAATAAAATATTAAACTGTCAAGCTGTCACTGAATCTTCCTCCTGCAGTAATATCCTTAGAGAAAAAGTTACCAAGTCATCCTTTCCCAGGCAGCTGGCACAGGCCTCATGTGCCATAAGAGAGATGCCACAGAGATCCAAAAAAATCAGTGCTGCAAGGGTCTGGCCACAGCAGGGATTGCTGTCACC
>NW_008239553.1:12242915-12248558 GCF_000691975.1 Corvus brachyrhynchos
AGCAGGAATTGCTGTCACAAAACCCCAAGCATTAAGGGCTGTGTCCCCCACCCTGATACAAACTGGGAAGAGCAGAGGCCATACAGGTGCTGGGCAGAGCCAGGCGGGTGCTGGATTTTGGCAGTGGAACAGTCCAGGCTGAACAGCACAGACAAACCCAGCAACTGGCAGGAGCACCTTCACCTGCAAAAGCATTGGCACTGCCACCTGCAGCTTCTTTTCCATCTCATTTCCAACACCCGAGATATTTGCAGAGCCACGGGGAGTGGGCTGCTTTGCAGGCTGGTAGGATGGAGAGATGAAGTTTCCTCCACTTTTCCTTTAACTTGAAAGGAAGATGTTTTAAGAAAACGAGAGCATTTTGTGAGCTGTTGAACATGGCTTGCTCACCGTACCTTGCTGGTCTCGAGCTCCTGCAGCCTAGGTGGTCTGGCTTGCAGGCAGCATCACAGCCTTGTGGAGACCACAGTGTGCTCAGTCCACGTGTGCAAACTCAAACACAGACAGCATAAGAGCAGAGAGAAATCTACAGAGCCATATGCCTGATCCTTGCCCCAAAAGGCAGTAGACTCAAGAGGGACCAACCTGCTATGAGTAAAATGGTAAGGAAGCTGCTGAAATGAACTGTGGCATCTCATTAAAAATTAGGTCTTTTCTCTCCATGGCACAGCAGGTCATGAGATCAGGTCTGACAATATGTCAGTGCAAGGAATTAGTACTGTTCCCCCTCTTGTTGTGTTTGTTGGGTTTTTTTATTTATTTAGGATCCACCTCAGTTTCCAGAGTTACATGCCTGAGACTACAAGACCTGCCTCCAGGCAGGCACACATGCAGGAGCCTCACGGGACACAGGTCCCTGAAAAATCGTATCATTTAGCAGACCATGGAAGTTGCAGCTTATCCCAGTCATGAGGAAAACAGCATCCTCTGAAAGCTGCACACAGAGGAAATGTGATGAAGGGATGAGAATAAAATCATTCATCAATGCACAGTGAACATCAGCCAGCGCCTGCTCTGTGGGATTCAGATACCCAGGAGCCAAAGGCAACACAAAACAAAAGCACCAGAGCATGCTGCTAATTAGGTGTTCCAGGGTCTGAAGAGCAGACATCAAGGTGGTCATACATGGTGTCAAATCCAAGCATGGCTAAATGTGCCAGTTTGTCAACTCAGAGAAGCAGGTAAAGCCCAGCCACTGCCTATTTTCTGGCTAAACAAGACGTGGGAATGAAACAATTGACATCTTTCCTCGCCAACTTGTTCTTTGCCTACGCACACCACCTGTTCTGAGTAAAGCATCCCAGTGGAGTCTCCTGCTTGCTGTCTCACCACAGGCAGGTGACACTCAGTTCAGTGATGTTTGCAGAGCTTTTACAAATCCTTGCTACAAGGAAAAAGGATGCCTTGATCTCATCTCCCCAGCGCTCACTTTACATGGCTGAGCACAGAGGTAGGGAGCAGCCAGGAGGGCCAAGCCCAGGCAACCTGAGCCAGCATTACAATACAGGGCCTCTCTGCTGCCAGACTGGCTCCAGTGGGGTCACAGAGCAACTACACAGGTCATAAAAGTTGGCAGGATGAAGACAAGAGACAACATACCGGCTCCAAAGAGCAATTGACAAAGATAAGAGGCATCGTACCTGCTCCAAAGAGCAGCTGGGCATCAGCCTAACACAAGTCAGAGCATTTAGATAAGGACACTATTCTGTCTCCAACTTCCAGGCGTGTTGCTGCTTTCCTGCCACCCCAGAGAAGACAGCAAGCTGAAGAACCCTGTGGGCAGCTTCACATCCCGCTTTTGACTAGGGAATAGGAGCAAATACTCCCACCCTCAGCTCACAGTCAGCCAACAGAAAAATGTCTCTTTCAAAGCTGCCTACCAACCATCCCTCTCACTAACAAGCTTTGCCCACACTGCAGCAATGGCCTCGCTCTCTTCACTGGGACACAAGTATGCTGGGTGAGCTTCCCATGCTGCAGTCTTTAGGCAGGGAAGAGCACAGCCCTGGGCCCTGCTCATCAGTGCCATACTAAAGCACATAAGCAGCACATGGCGAACAATTAACCACCAGTACACAGTGCAGGAACGATGCCAAAACCCTTCCAAAGACACATGGCACAGCTTCTGGCCTTTGGAAATTTCCTGGAGACATGAGACAACCTTTTGCTAGGGAGGGACAGAAAAGAGTCCAGGGAATAAGTTCATCTTCCAAAAACACACAAAGCAACTATCAGAGGTCTCAGGGCTCCTTCTAATCGATATGAAACTATGCTGTGCTCCAGAGGAAAAATGCATTTCTAGGAGTGTGATACTTGCTTGTGTTTCTACCCTCTGTGGTAAGTGGAAGGGGAAGCATGCAGGGCTCAGCATATCACCAAGTGAGCCCTGCCATTTACCAATTTCTGAATTTTCATTTCAAGCATCTGTAGAGCCTGTTTATGAAGAGCCTATTGCAGAGAGACCACATGTCAAGATTTCTATATATAAAGCAGATATCTGCAGGATCACTATTAATGCACAAGCTGTTTCTGGGACACTGATCTCTGACAGCTCCATGCCCCAGCTTAAATATTCAAAGGTTTCCCTGGATGACTCCAGGAATCAGATTTTAAGTTCAAAGTTGTGCTAATAAATATGAGGTCAACAAATAAAAAACAGTTTCAAGCTGAGACTTGCAATTGACTGTTTACCTAAAGTGATTTTTATTCTTCACATTAAGAGAGAATAAAGAAGTAAAACGCAAGCCCAGAAAGCACTTCAGTTTTTAAACCCATGCAATACACCTTCACTTGCCCAGGATTTGAAATGTCATAGCATAGATGCAAGAGCAGAACTCTTGGACTTGCTCATCCAAAAGAAAGATTTTCTTATTTTTCCCAGACACAAAAGCAGCCAATTTTAGAAAACTGAAGAAATATTTTTCCAGAGACCCATAAGTCACATGAGTCACCCTTAATTGCAGATGATCCCAAACCTGAACTCCAACACCATCACTCATGCAGAGCAGAGGAAACCAGAAGCTGGATCAAAATAGGCAGCTTGTCTCAGTGGCTCTGCAGAAAGCCAAGGGATAGAGGAGCAGGTGGAGCACAGGCACACCTCCCCATATACATGACTGCCATTATACATTAAGTCAAATAATCTAACTTCGAGGGGAATTAACTCAGGGTTGAGGGCTCTGTGCTGCCAAAGGACAGCTGCTTCTCTAGATCCATTATTTCTCCAGTGGGGCACTAGAACTGGCACATTTCTCGTCCTGGCTGGGAGCGGGAGGTGGGCTGTGCTGCCGCCCACACGCCGTGCAGCCAGGGACAAAGCCGGCCACATGCTGGGGACCGTCCGCACAGCTACTGCCCCGGCCTGACCAGCCCTCAGGCTCACACACGCAGCTCAGACCACAAGACCCACTGCTCAGACCCTGCTACATGCCATGCCCTGGGGGACAGTGCTGTCCCCAGACCGCCACCAACCTTCCCACACTGTGCCCACCTGCAGTCACTTCCCTGCTTCTGCCCCAGCAGCGCAGGCAGAGGCCAAGGCTGGGACAGCTCCTTGCACACATCACTGCTAAGCCTGTTAGGCACCCCACAGCCATAGCACTGCATAGTTACAGGAGTAGACATACTGCATTTTACCACCTTGCCTCTCATGGCAACCCACCAAACCCCTGGGAACCTGCATGCATGAGGGAAAGCCCAAACACCACAAACCCTTCCTATTTCTCTACGTTTACCTTCTCTACGCAAATACATCATGGCAGGTCAGGATGTGATATTTCCACCAAGCCCCACTGCCAAGTGCATCAGGAGAGGGTCCTCCTTCATCTCAGAGACACCTGGGAGCCCTACTGGGAGGGCTGGCACATCCTGGGACCTCAGTTACACAGGGACAGGAGACACAAAAGATGATTATATTTCCTTGCTAAGGGATTTTGGGCATGGAGCAGAGTTGGGATGATTTACACTGTTTTGAGAGCAGGACCAGATTTGGAGTGGCTGTTGCGTGACACTGTATCTTGTAAGGAGAGGCTTTGTGGTTAGCCATGAGCACATACTGCCTCCCCCCAAACAGCAGCAATATAACAACGTGCAGCACTGCCACAGCATCCTCCTCACCAGGATTTTAAGATGCTTGCAGGCAATATGGATTCATGTAACCTCACAAGCCCTCTGAGAGGGAGTAAAGTAAATGCTATAAAAAACCAGAAGGGATAAGCAGGGCAACAGAGAAATAAAACTGCTAGAGGCTCAGGGGCAGCTTCCTCTGCCACTAAGGTGGAATCAAAAGCAGGAGTGCTCCAAATCCCCCGTTTGTTCAACTCAGCCCTGGCCAGCCTGAGAGCGTTTCCCAGCACACCCAAAGGGCTGCAGCAATAACAGCACTCGCAGAGCTCCTCACTGTACTCATTCCCACAGTCCTACTCCACAGAGGGTCTCACAGCAGAGCAGCCTGACCTGCCAGCAGTCCCCGGCCCTAGCGAGCTGCAAATAACCTAAGTGCTCTGCCCAAGAGCCTCAGCTTTGACTTTGGAGTTTCAGCAGCTGCAAGCAACGGCCAAGGGGCTCAGCTGAAGGGTTTCCACTCTGCTGCCTGAGGGCTGGGACTGCTCTGACAGCATTTTCCAAACATTCACAAGGCTTCCCAAACACGCATACACACACCTCCCATTCCCACTTTACAAGTGAAGAAAAGCAAGACACGGGCCAAAAAAATCCCAGTGCCAGCCAAGGAGGGGAGCGGGCAGCCCTGGCGGCTGGCCCCTGATCCGACTCTGACCGGGCTGCTGCTTTTGTTCGCTTCCGTGTGTGCGTAACCAGCTGACAAATGGATTCACAGCCAAAGAGTGACACACAGTGCAGTTCCCGAACAGCTTCAGCTGGATCACTCCTGGGAATGGTATTGCTGGGCCACTTCTTGCTCCAGGGGCTGATTTATTTTTTATGAAGAGATTGCCTAGAGTTGGGAGAGCTTTATTGATGCTATTATACAGGCTGAAGGGAGGACAAATCACCCCCACGGACAGAGCAGAAAGGTCCTCATCATCCTTAAGAGGGGAGCTCAATTTTATCCCCCTACCGAGCCCACAGATACCCAGGGAGGGCAGAGTGTGGAGCTTTCAACAAAACTAAAGTAGCACATCAGGGCACCGCTACCACCCCTCGGGTTAGGAAGGAGCCCTGGGGGCTCCCGCCATCTCCCTGCCCAAACCCTAGCCTGAGCCCGACTCAGACTGCTGTCTCTGGCTTAAAAGAGACAAAACTCCCGAGTGGCGCCCAGGTCCCCCACTGGCAACCAAGCGGAGGGGACCGAGGCAGAGGTTGGTACCAGCTGTACAGTCCCCCTCTGCAAGTGCCACTCGCGTTCCCCCGGCCCGATGCTCAGAGCCCGGCTGGCCGGAGGAAGGGCTTGAGAGAGGTCATGGCTCTCAGCTGGTCCTGACGGGAAAGCACTGTGATCACATACATGTGTCTGTACATATCTGTATGTGTGCGTCTCCTGAACGCGAACCAAAAACCTTCCAGCTGTTTCACCCGCCTTTTTTCCCGGTCAAGGGCAGCAGCTCTAAAGCCGGAGGAGCAGAGCCCGGGCTGAGAGCGGCGGAGACAACTCGCGAACACTTTACCTACGGCATTACTCTATTC
>NW_008239553.1:12249519-12279610 GCF_000691975.1 Corvus brachyrhynchos
ACACAGGATCTAGACACCCGCGCCGTGGAGATGAGCCCATCTCCCACTGAAGCTATGGTGCTTCACGGGAGCAAGGCTCTCGGGCTGACAATGGAGCTGCTCAAGCACCTGCTCCCATTGCTGCCACACGCAACAGTCACGGACGGGCACAAGGGCTGGGCGCCTGGGCCAGCGCCACAGCCTCGAGGCCTTTCAAGCCCTGTGGGAGGACAAGCATGGCAGTGGAGAGGCAACGATGATACAATTCCACATCACAGGGCACTGCTAAAGCTGTAGTGGTAAAAAGCTTACTGAATCCTGCCCTGCGGGCAGCTTGAAAACAACAGAGCGTGCAGCTTGTGAAACCAAGTGACATTTAGGCACAGTGCAGCTGCTGTGCAACTATGGCTTAAAGGTTTGCAAGAGCAGGAGGAGGTACCGAGAAAACTTACCAGGGAAAACAAATGTTTAGAAAACAAAGGTGCTTCCAAGGCACCTGATGAGGGGATTAGAGTATTTGCATTACAGTACGGAAAATGTCATCAGGGCTTCTAAATAACTTTTTGCCCTACTTTCCTCCTGACCAAATTCCTCTAAGTGTAACTGCAACCTGCCCTTCTAAATTGCCCTTTGAGATTTACCTGCTCACTGCTTGTTTCCAGAAGTACAGCACAGTACAAAATTCATTTGTCAGACTTGTTCTGTGGGCACTCAGGGCAGAATGTTGTTTTTAGGACTACCACCTCCCAGGGCTGCAGCATGGCTGCACATCAGCCTCCCTGCTAAGCACACTGCACGCCTGATGTAGAAAATGTTAGAAAGCATCTCACATCCTCCTAGGTACTTTTCCCAATGACCTGACAACCACACACAGCTTCCCAGGCTGACTAGTCATAGTCAGTGGCAAGGGGAAGTTTGAGACATTTAAGGCAAAAACAAAGTCCTCCAAGGGATCAACAAAAACATAGATAGTCTAAGCTGTCCGGCCCAGAGGCTGGGCTCCCACTATTTTCAATCTCTTTCACAGTCTTAGTGGAAAAAGAGCATCTGCTCTCTTGTGTGGGTTTGGATTCAGCAGTTGCCTGGGCTGCAGAGGGACATGAAGAGAGGCAGAGGATCTGTTCCAAGCACTCAGAGAAGAGGAAGACAGGGAATAAGGTGTGTTCATGTTCCTGTGACAGCAGAGCCAGGCAGACTGTCTTTTCTGTCACCACTGTGCAGATCATACCAGACTATGCTTGATTCCTTCTTAGTCTTTCTCACCTTTTGGTGGCATTCACTACAGAAAAGCAAATCACAAACAGCAGTGGAGACTTGTGTGTGAAACAGGAGAAAATCCTCTGCCCCAAAACTTGAACTAAACAGACTGCCTTCTCCTGCTCTCCCAAGCACGCTGCTTCCCCTTTCCACTGCAGCCATTAATTTTCTTCCTAACCCCGCTAGCACACCCTATAAGCTGCCATGCAATCACTATTGCCTCTCAAGGGAAGGCTTGTAGGGAAGTGTCAGAAATGAGCAGAGTGCTCTGTAGGCAAGCTTCAGCAGAACCCCAAACAGAAGCCAGGTCAAGAGGTCTTTCTTCTAGGGGGCAGTTGTTTTTACTCTCCTCTCCCTCCAGGAATCAGCACTAGAAAGCAGGGTCTGTTCCTGCAGAAACACATTCAGAGTGCTGGGTAGGGAAGCTCTGCTCTAGCCCACAATCCCAGTGAAGGGCACAGCAAAAGCTGTGTTACCCACCTGCAGAGCTGGTGGCAGATCAGCTCACCATGCCAGCAGATCCAGTTCAGCACAGACAAACCAGATTTGCAGGGGTCTTTCATTTATGTTGCCTAAGCTTTGGGACCTATTTGAGCTGAAGAGTGTTAGGAGGTGCTGGTTGGGGCAGTAGAGCTATCTGACCTGAAGGAGACAGGACCTTCAGCACAGCTCCAGCAGAAGAGGGACACACCAGGCTTCCACATGCTTTGAAAGCATCTCTGCAGTGATGTTTCATCTCCAAGGCCCAAATACCTCACTGTAGGATCACCAGCTCACAGGTCTGAGCTATTGGTACTGACGGTTCCATTTCCTGCAGCCAGAACTTGCAATGATTTAATCTCTGACCACCGAGCTTTGCTCCAGAATCTCAACTTTCTTTTAAAAGACAACACACTTCTAACCTTACGTTCTACAGGGATCTCTGACAATATAAATTGTTCAGTTCAGGTATAGCTGTACTGTAAGCTGCAATGCTGCATGCAGATTTTAGAACCAGCCCATCAGAGAAAAGAATACCAGAAGCAGTCTGGCATGGGGATCTCTACACCACACAACTGGCAATGTAGACATACAATGAATATTAACAGCGATAATAAATACTTCAGTGCTGATCTTTGCAAAAGCATCAACTAATTCAATAAATGCCCTAAGAGAAGTGACCTGAGAAACATAATATAATAAAATAAACAAATCAAGATTATACAAACCCCACAGCAGAATTATGGGATCTTATCACCACATTTGTGCTTTTTCAGTTCAATCATAGAGATGTTAAGTCTTTTCTTATTTTGTGACAAACTTTGTACAGTGGAATAAGGGACCTCATGATAACCCAGGCAGCTGTTTTTTTAGCATAAGCATAAACTAAGTATTTGGTGAATAATAAAGATACAGAACAAGAGGAAGAATATAACCAGCTAAAAGGAGAATTTTGTGGGGGGTATGAGAACCTTATTTTATTTATAAACACCAAGGCCCTAACCAGTATCACCTTCAATGAAAAGAGATCTCCTAAGGCCATGAATATCGAAAGGTGCTCTTGAGAAGCTAGTTTTGTCTTCGGCTGACAGCTTAGGTCACATCATCTAGGCGAACAGATGTGGTGTTTCAAATTGCCCAGATAAAATTGAGATGATTGTTATGGCAGGGGAAAAGACAAGCATCATCCAGATTTGTCTCCAGAAAAATGAAGTTTGGCTGCTTTATAGTTATGGTGAGACACAGTGCATGTTTTTGCTGTCATCTGACTTAAAACGTGGCTGAGCTTTCAACTGTGAAACATCTGGAGAACACCAAAAGATTTTTTGTAGCACTACTCTGATCTGAGAAGTCAGGTCTGCTCTATTTGTGGCCTCCAGGCAAGGAAGTGCCATCTGAAACATGAACATAAGGTCTGTCTTGACTCTGGAAACTGTTCGAGTAAATTCATCCAGAGTTTAGCTAAGAACATTTGAAGAAAATTAGCATTAGCATTCAGGGGCTGAAGCAGGTCATGCTCCAGAGAGAAATGAGAATAACATGTTATGGTGATGAGATGGGATGAGAAGACTTGCTCAGAGAGAGGCAGCTCTGCTTGCCCACAGCCAGCCAAGAGCTGAGCTCCACCTTGCATCTAGGGAAGAGCAGTCCCAGTTCAGGGACTTTCCAGGGATTTTTCACAAAAGATTACTCTTCAGATAGCTCCTCCTGCATGGACGGAGCAGGGTGTGAAGGAGGTGAGACATCATAGGATGGTTTTCTCTGAACTTGCTGCCATCAAGCGACTCCTTCCTTTGACCCACCTCAAGGTTAGACAGTCACCCTCCCTGGTGAAGTCCTGACCTTTTCCCAAGCTGGGGCAGTGGTCTGCTTCCGAGTCAGGAAGAGGTTGGTAGGAGTGGGTGAAAGCAATTTACGCATTGAAGGGAGAGGACTCACAGGTCATCCCTGATTTCAATTCAGGAAAAAGAGTGAAAAGGGAAAACGTTTGTTTCAATAGGTAGAAAGAACTGAAGTTCTTTCCCTGTAATGGATGAGAGGCACCTCTGACAGTCTGACCATGACATCTCACCATGCTCTTCATCCAGATCTGGACCTTACCCCTATAAACCTCTGAGACATGTTCACCCATACTGTAATGCCAAGATGACAGTGTGTGCCATCATCCTCCACCATGCAGCTGTTGAAAAGAAAAAGAAAAATGTTATCTGCATTACTCATCTACACCGGCCAAATTTCTACACTGTCTGAAGTACTCTCCTTGTCTGAAAAAGCTTTCTCATACTGGTCAGAGGGCATGAGAATGTGTGTTGGCTTCTGAAAATCCATATTGCTGTGCCTCATATATTACCCTCCACATCCCTGGCCTCAGACATCACTGGGAAACCACAAGGTGCACCAAAATCCAACAGCTTGTCTTGATCATGCCCTGCCTAGACCTAGACACTGTTCAAGTAGTCTCTAGCCCTTTACTGCCATAGGCACCATAAAAAGGCCAGTCAGATAAATTACTCCCCCTAGGAGAGGCTTAATTTATCCTGATGCCCAGTCAGAACAGGTACAGATGGTGGATGCCAATTAGTTCTGCGTTTAACAGAAGATAAGGTGTTTGGGGTGTCATATATGCTGACCAGGACAGAAATGTCTTCTGGGCCCTTGTTTCTGGCTAGCATGCAAACAAGTAAGGTGGTAGAGGGCAGTGACTCAGAACCAAATTAAGGCAAATAGCACAGAGTTAACTGGAAACCAGAATTTCATTTGTTTAAATTGTACAATTAGACATTGTCTTAAGTGCTGTTAAGGTCACTGTAATCTTAACATTACTTTCATGAGCATGTTTCTTAAGGAAATTAGAACAAAGAGAAGAATTCACAATAAGCTGTAATTAACGGTTCCCCCTTGCACTGGTGCTCTTCAAATATGAAGAGAAAAACATCTGCTAAAAGGCTAACAGTGGCAAGATGAATCTGCTTTGACAGTGTGTACAAGCCAGGAAAGCCTTCAGAGTGTTTGGCTGGGATTCAGGATGGGAGATGGTGCCATTAATCCCCTCTAAACCAGGTAACCCACCTGTCTGGCCCCACAAGACAAGGTGGGCCTTAGTGAGGAGAGGAGTTATGGTAGAATCAGGCAGGAATGATAATAGCCCAGAAAAAATGCTCTAAGTTCATATAATCTTTTAAAAGTGTAGAAACAGAATAAATATTTAACTAGTAATAATTACATATTAACACAACTTATTAACTAGAAGATCCATATATAATCAACCTGATTCACTTTATGAGCCTGATACAAACTTTTGCTCTCCCTCCCATTTACTTATCTCCTTTTCTCACGCCAAGTCATTTGCTTCACTTCCCTGCCGCATCTTTTCTAGGACACAGATTTATTTTCCACCTTCATGGTTAAAGCGATGTTGGGGAAGATGAAACAGGAAAGCCTTATAAATATGGTTGCCTGACAAAAGATTTTGGGAATATGAAAACTACAGGCGACATCGAAATGAAAGCCACTTTTGAAATACCAAGTCTTAGTTACTGAACAACTGGAAAACAATGGTATGGCCAACTGAAGGTAATCCCCTCTTGATGGAACAATACCCTCTGCTTGCAAACAGGTCCAAGGGTCAGAGCAGACCCTACTAGCTCAGCAGAAGGGGTCCAAAGAGTAGTTTTTAGAAGTTAAGATGTAACACTCTATGGTAATATAAGAACTCTTATAGGCTGTATGTAAATCCTATAGGATTTGTATCTTGTATTAGATTGGTTAGTGACAATTAGAATATTCAGTACAGAAGATGATTTATTGTATTGTAACCAGGACTTCACCAGTCCATTCCATTCTATTCTCATCACTTCTTCTTCACTCTCTTTGCTCTCGCTCTCTCTCTCTCTTACCTGCTTACTCTCTTGCTCTCTTGGGCCTGCTCCGAGCTGAGTCTGGCAGCTCTGAGCAGTGCCCCTATACCCACACCCTTTGCAATAAACCACATGTTCAAAGATCAGACTCTAGAGATCTCCATCCGTCCTGACCGTCCGTCCAAACCACCACAAAGAACCTACAAAGCACGTAGCGCTTTTTCTGGTGCTCAGAATTAATTAACAATAAAATCTTTTTTTATTACGATCTGATGACAATTTGCTCTCCTTTACTGGCATCCCATCACAGTGCTGACTGTGGCCTGAACTGCAATTTAATCCTCATAGAAATTCAAAGCTTTTACAGCTCAGTGTAGCTACCAGGTTAGTGCTCATAACTCCTAACAGTCCTCTTGGCTGCAAAGGAGAAGCAGTTTGAAATGCTCATCTGGCAAAATGATGAAACTCCTGTCTTCCACTACAGAGGAATTTCATGTGAACACACAACAACCTGGGAAATAACCTGTGAAAAACATCCAACCCAGTTTCTCACACATCCCATAAAAGGAGCTTGCACCCTGCCCAGCAGACTGGGTTTGAATAGAGCGCAATGAAAAATGTTTAACTTTCCTAAAAATCACAGCAATGTATTTATTTTTGAAGCTCTATTACTGAAAATAGCTTGGATAATTAATGGAAAACTTTCCAAAACATTCCAGCCCTGGCACTAAGCATGAGAAACTCCAGGCTGAAGGGAAGCCAGAAATAGGAGCCATGATCAGTCAACTCCAGAGGCACTGCAGTGCTGTTGCAGTGAGCCTGATGCCATAATCTGCCTACTGGGATCCAGGTCCATCTCCAGGTGGCAACAGGAATGTGTAAAATAGCCAGGGAAGGGGTTGGAGTTCAGAGAATATCAGGCATCCCTGTAATGTCAGGAGCATAGTCCAGGCAGATCAATGTAATATTAAATATTTATAAATTTCTACCATTTCCAACTTGTTCTGCTGGAACATCTTTACTTCCAGGGAGGTGGGTGAAGTAGACATCAAGGATGGCAAGAATATTTATTGAAATGACAGCCTGGGTGGAATAGCAACCAGTAAGAACTGCTGGCCTGCAGCAGGCCAGCAAGCAGCTATGTCAGTCTGGAAAGCACCAGGGGCTTCACAGGGCTACACACAGACAAGTCTCTCAGTATGACACCACTTCTGGTTGAAGAATAAGGTACACAGTCTGAGCCTGGCAGCATCCCTCTCTATAAACAGCAATCCAGGTATTGCTAGGCTTCCACAAACATGCTGCTAAATTATTCTGAAGCTCTTGAAGAAACTGAGCTGCTGTCCTTTTCATGACTTTAG
The DNA here is from genome assembly GCF_000691975.1 of Corvus brachyrhynchos. Lineage (NCBI taxonomy): Eukaryota > Metazoa > Chordata > Aves > Passeriformes > Corvidae > Corvus > Corvus brachyrhynchos. The sequence continues at coordinate 12,256,454 of NW_008239553.1, forward strand.
AAAGTACTTCTTTAAATATTCACATTTTAGAACAACTATTTTTATCCCCCCCTTAAAGGTAAAAGCTTTAGATGTGCTGAACAAAATGGCCTCCACCACTTTGGCATAGAAGGGGGTTGGGAATTACAAAGTAAAAAAATTCACTGTTTAAAAAATGTCCCCTTATTTTTCCTCATAATTATCTTCAGTACCTGAATGCATGGTTTGGCAATGAAGAGCTGTCACTGTGGAGCACAGCAGCCAGAAAGAGGAGTGAGAAATGGGAGAAAATGCTTAAGCCACTGTGAATGGAAGTGGTATTCTTTCATTTGAACACTTGCATGTCTGCAGAGATGCTCAGCACATCACTGCAGCATTTTCAGATGCAGAGATACATCATGACATGCATATACAGGCATGCACATGTGTTTCACACCCTTAGATTAGTTCCAAGTCTAACTCAAGTTTGCAGCAGACACCACTTTCCCTGGTGCTGGCTGAAGATGAGGAAAATATCTCCCACAGGAGATGAGAACCATTGCAAGCCTAACCATTTCTGTTTGAAAGTCACAGCAAGATCCAAGAAATGTGCCACATCTAAACTAATTCCTTTATAAATGTGTCCACTGCAGCATGCCTTTCCCCACAGACAGAGGATGAAAAAGGCTCTGTGCAACAATTATAACCATATTTCTTAATGGCATACTGAAGAACACTTACAGGTTCTTTTACTGCAGTAAAATCTATACAGACAAAAATAACCGTATCAATAGGTCCAAGCTTTAAAGCCCCATGTACAGCACATGCAATCTCAGCCTGCCAACAGTTAAGCTACCATGCATAAGTGTCATACTGGTCTTTCCTGCTTCATTGCCTGGCTTTTTGTCTGCTCCAAGCAGCTGGCTCAGCCAGGCAGACTTTGTCCCAACTCCAGCACAGAGCAAGCTCGGACTCCACCATCACAGCACTTCATGGGCTCTTATGTGCCATGTTCCTGCCTCAGCTGGGCAGCATCAGCCCCTGTACCTGTGTCTCCAGAGATGGGAGGCAGCTCTCCCCTACTTGGCACCCCCAGGGGCAGCTGAGCGCAGCAGACACAGAGGGAAGGAGGCACCAGGTTCTCTTTATCATCAGGTGCAGGGAGGAGCTCAACAGGACGACAGATGTGTCTCACAGGGTCGTTTGGCCCCCAACAAATTCTGAAGGATGAGTTTCCTTTGACACCTTTGCAGCCCTCAGGAACTTCTGCAACCTCCCTAAATAGGGAAAAACAAATGTTCCACTTCTTTCCATCTCCCTCCTCCTGCCTGATCCTCCTTCATGTTCTTTGTAGCACCTGGATCAAAAAAAAAAAAAAAAACTTAGAATAATCCAAGTGTGAGTGTGATCAACAGTGAAGGAAGAGATGTGTTTTCTGCTTGCTAGCAGAAAACTAGCCTTAGATAGAAAACTTAAATATCACAGGTTGAAGGCCCTCTGTGATGCAAGAAAGTAGGAAATTGAAGGTCTGAACCAGTAAAGATGAGAATGTCAAATGGGAGTCACAATGAAAAATATCTGTTGGATCTGGAAATTAAAATCCAGCCTCACAGAGTCTCAGAGGGAGGTGCAACAGGAGACTGCTCACCAGAGGAGTGCTTTTGGAGAAAGCTAGGAATTCCTCAGTCAGGCGTCCCATGCATTGCAAGGAAAATCCAGGAGGCTGTTCCTCTCCCAGGCACACTCAGTACTGCATTGGCTGCTTCAGAGCAAGTCTGCTGTAAAGAGGAAGAAATTCAATTACAAAAGGGAATGAACATTAGTTGTATGGTAAGGAAGAAGGGGGAGAACAGAAGGTGGATTGCTCTTACTGCAGATAAAACAGAACAAAGTGCCTTACAAAAACTTGGTGAATCTGAGGTCCCACAGGAGAAGAAAAATGATGACAGACCATCTGCTATCTGGGGTGAAACTAGCACCGTATCCATCTAAATCTGAAGTTGTTTTGAATCATCTGCAACAGAAATGATTTGTGTTGACATCAGACCATTAGGTCATTGTCCATTCATCATGAGCTGGGGCTCACCCAAATTTCCATCCACAGACCACCAGCCACTACAGTATAAATAACAAAATCTGTAATTCTTTTTTGGCTCAGAAGCAGTTCTTTCACTAATAAAACACTGAAATCAGTGACCTGGCACTGTCTTCCATGGACTGAACTGAGGCAGACTGTGCACATTCATTTTTTTGCCCTCAGACTGAGCAGAAGTCAATAAATGAGCTATAGCCAGTGCATTGAGATTTAGAGGGGTTTGATGGTACTTTTAATTTTATATCTCTGCTGAATTTGTAATTTCTTCACCTCAGCCCATGGATCATGCTTTGGATGTGGATTTATTGAAGTCAAGATTTCACAGCTTTGAGCAAGATTCAGAATATACTTTATGGATGCAAGAGAGGTCAGAATGAAGAATTGGGACACAAGAGACACACCTTAAGGAAAGAACTTTCCTCCCATCCCTGAAGACTGATCAGCTGTGGCTCTGAAAATCCTGTTCAGCAACTTGATCTCCTCAAAATGCCCCAATCTCACTCTATTTCTGTTCCCCAACCCCCAACTATTTTGTTGCATTTTGGAATAATTTTTTCCAGCCCTGTTACACTGATTCCAGCTGTGCTGTACTTGAGGTGCAATGCCCTACCACCACCCACCTGCTGAAGCATGAGCTCAGCTACTGAGGCAGCACCCCTTCCCAAGGGCTTGAGGTTTTAGAAATGACAAGAACAGATTACCCCATGGGAGCTGTCGGAAGGAGCAGTGATGTATTTCCTACATTCACTGTGTGTGTTTTGGGTCTCCTTGATATGAAATTAACAGGGAACAGGAGCAGGAGGTGAAATTGTGAGGTCCACAATGACTGAAGTCAAGAGGTCTGTTCCCTGGTACTGCCTCTTACTCCTCCGGTCCTGGTGGACCCCAGTGATGTGACAACCTTCCACTTCAGTTTGGTGACACTCCAGCACCCAGTTCCCTAGCAGGCTCCTTTGTGCATAAATGCACAGAGCCCAGAGTCTGAGGTGGAGACACACAGATTTAATGCCTTTTATTCTCTTTTGTCAGAAAAATGTACTTACTTACTACTACTATTCACTGTTAAAAGAGAGAGGGAGCTTGTTGATACAAAAGTAATACTGCTTTCGTATACTGATAGCATTAAACCAGTGCAGCTTCCTCAGGATGGACACAGCTGCTAGATTCAAGGTGTTTATAGCACTACATTGCCAGGGGAATGAGCTATAAACACATAACAGGCCTCTGCACCCCCCTTGACAGCATCAGGTCACATTTCAGCTAGACAAACAAAAAAACCATCCAAAAGTTCACCTCTAATCAAAATAATAATTAATGCTATGCAAGTGAGGTCTAAATTTCTGCCTATCATGACAGAGACAGATGAATCCAGAGGGTCCTCTCCAGATGGTCTGCACTACCTTAGAAAATAGGTCCCTTGATGCATCTCAGTGGGCATTAACAGGCCACACCCAGCGAAGACCATTGACATTTAAGTATTTCACTGCTGAACACAGCCATGGTGCTCCTCAAGCCTGAACAAATGATACGTGCTCATCTGTCTCCTTGCCACTATTGTCCATCTCCCCAGCTGGCTCATCATCCAGCTACCTTGCAAGTGTCTTGTTCACACAGTGCAGCTGTTGATAGGCAGGCAGTTTCAGCAGGGGCAGCAAGCACCACAAAAGCAGCTCTAATGCCTTGTCTTTCATGTCCAATCTCCAGAGCAGTGAGGTTAGCACACATGCATAGAATGAGTTTCTACTCCTCTGCCACACATTAAAAATGGGAAGTCTGGTTATGTGTTTCTGACAATGTTCCCCAACATCTTTTTATGTCACTATCACCACAATCCACTGACAAATGCAGGAAGGAGGGTGGAGAAGCCCTTTCTTCCTTATCAAATCAGCACACCTAGAGCATTGAATCTTAGGGGTTAAAACATGCAAAATAGCTTGTTACCACCAAATCTGCCTGAACACCAGCATTTCATTCCACAGACTCTCTCACTAGGTTTACCATTACTCTCTGCATCCCCCATCCTTAAAAGAAACAAAGAGTCAGCCAGAGAAAAAAATACTTCAAAGTTCACTCCCTGGGAAGACTTTGAAGTTCTTCCTTGTAAAATGCTCTGTTAACTAACTGACAGTTCCTCTGTGCAGGAGCCTTTCTGAAGCAAACTGAAGCAGTATTGTATCATCAGGGACTTTCTTCCCCCTCTTCAAACCCTAAATGCAGTTTGGGATTTCTTGTTGGCAGAAACACGTGCAGTCACTTTAGCTGACATTTTTCAGACAGGCAACTCATTGAGAGTCTATTCACTGCTGGGTATTTTGAGAGGGGAAGGTGAAATTAAATCCTGCTGACCATACAGCTCAGCCCCAGCAAAGCAGGCACTACCACGTCTTGGTGATAGGAGGCTTGTTAAAAAAATTTGGCCTAGCTCTCCTCAAACTACCACAGGAAATATCAGTCAGTTTTCACCCTGAAAACATGAAGTGTGAAAAACAAACTATCTGGGGAGAACCAAGCTCACACTACTAAGGTCAGAGAAACTGTCTTGAACTAACTAGACTTTGGCCTCAGCACAGCATTTTTTTTTTTCCAGCACAGCAATTCCTACATCTCTATCCTTTCCCTCATGGATGATATGGGGTATTTTTTCTGTAGTGTGCCTAAGACACAGCACCCCATGGCTTTTGCAATTTCCTTCAAGTTGATTGTATTTTTCAGGCTTTCCCCTTCATCTTTGTTCAGGACACAAGTGAGAAAATCATGCTGGTTTTACTGGCATGTATTTCCCATCTTGATTCCAGCACAATTTGTCTCTTTGTACAGCAGTTCCATTTAACTTAATGGGGTGGTGGTGATGGTGGTGAAATCTCCCCAACAAACTCTCAGGAATTTTACAGAAAAATAAGGCTGGTGAGGTTACTGACTCCATTGTCTCCCCTAAGTGAATTTTGAGATTTTAAAAAAATGAGCACATACTTAGGAAGAGAAAGTTTGTTTGGGTCTCGAGGTCTGTTTTTGTAATTTTTCTCAAGGAAGCTGGGATCTTTTGAAAGCTACTAAGTTGCATTAAAAAAAAAATCCTCATTTGGCTTCTGTGTGCTTTTTTGAAGCATTTGATTGGAAGTGCCAAGTGCGGTGCTAACACATAGTGTGAAGAGCAAAGGGGAGGGAACACGTGCCAAGGTCACCTCCTCAGCAGTAGCAAAGGCAAGCTTCACAGCAGTGATATAAAACCTCCCTCTGATACAAGATACCACTCACAGCTACTTTTTAAGAGCTATAAAAATCCAGAGCAGGCACGTATTAATTAAAGTAGTTCAGAGAGAAGCTCTTTATGTCTGTCTTGGCAGCGGGTGACTGAAGGGCACATAGCAAGTGGGGGAGCAGAATGTCCATGGACAGAGTTAGCTAAAATATTTTAGTTTTTATCACCTCTGGGTTTGTCAGTGGGCAGCACAGATGGCTTGCAGCTGGGGAGCCAGTCAGTGTGCTGCTAAGAAAGCAATGTGACCTGTGTCATGAAGCAGTGCATACTGTAAGGAAGCTTTTCCTCATGACTAGTACAAACCTCCATCGTTGACATTTAAGTCCATAACCTTCCATCCTAGCTAGACTAGAAAGCACACCACAAAAATCCCCCTCCTCTTCAGCACAGTATGTTTCTTATTTACCTCTTCGTCCCTCCATTCTTTGTTTTGCCTAAACAAGACAAACTCAGTTCTTCTATGTAGGGGATGCCCAGCCCCTGCCCTGGAGGGATGTCTGCTGAGATAAGGAGATTGCTTGATCTTCCCAGGACTCCCGGGGAAGGCAGCTAACTTTGCAGTTAACAGCAAGAAAAGACAGACTCAGAATCCTCTAGGAGACCCTATGCAGATCCTTTGTAACCCATTGGCCTTTACCCTCTGACACCCACCCCCCATATCCCTATAAAAGCTATCCCCCTGCCCCTGCGAGGGCAGAGAGCGCTCGTCCCTGGCTCCCCTTCGCCGGAGTACGGACCAGGGGTACGGACCAACAATAAAGCTACCTTCTGTGCGGAACCAGCCACACGAGCCTCTCGTCTCTCTCCCTGGCTGGGCCTGGAGCCTGCCCTGCAGAGCTGAGCTGGAATCACGAGCTGACAATCACTAAAGAGCTGACAGCTTCTGCAAGGGCCCTCCTGCCAGCAGCTGAGGGAAGACACCGGGCCTCGGGAAGGCTATTCCTTTTGGGACCATCTCCCCGGACCGGTCACCTCTTCCTGGGTCAGAGCTACTGACCCCTCACCAGCTGTAATACTTCTAGACTTTGCTCATAAGCCACATTTCCACACTGATGTCTCCTGAAGAGCACAGGACTCACCTTCCAGAGTGGCAGGTTTTCAGCAAAAGAGGCAGTCATGAGGACAAGGACCCATTCAGGCTTTCCTCTGCTCCTTTCCCCTCAAGGCTAGGGCGAGGCAGGCCGAGGGACAATTGAGGTTAGTAGCCAAGTGCAAACCCACTAGCTATGGCCATTTCTCTTCCTTGTCCCCTACTGCAGCCCACCATGAGAAATAAGCTTTAGCTGTGAACTCACTGACAGGACACAGCTAGCAGTGAAACACATCCAGCAAAAGGTTGGTGGCTAGCAGGAAGTCTTTCTGGTTTTAACTGGTGATTATTCCAATTGAGTGAAATAGAGATAATCCATCTTTTTTAGCTCTTACATTTATCTACTTGTATTTACCTCACCTGCTGGCTTCTTTGTCCAAAACTGCAGCAGGCCTTACACACTCCAATATTTCACTATACACTGGAAACCTTGAAAGCAGTGGAGCATAACGGGGGCATGGAGCTAATGGGGCCAGAGCCCAGTGACATTAAGAGTTCCAATGCCTATTTGCAAGGCAGGGAAAAAAGGGGTATTTGGGTATTCTTGAGGATCTAACATTCACCTTCACCTATGGTGCACTTGAAGATGCACTTGAAGGCAGTTTTCTCCCACGTAAACACTTTGTCAAGACACAGGCAGTCTAATCTGATGTTTTCCAGGGCTCTGTAAGGATTTCTTAAGTTCCAATTTTACTGCTTGGACCGACTCTACTTCTAGTGTGGAGAAAATATCTGTAAAATGGAGGTGGTCTTTAAGACATCAGCACAGTGCTTTGAGACACACAGCTGAACAACATGTAGTCTTGCTACTCATATATCACAGGAGAACCAGAGGGGGACAGAAGATAGTATAAAGCTTTTAAAACATATGGAAAACATTATCTGAATAGCAAAAACATGACATAAAACTATACACACATACAGCTCAGATTTGAACTCTCCATAGCCCTTGCTAGACAAGTAGGGATAATGATTTTTTTTATTTATCGTGCATTGAAGGGAGTCCCACTCATATTTTCACACGCCCCAGCAGTCAGACAGTCTCCCTGCTTTTATTTACGGCTAGCAGTCCCGGACAGTCATGGAACAGAGGAAAAAGGAAAAGCAACTGGCAGATCTCAGCTAATGCTAAGTACTGTCTGACATTTTTCAAAGAACAATCAATTGGAAAGGAGTTGCTGTTAATCAATGTGAAACAGATACATTTCAGATCCCCACAGAGCATGATATAATGTGAAGCAGCTTCTTAGAGCAGCAGGGTTTTTTTGTGAAGGGAGTTTGGACAGGCAATTTTTCTCTTAAGCCTGCATTTCTGACAGCTGCCTAGTACCCTTTTCCCAGGCTTGTCATATTCGTGCCGAGATATATAAATGCCTTTTCCTTTTTTCCTTCTTAACCACTGCACAATCTTTCAGTTTTTTAAGCAAAGAAAGATAGAAGCCATATTTTCTATCATCTGTAGCCGAAGCTGAAGTTATTCCTGTACAAGGAAATGGCTTCTTGTTATCTGAAGATGACATCTCCATTTTACAGTAAAAGCCTCCATCCTTTTTTTTCTGTTCTCTTTACTCCTCTCCCCACCCCCCCCATCTCAAAGCTGAACTTATCCACTAGCTTGAAAAGAAAAGTAATAAAATAAAGATGGTTTTGCTTTGTTTCCTGGCGACCAACACCACTGAGACCCCAGGTAGCATCACACTGGCTAATTCAAGACAAAAACAAGTTCCATTACAGTTAAGTGGCAAGAGAGGATGCAGTACTAACCTTGGCACAGAAAATCCTTGGCAGAGCTGCCTGCTCGTCATGGTAGAATTCACAGCAATAGAAGAATATGTTTTGAATATGAGAAACTATGTTCCTTGCTTGTTTATCTGGCTTTTGGGTTTTTCTTTCCCTCTACTAAGCTTAACCATGTTGGCTCACTTGCATTACCCTCTTTACCTGTAAAAGTATTTAACAAAACCCCCTTGATGCAGGGCTAATACAAGAGGGCTCACTGTGGCTCCTTTAATAACTCCCAGAGAAAGGTGGATACATCTTCTTTGCACTTAGCTCAAACTACCTCTGCCTTTCTCCAGAACAATGTACCCCTCAGGGTGAGGCAAAGTCCTTATACCAATAACATGGTACTAAGTAGAAGAGAGAGAAAGGACTTTACAATGGCCCCTACTCCCAAAGAACACCAAAAGGGATGACAGCCTGTGGGAATGAAGAAGGTCTTATAGGTCTGGACTGCTGTGGAGGCCCAAAAGAAGGAGGAGATCAAGGAGCAGTGATGAGAATTGACTTGCTGGTTCAGACTACAGGTACCTCTAAATCGGTACAGAACACTGCAGACAGGCAGGTGACTCCTTGTTACAGAGGCTCCCTTTGCATGTGAAAAGACCCAGTTCCTCAAAGACACTTAGGCACAGGCCAAGGCAGTGAGGTACTTCTCAAGGCAACCACATTGCCTTCATGGAAGAACTCCCACCAAAACCATCATACAGATAGTGCAGAATCCAGATACTCCCTAAGGAGCCAGAGCAATAGAAATGCAGCAGGAAGAGAGCTTCCCATCCCTGCCGTTACTGAATACCAAACAGAGAAAAATGCAAGCCCACAGGGATACGTTGTCTTCAGTCCTGTCAGTCACAGATGTGACAGCTGGGACCTTTAGAGACTGTCAAAGGAGGAAAACCAAGGCACTCCAAATGCCAAGACTGTCAGCAGCATAATTAACATGTCATGTATGGTCTGCTCAAAAGTGCAGCACTTAACTGCATCTCCAACAGATAATGTTGCTCAGCTGGTAAATCCTGCACCTTGCAATAATGTCTAAGTTACTGAAAAACCAAGAAAAAACACCAACTGTAGTGTTTGGAAAGACAGAAATCAGTTTGCAGCCCAAGGAGGAAGGCAAGCTAGCCTACCACAAGGGCCATTGCCTCTCCCACTCCAGAGGCGCATCTGGAAATTTGTACCCAGTCATATTTTTACAGAACATCTGTTTCACATGGGCAAAACATATCAAACAAAAAGGATGGAGGCAAGTTCTGCAGGGAATTAATAAATCAAGACAGGTTTGGGGATCTCCGTAGATGGGGTGCGCTCCCCAGCAACCTGCAAGGACCAGTTTGAGGCAGGTGGCACCAAGCACCAGGTAAAAGGGAAAATTTCTCTCCCCCATCTCTGGCAGCATACTTTGGACAAACTTACAAATGTGAAGTGACAAGCAACAGAAAGAAAAATCCCATGTTATGAAAGGAGCCCATTCAGAGAGCATTGCCAATTCTCCCCGTGCACAGATAAAATGGATGTGTGTGGTTAAGTGCAGGACTGTCCCAGTTAAGGTAAAATACTTAAAAAAACCTAGATGAATGCTCAGGTTGAGAAAAATCTAAGGTTTCATTTGAATAAATGTAGATCTGTAGCCATGACTGACCAAAATGACCAGACCAAGGACAGCATCTGAATCCACTATTCAAACATACCTGAGCAAGCTCACTATCACATTGCTTAGAAGTACAGTATTGCTGCCAGCATGGGCTCTTCCACAGCTGATCTCTGACACACAAATCAGGGAAGGCACTGGAAAAGGAAACTCAGAGGGTGAGGTCCAGGTGTTATTTTAAGGAACAATGGACCTATAAGGACTGGGTAAGACACAAGGAAAGAAGAGAAAAAGCAAGCATGCAAGAAAGCAACAAAAGAGCTTCAAAAGTGGTAAGTCTGGTAAAAGAGTAAATTTTTATCGAATGTAACAATTAGCAATGGAGACATACAAGGAAGTTTTATCTATAGGCTAGTAGAAAATTTAAAATCATAATAAAATAAAGCTAATCTATTCCTGCATAATAAATACATTGCTTCCCCTCTTCTTTCAGAACTGAATTAAAATTACACAAGTTAAGGATATCTTACAAATAACAATGAATCTTAGTTTAGAAAATATTTGTGAAGGAAGTTCTCCTTGCTAGTTTCTATTTCTGAACAAGTGATTTGGAAAAAAACCTCTTCAATGATACCACTGGCTCCTTAAAAATAGAGGACCTGCAGTCCAGTTCTTGTCTGAACATTACTTTCTTGTCTCACAAACAGAAAAGACCTGACCCTGTGGTCAGCCAATCGGTTCCATTAAAGAGACCAGTTTTATCAGGAGTTCCTACATCAGAACGAAGGGAGAAAAAGCAGAACAAAGAGGTGAAATGGACACCTTGTACTCCTGATGACAGAAAAGGAGTTTCTGAGTCACACAGAAAGCTCTCAACATCCTGATCAGATGGAGACAGGACATAGCGCTATCTGAACACACACTCAAAATGCTTTGGAGAGAAATAGTTATATCCAAACTGCTGCTGTAGCCAGGAAGGTCTTGCTGGGATTATAATCAGCTGTGTGAATGAGCACAGAGACATACCACATTTGGCTAGATGACTTTTTGTTAAGACTTGCCAGTGGTACAGGAAAAAAATATTGCCCTTCTAATGAAATTGATCTCATTTGCAGCTCTGTGATAAGTAGTATTTATCATGAACCTGTGATTCCTCGTGCTGCTATTGCAGCTCCTCTGGGATAGCATTAATGTACCATTTCTCTCCACGGCTCCTACTTATCTCAAACAGTCTCTGCCACAAATAGGGTTTTTACCCCTGGCCTGTGAAATTTCTTGAATTATCTGATAAGGGACAGTTTCAGCCACAATCACAGCAGGTCCAGGATTCTGCCCAAATGTTGTAATAAAACAGGGGTCAACTGTGCTATACACAGTAGTGTGAAGATAAGGGTTTTACTGAAACTTCTTTACAGAGAGGTATAAAAGTTGAGCATAGCTTCATCATTCAGTAGAAGCACACTCATCTCATGCAATCAAAATAACCAAAAGTGATTTTTACAGAAAGGAGTATGCATTTTTAAAAAGTTATCTTTAACTAAGGTCTAGCACCAGACAAAAAATGTGAATATTTAAGGAAGTTAAACAGCAGCACATTTTAAAAAACAGCAATAATAATTAGCACACACTAGCTTATATTTTCAAAGCATTTTACAAAAACATGAATTAATTAAGGCTCACAACACCCTTGTGAGATAGTTAAGTATTATTAGTCCCATTTTAGAGACAGAGAAACAGGCATGGAAAAAGTATAACCTGCTCACCACCACACATGTCAAATCCAGGTACAGAACATCAGATTTTCCATTTTTTGCCATGTGTGGTCTGATCTCTTACAAGCTTCTGGTCTTCAATTGTTTCCTCTCATCTCTTTTAAGACACCTGTCCTTATTTCAGTCCGATATGAAAAGGTACTCACCAAGAGCTATTCATGGAATCACGGAATGGTTTGTGTTGGAAGGGACCCTAAAGAACATCCAGTTCCAACTTCCCTACCAGGGACTGGCATACCTTCCACTAGACCAGGTTGCTCGGAGCTCCATCCAACCTGGCTTTGAACACTTCCAGGGATGAGGCATTCACAGCTCCCCTGACAAGCGGTTCCAGTGCCTCACCACCCTCACAGTAAAGACTTTCTTCCCAATATCTAATCTAAACCTAGCCTCTTTCAGTTTACAGCCACTAACCCTTGTTCTATCACTACACACTCGCGTAAAAAGTCATAGGAGAAGTGCTCCAGCCTTCTTTGTAGCCCTCCTCTGGACTTGCTCTACTATATTGGTGGTCCCAGAGCTGGACACAGTACTCCAGGTGGTCTCACGAGAGCAGAATAGAGGGGGAGAATCAGCTCCCTTGACCTCCTGGTCATGCCTCTTTTGATACACCACGATGCAGCTGGCTTTCTGGAAAAGTCATCAACACATTCCAGGAACCTCCTTATGCCCTGCTGTGTTGCCTCTCCAACAGATATGGGGTGGCTGAAGTCCCCCATGAAGACCAGGCCTTGTGAACCCAAGGCTGCTCTTATCTATAGAGGGCTTCATCCACTCAAGTCTTCCTGGTTGGGCAACCTGTAGCAGATCCCCGCTGTCACCTGTCCCTGCCCTCCCTTTAATCCTGACCCATAAGTTCTTGGTTGACTCCTCCTCCATCCCTAGGCTGAGCTCCATGCACTCCAGATGGAGCTCTGTGCACTCCAGCCAGTCACTGACATAGTAAGGTGACACCTCCTCCTTGCTGCCAGTGCCTGTTCTTCCTGAAGAGCCTGCACCCTCCATTCCAACACTCCAGTCACAGGAGTTACGCCACCCCGTCTCTGTAACAGCCCTGCACGCGTGAGCACACTATTCACGACAAACAAGCGGAATTAGGAAAACCATTTTTTATGAACTCTGTTACTGGAAGCTGGTTAACAAAAGACTTAACATGGGTATTTCCATACTGCCAGAGTGTCATTTCTCATCGGGCACTTGCCACCAGAAAACTTGCTGAGGCCTATCTGCAATGCTGGTACAGCTCAGCATCTGCAAAAAAAGTAAGGTTTCTTTGCTTCTTCCAAACAAGGAATCTCTCTCTGGCAGGGGGTCTTCTCTAAGAAGAACTCATACGAGTACAGCTGCACTGAAAACAAAGACTTCTATCAAGAAGACTCCCAAGGTAAAGCCAAGGGCATAAATGTATGTCAGAAAATCTGGAAATGTTCATCTATTGTGCTTTTGTTGCCTCTCTCTGGACTCACTCTATTACAAGAGATGGTCTGGAGGCATCAGACATCCTGGGGGCTAGAAGATGATTCTTCATAGTCACTTTGAGAAGACAAATTCCCTTATCATACCATTCTTCCACTGAACTGGTGAGTGACAGACTAGGATTAAACTTCCAAACCACCTGAAACTTCAAGTCAATGGATTTAACTCTATAAACTGTCAAATTTAACTCTGTCAAATCTGGCATATCTACTGCTGCCTTTTTGCAAACCCAGGCCCCAGGTGTTAGCGGAGACATAGAAATAAAAGTAGTCCTTCCATCTTCAGTTACATTATGTCCATTAGACACTATCCAGAGTCCAGGAAGTTAGTTTCATGACAGCTTGATCTGAAGATCCTCCCCATACTTTTGGATCAGCTTCATGTGGTTATGGTCCACTGACCATTGTTCTGGGAGGTGTTTGGGCTTCATGCTGTCCAAGAAATGCTGCCGCCAGCGTCTTTCCAGCTGCATAAGGGAGCGCAGGCCTCCTTTAGCACAACACTGCACCACCTTCAGTCCATGTGGCATGTAGCTCTCGTTGCAGATCCTGCCAGGACACAAGCACAATTTATTTTCACACAAGCCCACTGTCAGACTCCAGATCTGTCTCCAGTGAACAAGACTGAAGACAAGACATTGAAGACATTGAAGATACTTTCAGCTGCAGAGTTTAATTACAGACAGAGGGTAAGCTAACCAAGAGGAAGAGTTTTAAGCTTTGCTTCAAAGCCAGACTGCTTTCTGCTACACAGTTACACCATAAAGCTGGTTTCTCTGAACTGAGAAAGTGTTCTTCTTTTACAGCAACACTAAACAAAGCTCTTAAGGTCCATTATAAACTCCTCAGGAGACTGCAAATTTCTCAAGGCAAGAACTATATGACCCTCCAGAGCACTGAGCCTGTCACTTAATTCCCTGCCTGGATAGGCTCTGAGTTACAACATCGGCACTTTACAAACAACAGCGAGCATAACAAGGAGAAAATACTCATTTCATGCAGAGACTAGACACTTGTTAAGAAAAGATATTTGGGGAGGCTTTGAAAAAGTGAAGAAGAGGAGACTTCCGATATGACTGTCCTTCAGACTCTTTTCCTGATCTGTCCTTCAAAAGAAGTATAAAATGTTGGAAGGGAAGATGAAGAGCAAGAACAGAAGACTGGTGAGGAGGAAAGGAAAAAGAGAAAGAAAGAAGAGCTGCAGCTCAGAGACCAGTGGTGGGTTGAGGGGAGACGGGTATAAACAAAAACAAACCCAGTAAGAAATGCAATATAAATGACTATAAACCTTACATCCAGCCTACATGGGCTTGCTATACCTGGTTTCCAGACCAGCTGCTGCCTGGAGCGTCTCTGGAGTGACTGTCTCTGTGTTATAGAAGTCCTTGATGCTTTGCAGCAGCTCTGCCCTTCGGGGGTCAGGCAGGCTGTCTGCATTCAGCAGGGCTCGCGCCCCCGAGCGCACTTGCCTGCGCAAAGGGTCCTCCAGGAGACGCACACCTTCCTCGGAGCCGATGGGGGCCCCAAACTCCTCGGCCAGCTGCTGCTTGAGATGGTTGTCATAGTAATTGGAGATAGCATGGCAGGATGTGCAGAGTAGGAGTACGTCATGCGAGTTGTGGTCCTTCATCTGGATGGGGAAGTGTCTTCGGTATTCGTGAGGAACAACATTCTTCCTAGAGAAGACAAAACAGACAGCTCATTGCATTTGTCTGGAGCTGCTGCTCCCCAGTTCCTCCTCCTTCTGCCCCAGAAAGGGTAAATTAAAACTAAAAGTCCAGGTAAACAAAGATTACCAGGACTCATAGTACAGAAAGTGATTATTTTTATTCTTTTCATTTGTAGTTCTCTCTACAGATTTTCTGCATTTCTCTTGTTTCCTTTCCAAAAATTCATCACTTTCAATTAAAGATTCATACTGTAAAAAAAAAAAAAATCAAGTAATGCACTATGAGAAGCATACTTCTCAACTAATCAGTAGCAGACAAAAAGACAAAGACAAAAATCTTGTTCTTTTGGACCTCATGAGCTTTAGGCTCACCCAAACCTTTCAAAAATATAAGGACTAAATAGTGGAAGTAGTAGTACAGCTATTTTCAGAAGGGGATGCCCCCCACCCAGTGTGTGTCAGCACACTGCTGCCCCCAGCGTTCAAACTACAGCACATACATGTTCCATATGCTTTTATCTCTCCCAGGGTCAGTATCTCCTCCCTCTATAAGAGGAAAGGTTGGTCTCTTCGGTGTCTCACACAGCCATACAACTGCAGAACATTCAGCGTCCCATCCAGGATATGAACAAGCACAATGGTTCAGGCCGCTAACCAAGCTTCTGGATGCCAAACTAGATGCAGACCTCAGTCCTGTTTTAGAAGATGCATTTTTCTCCAATCCATGAAACAACTCACCGAATATAGGATTCTCGCCTGCCACATACAACACAGAGGTTTTCTTTGACCGTCAGATAATAATCAACTTGAGACTCAGGACGTCCTGAAGGCTCAAACCGCAGCTTCACAACAAATGGGTCTGTGCTAACTAGCTCTAAAAGGATAAAGGCAAAGGGAAAATATTCAAGACAAAGTTGCATTGGAAAGCTAAAATAACGATGCTACAATGTAAGAATTCACTTCACTTCACTACAATGTAGTGAATCCCTAACAGTATTTCCAATAAGAAAGGATACAAAAAAATTCAGGCTCCATTATGAAGAAGAGAGAGAAGAGATAGGAGAGAGAACAGAGAAAGCTGTATTTCAAATATCAACAGGAAAACTGGTATGCCTACCTCCAATCCCCTTGTCCAGATACCACTGAGCCTTCTTGCGATCACAAGTGCACAGGGGCTGTCCATCTGGTGCATGCAGGAAGCAGTTGTCATACAGTGGAGATTTTCTATGAAACAACGGCAGTATTACAGCAACTATAATAGCATGCAAAAAACTCCAGAGCTCTCTACAGCCCTATGTGTCACCATGCAGTTCAAGTGGCCTCCTCCAAATCACAGGAGTACCCCTAACACACACTTGAGGCTGCTGAGACTCCACAGGCTGCTGCTAAGGGAAGCAGTACATCTGAAAACTTATACAGGGTTCAGCAATTGACTCTAAGGCATCTTTGCTCTCCTGCTGCCAACAGAATTGTAACTCTGAATCCCAATTTTCAAGAGATGCCGTCAGTGATGACAGCCTTTAAAAAAAACTGCATTAGAAAACAAAAGAGAATTGAAGTCACAAAGGATGATGAGCTAAGAGTAAGCTCAAAGACAGCATCAACTTACAGGCAAGGCAGTTTCAAGGATCGGCTGCCTAAGCCTGAATTTTAACGTTTTATTATGAAATTTTCTCTAAAACTTAGTGTGAATAGCAATTACTTCATTCACCCAAGAGAAATGATCCAAAAACGCTCTTGCAGCACTGAGAACTCGAACATATGAGTTCAGGAGAGCAACAAAGCTGAGCTGATGCCCTCAAACACAGGCCCCAACCCTTTGGCAGTGACAAGAAGTCTTGCTTGAGCAGTCTCTGGCAGTTTGTGGCAGTGTGTGGAAGGGCTCTTTTTTGCAGAAAATGTTTCCTTACTCTGCCAACCTCCTTCAAACAAAATTGGAGAGTGAAGCAGGCTGGGCTCAGAGATGACCTGGGAGGAACTGGTCAGACATGTCACAATACACTGTAGAAAAGTGTATTTTCTTCTCTACAGTGAGATTGTACAAATTAGTACTCAGCAGAGCTCTACCAGCTAAAAAGGTTGATTCACAGGCTATGTAAGCTGACAAAATTATTTCTTCTGAGGTCCATGAGGGGAAAAAAACCCAACGAAAGATACAGGAGGGCTCCCTCCACTGAGCATCAACAGTTCAACTCAGTCACTATGATAATTTCAGTACTTCCCAACTCTAAATGGATAAACATTTAAACTAAACAGACTTAAACAGAAAGGAAGAGTGAAAACTGACTTTTGAAACCACATCCAGTGTTATTACAGACCAGAGCCACATTGCTGTAAATAATGTAAAAAACAATGAGTCTACAGATCTCTCATGAAGTCAAGCACAATGAAAAACAAAAAATAAATAAACAAATATGGGGAGATCTCAATTTATCTTGGAATGTAATTTTGTTTGAATTTTAATCCTCCCATGAGATGCAGTCCTCCTGTTTTATATTACACAGCCTCCATATAAAAAAAAAAGAGGGACTTGCTCTGTAAAACACAATACTGTTAATGACTGTTAATGAAATCAATACTACTGACTACACTAAAGTTTCTCCATTGCCAATCAAATAAATAGAAGAAGACAAATACAGAAATGTCTGACTTTCTTTCCCAATGATAATTACATATAATTTTAGTTATGTCCAGTGATAAATTTTATTAGATTGTATCCCAACAAAACCAAACATACCAGTACCCTGCATCTTCCACTGCATTAAGCTTAAAGCAACTTTTTCAACTTGTTTTAAATTTAAAAACCACTGAACTCTCCCTAGCAAAAGCCTGTAAGAATTTAGGATTAGCTCCAAAAAATCGCCTGCAAGGATGGTGATCCTGAATCCAGCAGCATCTGCTTCTGCAAGGCCAAAGCAGCACCATTCTCTCTTCTCGCCCCCTGGCCAGCACAGGAGGGCACTACTTTGCTGCTACCACAGGCTGTTCCTTCCTGTTCCCTCTGACACCTTGTATAACATCTTACCCCTGTTAACCTTAGCTTTCAGCCCTGCCATCTCTGTGGTCACAGTGACATGGGACAGCAAAGGACAAACAACAGTACACGAGGCAGATCCTGATGAAAGCACAAGCTCTGTGCCACCTTTTCCCTGGAGGAGACAGGACACAGCTGTTTGAGCAGTAGAATCACGGAATCATAGAACATGCTGAGTTGGAAGGGACCCACCAGGATCACCGAGTCCAACTCCTGGCCCTGCTCAGGACACCTTGGACACCCAAGAATGACACCTGGACAGCCAACTGCCTCCTGCTGGAACTCTGCTCTCTGGCTGATGCTTCCGCAGGGGAAGAAAGGAAGGGAAAACTTGAATACAACACCTCAACTTGCTCATGATCTAAGTAGAAATCTAAGTGCTGCCCCCGCTTGCAATACCACCTAGAGGAAAATGAGGAAAACAGAAACAGGATCTGATGCCCATGACTGTTAGGGCCTGTGTTCCCTTTCCTAGCTCATATGATCTACTTTGTTTAATGACTAGAGCATGAGGCAACACTCAAAGTTTTCCATATGCAATGCAAAGAGTAAGATGTGCTCATATACTCACCTTGCAGAATATCCCACACCCAGAGGCTTTCGCTTCTGCCTCCGTGGATCTCTCATTTGCTGATTGCCAGAGGGCTGGCCATTCACCCAAGACTTCCGATTCTTTGTTTTCTGAGGGGAACGCCCCTCTCCACTCTTCTCCTCTCCTGTGCTGCCACTCTTTCTTCCTCTAAATGGGATATCCACCAAGCCCTGGCATTTTCCCCGTGCTTTCTCCCAAGCAGTGACAGAGTTTTCACCTTCAGATGTAGCAGGGAGGCTGGTAAATCCCAGCAAATGGAAGAACAGAGCCACTGAGACCTGGGCATCCCTAGCAGCATAGAGAACCTGCAGAAAAGCACAGAAATTGAGATACTGACAAACAGCAAATCCTCCCAAACATTATCAGTCTTCAGCATTTGGTACAGTAAAGCCAGAAGCTGGATTTATTTCCTTTTGAAGTTCACATGAAGTTTTGCCAGTTGAGTGGCACTTTCATAACATCACCACACCCCACTACCCGGGGGTAGTGCCCCCAGGAACTGCAAGGGACTGCAAATATACTTAGGTCAGACATCCTCCTACCCCACCAATCCCTCCCTCACAAAAAGTTCCCTCTTGGCATACTGGCTGCGAGTACTCAGCATGGTTCTTTGTCCTGCCACTCCCTCTACCGGTCACTGCTACCGCAGGCGTGTGCAGCTTGATTAAAGAAACTGAGCAGTCGGGGAAAACACAATGCTCTGAAGAAGGTGAACAAGATTTCCAGTGTCTCTCTAATATTGCCCCGACTGCTACAGACTGAAGAAAATACTAAAAAGGTGAGGTTTTGGAAGCCTTTCTTCAAGGGATCTTGCCTCACAGATCTTTCAGGACTAAAGGAAAACAAGCGAGAATAGCAGAAAATTATCTTCATGGAAAAGGAGGGAAATGCAGGCCGTGAGCCTGAAATTAACTTTAGGCCACGTCACACATAAGGTTTTGAGGTATAATTTGAATAGGCTCAGATCTCCCTGTTGTAAAGCCTCTTTCTCTACTAAGAAGGCTACTTTTCCTCCCAAAACAGTAAGTTGAAGTGGAGGACACACCTGATCTTGTGTCAGTTCTTCTGCCTCCCAGTTGCTGCAACGCACATGAGGAGACTTGTCAAGCGGGAAGTTCAGGACTTTTTCAGCTAAAGACTTAAGGCTAAGGCAGTTGCGAAGTAGATCCTTCCTTCAGTTCAACAAAGAAAGTGAAACAAACATATTAAAAATTGAACTATACACTCATGCAAATTCAGTTGGCCTCATAGAGCCTGAACCTGTGAGAACACAATGCACACGATGCATGACTCAAACAGCACACAACTGCCTGTCAGCTTTACAGGCCCTCTCCCTCCCTTCTACTAAAATGTCCTTTCTAGATTTAGTAACTATCTTGCGTCTGCAATATGCAAAGCAGGCAAGGCTGGGAGTTAGTAACATTTAAGGCTGAAGTGTTTGGCTCTCAACTACTCAATTCTGAACTAAAGAGGTCCATCATACAGTGATGGACCACCTGTCCAAGGGATTCATGAGAAGCCCAAGAGCCAGGAATGACTCAGAACAATCCTGGCCACTAGAGACAAGAAGTCCATCCTCAGTGCCAAAAAGGCACCAAGAGGTCAGCAAACCCATGGCCCAGATCACTAACACTACACCCCGGCCATACACATAACTGTACGTGAAGAATATCTGCAAGTAAAGCATTGTTTTAGGAAGAGTGAAGGATAAGAAAATGGCATCATAACTGTAACCTTTCCATAGAAGCACTGTTATTAAAAGAGAAAACTGGAACTGGCTTATTTAGTAATTTTTCAAGAAATTTTGAAATTCAACAGTTCACTTACATGCCCTGGGCACATTTAACTCATACTTCTAGGCATTCTAGTGTATTCAAATATCTGCTGACAGTGTTCACTCTCACTGCATTACATCATTGTGCCTCGACTTCTTAAAAGCTGAAGCACAATACACAGAAAAGTCCACAAAGGTATTAGTCTGTGAGAGAAGACTAACAGACACAACTAGCAAATGAAATCCTCATGAAGATTTCATTTCCATTAAGATCGCAGAATAGAAGCATGACATGTTCTTGGGCTGCAGCTATCAATTCCCTAAAGCTACCCTAAAGCCACCCTAAGAATTCCAGACATACCAGCCTGATATCATTCAGTTTATGCAAATCACCTAAGAAATATTTCCACCTCAAATGATGCCTCAAACAGAGCTACCTCTGTCTTCGGGCACTTACCGCTGTCTCATGGCTAAATACCGGAGATCCATGCTCCCTTTGACTGGAAGACCATAATCATGAAGTAATTTGCAAGCATCTTCCCAGCATCCTACCCCAACTTTCAACACAGCACTATCTGCCATGATGTCCAACAAAGTCTTTGGAAGAGTCTGGCCACTAGCAACAAGCTTGGGCAACCGAACAAGAATGCAGAGGCCACTGGAAGAAGCCATCTGTAGCAGGGATACAGGATTTGCTTTTCCCTCCACAGATACCTGTAATGAAGTAAAAAATGAGAGTCCAGGTTACAGTATTATTAGTAATACTGGAGCTGAAGCAAATTGCAAAAAAGGCCACTGAAGGCAGGAAATACTTATCGGTTTATACAATCAAGTATTGTTACATGTCTCTAAAAATTCACTGCAAGTTATGTGGTCTTTTTCACAGTATTAATGTCCCCAAGTTACTCCTTGCCACATTCTCACAAGAGAATCTTTCCCCCTTTCACCCTTCCCCTTCATAGCTGAGCTGGTGGAAGAAATCAGAAATATTTTTTAATGCACATCAGCACAAAGCCAACCGCTACATAAATGTTTATGGCAAATACATTGTTTAGCTGTGGCTTATACTAATGACTGTGGGGTGAATAAATTTCCAGTCAAAACAGTGGCAAAGCCAGGCTTTATAAATTACTTTACACCTGTTTTGAGATGTCACACATGCAAATGTACAAGCAGAAGAGAAAGTTTGTTTTCTGGTTGTCCCAGGGAGTTTTATCTTCATATCAGCATTATCCTCCTTTTTGGATTTAGTGTTCTTAAGATATTGTTTCTTGAATATGTAGCTGGATTTAAAATAGTGTAAGCTCAAGCTACTTCTAGTAAATCACCTTTAAAGAGATATTACACAAAACACATAATGCTATATTTAGCTATATGACCGTTACTATATTTAGTAAAGTCGATTTATCACAGGAACTCAGTATATAAATACATCTGGTGAATTAAAAACTTAGCACACTTAAACGTAAGAGCAATCAAAATTAGCAGCTACTTCACTGCTGCCATGACAGACAATCACAGTTTCAATAGTCAGTCCTGTGGTACCTGTTTCAGCAAAGGAATTACTCCACCTTCAATGATCTCCCCATGCAATTTGCAATCTAAAGGAAGGAGAGGCTCTTCTTGATCACTCACCCACTCACAATCAATTCCAAGAACCGGCCACTTCTCCAGCTCCTTCTTCAGCAATGGTTCAACATGATCCCACACCTCCTGCTCTGAAACTATCACTATGTCTGCACCAAGGGTCCTCTCTACCCAGGAAAAGGTGGGAGATCTGAAGAAGGAAAGCACCTTCTTATCCTCTCCCTTAATGAGTTTCTCATCTTCTGACTTTACTGCTGCTTCCTCTTGCTGACTACTACAGCATGTTTTTCCTTTCCGACGCTGGGTTGCTTTCCACAAAACCAGGCCCCCCAACGCAACACCCAGCAGGGTTGCCAAAGTAATCGTCACGGCTGTTTGCTTGGCCATTTTTTATTGCCCTTTCTGTCCCTTCACCTCACCCTCTCAAAACAGCATTGTGGGATTTCATCATGGCCTGCAGAGAAAAATGAGAGAGGCAGAAATTAAAGACAACATAATGAAATGTGTTTGGAAACATTAAACACATACAGTGGTACCATAACAAGGTTCTAGCCACAACTTGTGATCCTGATAGAAAAAAAGTCTGGGTCCCACTTTGATAGACTGGGGGTCTGAGGACAGACTGCTGCAGTGATGGATTGGGCAGGAAGGGGAGACTGAATACTGCTGTTGATCACACAACTAAAAACCTAAAAGGGAATCCATTAAATTAAACTGATGCAACTGGATGCTTCCACAAACTCTGCTATTCCAAGAATAAACCAGTCACTGTTATTATCAACATCTTTTAGTTCAGTTTGGAACTAGATCAACCTAAACAAGGCCAAAATGAAATTGCTGCAGAATAAGCATGTCCGTTCACGCATTAGTAAATAACAGGCATTTGTCCATTATATTCACATCCATACTAGGGTCAAATAGCTCTTCAGGCATTGAAAAGCCCTAAAGCAGCAGCATCTATTTTTAACACAGCTGTCCCTGTATCATACAGAAGCGTAGTACCCCTTCAGTAAACTGAAATCAACCCTGTCTCTGCATCCCTACCTCCCCAACCCACTGCATCGTTTCAAAAGGGCTGTCCTTGCGCACTCTTCCCCGCAAGCAGAAGTTCGGGTGTCGATGCTACTCCAGCCCTGCGCAGACACTCCCAGCACCCCGAGCACGGCCCGGGAACCTGCCTGAGCGCCCCCGAAGCAACAGGTCCTTCACTGCCACCCCGTAAACTGAGCGCGAACACCGGCTGCAACGAAGCCGCCCGCAGCGATGGCCTCTCTCTCGGTCCACCAGCCCCTACCCCTCTGGGAATCGGGGGGTGCCTGTGATCCTTGTGCGGATCCCCCGCCGGGGCAGGAGAAGCCCCGATAAGACACCCCAGGCGCGGCTCAGCCCCGGCGGCAGTGGTGCGCCAAGACCCGGGGGCGGGCCTCGGACCGCAGCCGAGCGCTCCTCCGGGCCGCTGCCAGGCCCGGCGGGGTGGGG
>NW_008239553.1:12280586-12288283 GCF_000691975.1 Corvus brachyrhynchos
GGTGCCGGCGGGGGGAGTGGGCGGGGGGCGCCGCCATGTTGTACGGAAGCTGGTGGCGGGGCGGCTGTGTCGCTGGGCAGGCGTCAGCATGCCTTCAGCCAGGGCAAAATACTGGCAAAAATACTGAAAAGCCAGCTCTTTTTGTGGGAGATTTTTGCAGCGAAAGTGCGGTTCGTTGTCTGCGAGTAGGTAGGGGTTGAGGAGCGAGCCGAAGGGGCTGTGAAGCGGGTTTGCAGCCACCCACAAGCAGAGCACCGGAGAGCCCCTGGGGCAGGAGGGGCCAGAGAGAATGGGAAGAACAAAGGCAGCCAGGAAAATAAATAGCAAATCGCAGCCACCTCCGAAGTGGCAAACTGGAAGAAAACAAAGAGGGGGGAAATCAAATAGAGAGTATTAAGAAATTAACAGAGGAATAATCGTGACAAGTAATTGTTTCCCCCATGTGTGCGGAGAAATACGAACGTTGGAAGTGTGACACCACAAAACCCGGACAGTGAGTATACAGGCAGCTGCTGTGTTCAGGATTATGATCGTCAAGGCTTGAGGCCATCACTGTCAAAAAGCAAACAAGTTTCCACCCCAAATTCCGTTGCAAATAAGAGGATCTGAGCACCCAGTTTCTTCAAATCCCTTTGCAATTCCCAGTATCTCACAGCTTTTGTGCTGTTAGAATTCCAGCTAGCTGCATGTGTTTGAACTAGAGACTGAGCCCACGGGAAATGCTGCGTTAACTCAATTTAACAATTTGACAGCATCAAATTTTGTTTTAACTTTGCCCATCAGCGTAGGAGGATCTCCCTAGCAGAGACTTGGCATTTAGCAGACACATTGTCCAAAGAGTGCAACAAAGCGGCTAATGGCTGGCATTGGGGAAAAATCTTCTATAGAAGCAGTATTTTTTTCTGTCTGTAGCTCATATTTATTTTCCCCCTTCTTTTTTTCTTAACTCAGGAATGAGGTACAGACATATTGATAGCTCACAAGGAACAGAAGTGATTTTCCAGAACACTTTTCTGAGCAAATAATGCCCTCTCCTTATCAGAAATAAGATGACAGGGCCATTAAAAGTTAAGCAGCTACTTGTTCTAAGGACCTGATATATGCCAGCATGGTATGACCACATCAGGTCTCACTGGTGGTGGGGTAGCATCAGAGAATTTTGTTTTCCAGTGACTTGCATCTGTATTTTGAATGTACAAATGCTTTATACCTCAGAGTTACAGCTGCTGTATCATAAGTGTTTCTGCAAAGCTTCTCGATCTTGCTCCACAGTGAAGAGATTTTTATATTAATTCACTGGTGGTTACAAAGCATTGCAATCTCACTGCAGTAACTCACACATCTTGTCTCTGATTTATTCTTCTCTATAGGGAAGGTCTGCATCTCCCTTTCAGTCACAACCTGGCCACAGCTTCTCCATCTGTCCCCTAGGCTCTGATGCAGCAGACACAGCTGACCAGCTGAACTGCAGGTCACCAAGCAGGAGCCAGCACTACTCTGAAGTTTCTCACGTGACTTGTGCTCAGAAGAAAAGTGCATCATGTGCATGCTCAGGAGAGAAACCTGGAGGGGTCTGGCAGTACCTGAATTCCCACAGTCAGATGGACATGTTTTGCCTGTTTCTCTTCCTCTCTCTTCACACATATCCCTCAAGGTACAGTGCTTTTTTCTGTATGGTCATTGTAATCTATCATAAACCCAGATTGCCACTTAGATGGGTAGTCCCACATTTCCTGTTGTACCTGTGATTGACTGCTCATTCCCTGCTTCCTTGCTCCACCACCCACATTTCTGTAATGACAGGGTCCGAGAATCATGGAACTGATCCATCTGTAAACTACTTCAAGGGAAAAAGGTAACACCTGGGAACACAACAGACTTATTTTGAGGCCCAAGTGACTGGAAAGAGAATCAAGACAATGCTGTAGATGGGCTCCTGGATCCAGCTGCCCTGTTGTGGGGTAGGCAAGGCATTCTTAAGAGAACTCTGTCAGAGCTTGAGATAAGCACAGAATACTGAACAAATCTACAAAGCTTGTTTGTAGGTGGACCCTTCATGATAATCTGGCATTCACACAGAAATCTGAAATACCAGGTTTTCCTTTTAAAAATTATTTATCTTCATTTCTGAAGTAATAGAAGTGTAAGTATAAGGATTAAATTAAAAATAAATGAAAACAACTGATGCATGAGTGCACTCTGGCAAACAAACAAACCAACCAAGTTCCCAAAGCCTGATAGGGACATTGCTGAAGGTGAGAAGATTACTGAGTAAACACCAATTGCTGGCTTTTCCTTACAAGAAGTCTGTTACAGCAGGTAACTGGAAGCCTCTATATGGTAAACAGCAACATTTACTTTTCTGTGTCTGTAGCCTGACCTGAGGTCTCTGCAGAGGTCTCTGTCAAAAGATTAATTTTTAGCCTGATTTCCTAAGGAAAGAAGGCTTATGCAATTACTCTATATTAGTGTTTCTGCCTCTGGGTCCCATTACTTCCCCCACTTTCCTTGCCAATAAAAGCATGTTTAAACCATTGCTGAATTCTGTCTGAATTTGTACAAAGGTAACTTAAATGAAATGCCAAATGGATGAAACAGGTCCTAATAAAGCTGTCACTGATAAAACGGTAAGCATGTGCAGGCACTGCTTAATATACATATGAGAATCCACACAGCGGTACCACATCAGGACAAATCCATAGGAAACCAGGCTTCACTTGTTCTGCTGATCACAGAAAAAAGAATTATTTTTATAATGACATTAGCTCATCCTTTAGGAGGGAGAAGACTAGGGTAAATGACTCAGTGTTCAAAGGAAGATCAATGATCGTGGAATATCAAAGGAGAGAGGCTCCAGTGAAGACTTAAATTGCTGGTAGCAGACAATGAGCAGAGAGCTGCATGTAGTCCCCACTAGCTCATTAATAACACTCTCTTTGGGGCCCCATCCCAAGCTACAGAAGAAAGCCAAACTCACATTTCAACTCCTAATGTGATTTATCTTCCTTCTGTCAATGCTAGCAACCCCATGACTACATATGCAAACAAGCCATTTTGAGCAGGATTTGTTTTAACAGGATTGATACCAGAAAGGCAGTAGGGTTTTTTTCCTGAAGAAGTCAGAATGAGATCAGTTTCAACCAACTGTGAAGCCACATCCTAAAGGTGGAGTCTCACACTGCAACAAGGTGGATGGAAGATTTAGCTTCCGTTGAAAAGGCAGTTCTGCTTCCCACTTCTATCTGTCAGCATTCTTCTCCAGCCTCAATTCTACAAATACTGGTGCCTGCTTGATTCAAGGAATTAAGCGAGCAGAAAGCTAGCACAGAAAAAAACTGGGTTTTCTTCTGGTTTAACTCCTTGTACTAACTCATCATACAGCCAATCTCAGTGAAACTACATCCTAAGCCAAAAGATGAGTCAGTGGTAGCTCACTGCAGGGATCTGACAGAGTTTGCAGGTTTTGCAAAGAATCTGAAAAAAACTCTCTCAGAGGTGTAAGATGCCAGATAATCCCATGAGGATGAGTTGTATTAACATCGATCATCATCAACGTATTTCTTCCTTCATTGCCAACTCTTTCCATTGCTTATGTAGAAACGGAGATGAATTTCACAATTCCATTTCTTGACGAGCTGCTTAACTTACCCCAGGAGTTCAGTCCAGAAGGCACACTGAGTCAGCCTCACGGTTTATGGCTGCTAAGAATATGACATCCCTCATCTCCAAAACTTATCTCCCAGCTGGGCACTCCAGACCAGCTTGTGCTGATTTTGGCACTCATTGGGACACTTCCATGAGCCAAATAAACACATGGCAGACAAGCAGGTCCAATAAGTAGCATCAGGACAAAGAAAGGGACAGAACACAGAGCCACAAAAAAATAAAGCCACTTTTCAGTGGCCACAAATCATTAGATTGGCTTAGCTGCATGTTAAACCTACATAGCTGAACAGCAAGTCCCAAGGGGAGACATTTGAGAAAACAATCCTTGTTTTTCCTACCTTTCTGTTAGTAAAGGTAAGCACGAAAGTAAGCAAAAGGAGAAAAGCCCAGAAGCCACCAAATTTTCACTAGAGGGAATAAATTACAAAAGCAAAATTATTTTTAAAAAAATGATGTGGCTAAAATATTATATAGTTTTCTTGGTTTACCCTTTCTTTCTATTTCCACTCAAAAAATATTAGTATAAATAAACAAATTAATAAAAGCCTTGACTCAGCTCCACTTTCCTTATTACCCTCTCTGACTCACTCCATAGACATCCAACTATCAGTGTCCAAACTTCTCAGTTTCCACTCTGGATTAACCAAAGCCAATCAAAGGTTCAACAGAACCCCCCCAAAATATTTAAAGCTCATCCTTTCTCACCTGACACAACCATGCTTCACTTAAAAACTTTTTACCTATTTAAGCCTTCCTTCCTAGTGCTTGACAGACTCTCAGAGAGTTGGTCTTCTGTTATCCTCCTACATTATCTCTGAGTTATCTCATCTGAAATACAAATAAATTAATGTCTCTCTGCAGATGATTTTTGGATCTGCTCCTTTCCCCAGAACTATCTCCCCCTACCCAAACTCAAAACATAAGTCTTCTTCTCTCTTCTATGAATGACTAGCAGGAAATTAGACCTCAGCAGAGCTAGAACTCTTTCCTGAAAGCCCTCTTATTATCTTCTTTGTGAGTATCCGTGGATAGCATCACCAGTTTACCTGCCACTCAGGCTTGTTTGTCAACTGTCAGGTCTGACTGAAATTTCTTTGTAGATCCTAGCACCCAGGGTATATACTTCTCTGTGGCAGCTCCAAGACAAAGTCTTTTGATCCATCCTTGCAGCTAAGACCCTTGTTCTCTTGCGGATATAAAAGGCTGCCCTAATACCTCTCCCTCCAGCATTAACCAACACAGCTCTTAACACAATCATTGACCACTGGAAATGCCAGAGTCTGACAAAAGAGTAAAGCTGACTGTAGGCCTCCTGTTAATGATCAAATACACCACAGCCATCAAATGGGAACAACTAATGCAATTTAACTGATTCTCCCAATTCAAATATGTTTGGAAAAAATGTCGAAGGGATAACTTTGTCCCAGCAGGCAGTAAACCCCGACCAGTTATTGTCAGTCCTTCCAGAGGCAGAACAAAAACTCTGTGGCATGGACAGAAGCTAATATGAGAGCAATGTAACACCATGGCCACACCCGATCCAGATCAATTTAGTACTGCTGAGAGACCTGCACAGCCTTGGAATTACCAACTCTGAAACTGCAACCCAGGATTGTTTACATAGATCATTACACTAACCACATCACTTCTCTATTTGAAGGATTCTCCTAGTTCCCTCTTACGTATTGCATCAAACATTATTTACTTACTTTCATTTCCAAGGGCGACTACAGCAAGTCACCGTCCTGTTCATTATCTCCCATTTCCTATCCAGTTGACTCCTCTACTCTGTTGCCTACTTATTGAAATTCCAGTCAAAACATTTGTTGTGCTTGATTTCATGCTGCTTTTGAGACACGGAGGAGACTATATAAACATCCTACAGAATTAAGCAGCTCAAGCAGTGTGTAGAGACAGACTCTGGCTTCCCGCGCCCTTTGGGTCTGGCTGGGCTCAATCCAGTTTGTTCAGTCTCGGTATAGCACCCCACATGCTAACATGTCCCACAGAACAGCAACTTGATGAAGTTTGATCTGTTTGGCTAACTACTGCCAGTACATCAATTCCATTCCAAGCTGCAGAATGTTCCTGTTAAAGTAGACAAAGATGCTTCACTGATGCTACTTCAGTATGACTCAGGACAACAGTGTATGTGCTTTGGAGAGATAACAGCATTCTGGCATTATTAACACAGCAACTCATTCTTTTCAAAGGAAGATATTACCTGTATAGGCTATGATAACTTCCTTAGGTGTTATGTTCAAAATTAATTTAAAGAATACTTACCAGTACAGTTTTTAACCTATATGGTCATGTCATTGAGCAGGACAGATTGGCAGTCTGCTATTATTTTTCTTTTAAATTCTGAATGCTTACAAATGTGATAAAAAAAAAACCCGCAAAAAAAACCCCCTCAGTTAAATCTTTCTTGAAAAACCTGGCACTCGGGGCTTAGGAAATAGTTTTATTTCTATGCAAGGCCATGTAAGTACACAGCTTTCCCAGAGACTGGATCCAGAATGGAGATTTTATTATATTGCATATTTATTTCAGTACAGAAATCAAAGGTACTCAAAAATATTAAACCTGAACTATACTTTAGGAAAGGAGAAAAAAATGAGCCACATGTCGGGAATTTAAAGGTGAGCAACAGTTTCTGATAGAATTGTAATGGTGCAGAATGTCATGGCATGCAAGCAACAGAGGTATAAAATATGATTTTATAGCAGTGTCTGAAGCTTACCTGTGTCTGAAGCTAAGGTAACAAACACAAACCATGATGGACAGGGTCTTTGCCTCTCTGTGTTGAGGGTGGCTAGACATGGTACACTGCAATAGTTGGCCATCAACAACTGTAACTAGAAAAGACCCTTTTGTACAGTTCAGATGCAGAAGAGATTAACTGCTCTGTTTGTACTTCAATTGTGAAGCACTGTTAATTATTAATATTAATGTGTTAATGTTAGTGACTTCTTACATTCTTTTTTTATTCCCAATTAGAAGGGAAAGTTTTTTATTTACTTTTTTTATGTGTTAAAATTAAGGCTCTAGTGTTGTCAAATAAAAAGCTTGGTTTATGCAGGATTTGATGCTCTTTCTATAATCTTAATCAAGAAAAAACCCAAAGCACTTAACTGACTTTCTATAATGAAATAATTTCTATTTCTATGGAAAAGCTGTCACCGGAACATGGCAGCAGTCTTAACAGTACTCAGCCATCTTGCCATATCACAGTTTATGTCAGGGAGGGTTTTTCTCTCTGCTTGTTTTAAAGTTTGAAGACTCCAGATGTAGTGCTACACAAAGATGGCCTGGATGGTCAGGCTAATTCCTCTCACTTTCTGAAAACTGTATCTTCCCTAGGTACTGGTGCCATCGGGAAATACAGACCTGAAAGTTTCAAGCAGCTCACTTTGTGCACAGGCAGCATGCAGTTAGATGCTGCAAGGTGGGACTGGGGGTCTGTGCAGCACCTCACGGACATCACTCTTTGAATGACACTCCTGTTGTCTGACACAGCATCAGATGTTACCAGAGAGGTACAGGGTCCTGTGAAAGAGAAAAGATATTTTTATCCCGGTAAGGTAAAGGTTGGGGTGCCGTTAAACAGTGAAGGACAACACAGATCAGGTCCACCTGGTTAGCCAGCTACCTTTTGGGGTTTAGTTGATACTGGAGGGTAAGAGAAGAAAATTCATCTGTACTTCCAGCAGTCTTCTGGGTCTGCAGAAAGGTCTACTGCTCGTGATGGGGCAACCCTCCTTTGGTCAGTGTTGCTCGGGAAGGAGCAGGAGAGAGCAAGCTATGAAACCTCTGACAGCCCCATAAAAAGTATCATAGAGAAAGCCACCACCACAACAACAAAAAAAACCCAAACTAAATTCTAAAGCCGTAATGCTTTGAATTTTGAAATCACTCAGCATTTACAGAGGACAAGCCCCACTGCAAACCGGCCCCGCACTTGAACTATTTTTCCCTTCATCTTCCCTCCTGTTGCCCGCAGGATCTCAAGGCGGGCCGGCCGTGGCTCC
>NW_008239553.1:12289196-12325111 GCF_000691975.1 Corvus brachyrhynchos
GCGGCAGCGCTGCTCAGAGCCGTTTCCCAAATCCACCGGTGCCCGGGAATGATGTTTTCTCAAGTAGGGATCTAAAATGGTTGACAGGTTTTGAATTCCACTATTATCGGGGGGGGAGCCCTGGACAAAGTTTTTACGAGAGTGTTTCCCAGGCGCTGGGGGTGGAAGCTAGGGGTGCCCTTTTATTTGGTGGCTCGCGTGTCTTTCCTCGTAAAAGGGGATTTTCTTATTTTGGGGGGACGACGACGGAGAAGAAGCCGCCCCCCGGCGCGCATTGTGGGCACCGGGTGACATTTGTCAGCGCCGTGCCCCGGGCCGGGGGTCAGCGATCGCTGCCGGGGGCGGGCGGCGGGCCCGAGTTTGGCCGGGGGGGCTGCAGTGCCGCTCGGCATCGGGCGGGAACCGGATCGGTTTAATCGAGGGACTGGTCACTTTGAGGCCACCCCCACCCCATCTTCTTTTGGGGGAGGGGAGTGGGGTTTTGTTTTGTTCCTCCTCCCTCTCCTTGCAGGGCGCGTTTGTGGAAGAGGGGCATATATTTGTGATGATGGTTTTTGGCATCAGGTCCCCTCTGTTGCCTGCCCGGGGCTGAGGGAGCCATAGGGGTGGGGGATGCTGTCAGGTAGGAGGGAAGCGAGGGCTTGACATCAGCTGCGACACCGAGGACGGGGAAAGGCTCTGCACCCCCAGCCAGGGAGGGGCTGGGGGGGGCGGCGGGGGGGCGGGCCCCCCCCCCCCAACCTGCTGGCCATGCTTCTTTTGATGCAGCTCAAGACACTGTGGCTTTCTGTGCTGGAAGCATAAATTACTAGGTCATATCAAGGTTCTCATCCAAAACCCCTATGTCCCTCTCCAGAGGGCTGCTCTCAATCCATTCGCCATCCAGCCTGTATTTGTGCATGGGATTGCCCTGACCCAGGCACATGTCTTTACACTTGGCCTTGTTAAAATTGATGAGACGTACACAGGCCCACCTGTCGAGCCTGTCAAGGTCCCTGCAGATAGCATCCCTTCCCTCCAGTGTATGAAGTTCACCACACAGCTTGGCGTTATCAGCAAACTTGCTAAGGGTGCACTCAATTCCATCATCCAGGGATGCCGACTGGTCCCTCCCCAGGGGCCGTGCAGCAGCCAGAAAGGCCCGTTCCTCGTCGTGTGGGGCAGCTGCCCTCGGGGGAGTCGCAGAGGTCCTTGGCACAAGGCCGTGGCAGCTTTGTGGAGAGTGGTCTCCGCTTGCCAGGAGGGTGCTGGCCTGGTTACTAACCGAGGGCCTCGGTTTTGCCTGTCCGCCTTGTGAATAGCGACAGAGGCTACTGAGGAATGTCACGGGGACATGGCTGAGCGGACACTTTACTGCCTTGCCGTGGTGTCTGGGAAGAGGTGAACTGTATCATACAATGGTATCAGTACTAATTTCAAAGGCTATTCAATAAAAAGCAGGAGGGTGCTGGCCTGGTTACTAACCGAGGGCCTCGGTTTTGCCTGTCCGCCTTGTGAATAGCGACAGAGGCTACTGAGGAATGTCACGGGGACATGGCTGAGCGGACACTTTACTGCCTTGCCGTGGTGTCTGGGAAGAGGTGAACTGTATCATACAATGGTATCAGTACTAATTTCAAAGGCTATTCAATAAAAAGTTTTTATGACTCGTTACTTTTAAGCAAGGGCAGACTAGAAACCCTGTATAAACTTAAAGTGGAAGCTGATACACTGAAACCTTCCTAAATTCAACGTTCTTACCCGAAGAAACTTACAGGCCTATGTCCAATGATTTCTGTAGTAAGTGTCCATGAAGGATCTCAGTGTTACTGTTAGGGATTCTTTTATCTTTATGCACATGCAACTTCTGAGATATGCATCCACTTATCTTGTGAATATATGTGTGTATTCATACATACATATATATGTATATAAACATGAGTGTGTATGGGAAGGGAATGCTGATTCACCTATTCTAAAGTTCCCATTTGTGCCAGTTGTCATGCTGGTTTCTACTGGTCCTTCTCCAGTAGAAAGCAGAGCAATGTATTTTTACTTTTAAAGTGCTACAGAGAGCTCAAGTGTATTTGTTGTTTCTTTTTTATTTTCCGTAATAAGTGATGGGAACACCATCAGTATTTTCTTTTCTTCTTGCTCAACATCAATGTACTTACCTATGTTGACATCCATTCTTTAGGCAGAGGCATAAACAGTCCAGGGCTGGAAAGGATGTTTAAGAATTAATTTTGTCCAAACTGCCTGAACCAAGGTAGGTGCAGTGAGAGAATGAAAGCAGAATTCACATCTAGTGGATATCTAAAAAAGGGTATGTAAAAGGAAGGCTTTCAAGCAATGTCGGTTTTCAATTTCCTAACTTCTCATAAAGCATCAGAATGTTCAAAGAGGATAAGCTTTTCCTCCATATGTAGTATATAAATGCTACTAGAGTTCTACCCTCCTAAAAAAAAAAAAAAAAAAATTACATGTGCTAGCAGTACACAAATTTGGGATAACCAAGAACAGGTTACCTTAAGTCTGACCTTCTACTGATGCCCTGAGAAAATGAAGAGCTCTAATAATGGTAACATTCTTTTTAAAAACTTTTGTGTTATCCATGAGCATAATATCTAGAATGCTTTATCTGCCATAGCAACAGCTATGTTGTTTTGTGCTTTGTGCTTCAGTCAAGAACAAGAAATTAAAAGTCCAAAGATTTATGGATACTCTGTTAAGTTTCACACCATTATAAGACTAAACTTCATTAAAATTACACTCAAAGCACTCCTTTTTAAGTCCATACTTGATCTTGAAGCTCTGAGGAGTAGCAACAGCAGGAAGAAAAGCAATGAGGAAAGGTAAAGGAAGGGTGTAAACTGTCTCTACTCTGAAGTTTTGTAGAAGAGTTGCTTCAAAAGACTTACAAATGCAGGTAAAGCCTTAGAATTGGTGGTATGAGAGTCTCTCTTCCCTCAAAATGGTCAGCATACAGAAGTAAGGATGAGATGTTGGATGCTTCCAACTGCACTTGTAGCAGCTAAGAGAGTTAACATATTGGAGCGCATGAAAAGGGAGAGTGTAAGCGGTCTTTTCAGTTGTTCAGTCTTAATATGTGTATTCTTAACCTAGAGAAGGCTGCTTTGGCTGAGTGACTTGTTAACAACTTAGACCTTGTTAGAGCTGTTTTAAGTACAGCTGATACAGTGCATTCATAGCAGCTATACCAATGCCATTGAAATAGTAGCCTGCATCCAAGTTAGTGCTGTTCTCATCACTTGGCTGGAATGCTTTCCTTAGGTATGTGTCCTGTTTTTTTTTTTTAAATGTGTCTCACAGAAGGAAGTCTGTGAGGCTAATGATTACTGTTTCAGTAAACAATTCAAACTGCTTAAACAGGGCTTATATTGCAGTTAAAGATAATTTTCCTGTTACGATTTTGGAGAGAACTTTGGTGTAGACAAGCCTCAGCAGGCCCTCTGAAAGGATGTTTGAAACTTTTTGGTATCTTAACGTCTTTAAATCTTGTATTGGAAAGTACATGTTTAATAGTCTTTATTTTTGTTCTTAACCATATTTCAAAGTAAAAAAGTTGAGGTCCACAAATTGAGTTGAGGGCCAGTCTGCACCTGTGTGAAACTCAAGTGTCACTTTATAGAGGGGCAGAAAGAGAGAGGTTAATGTTTTGGGACAGGAGTGCTAGAAGAAGGGACTGACATAAGGACAAGAATTTTAAAAAATTTAAATAATTGGAAGGAGGAGGTGGACACTGAGGAGAAGGTGCAGTGTGACAATTAGAAAAAAACTACCTGTCAAATGACACAAGGGAAGAGGAAAGCTTAACATATAAAAAATGTGTAAGTGGGTTGAAATTGGTTAAAACTTGCTTCTGGATAGAGTTGAAAGATTTTATTGGGGAAAATGTGTCTTTGCAACACTTTATGTACTAGATAGTGTTTTTTTCTTTTAACAGTTTGAGAAACACATGACTGTCCATGCATGGAAATTAAAATCACCATGCAATGGTACGCAACTAACTTCTTCCTTCATATTGCCCAGCATCTCCTGCAATTTGACTTCTTAAAAATCAGCTTTACTTGGTCTGTGTAATAGTCTTTCTCCCATCCTTAGGTTTGGTGGATATGTTTTCCTGTTTGTTTATCTGACTGTCCTTTTTCATGCCTGCTATCTTTTACAAACATGAGTATCTTTATCAGAACCTCCCACTTTTTTTTTTGCATACTTTAAACTGCACTTTCAAGATAACTTCTGGAAAGTACTGTAATCAGAGGCTTATTTAATCCATGCCAGTGTTCTTTTTCTCTTGGCTTTTTTTTCCCTCCTACCAGATAATGCAAAAATTAATAGCTGGTCTATGATCCTAAATCTGTGAGGATGCAAGAAACTGTTGGAAATTTATCTGTCATTTAGTTGTTATGTAAATCTGAAGGAACATGAGCCTAAAACAGGGGAATGAGGTGACTTTAGCAAATCTTGTGGAGTATTACCTCTGAATAAGGGGATTGTGTATCAAGTATGTTTTAAGGAGGGACACTTTGATCTTAGTGTCTTTGTATCAAGCAGAATTCTGTGTGAGGAGGGATATTAGGTTCAGTTACTACATCATGTTTTAATTAATGTCTGAGAAATTATAAAATTTCTCAGGAAAGATGGGATAAGGCAGCAGTAATTTCAGGGGGTAGGAGTTGAAATTCAAGTTAATTAAGATATATTACACGGGAAAAAATGTCATGTGTTTTGATAGGGACAAGTGCAACCTACAGCATGTGAATAAAAATGGTTGTCTCTACAATACACCTTGGAGACTAGACCATAGTCATGTAGAAAAGGATCCAAATGCATAAATATCACAACACAAATATTGTCAGACATGACAAAGCATGTGAAGTAAATCTGCTGTGGTTCTGTTGGGGCCTCAAATGGAGTGCTGTGCTCAATTTTGGGCACTGTGTTTTGAGAAAGATGTGCCCAAACTGAGAAAATTCAGAAGAGGGGGCATGAAGAATGATCAGAGGCCTAGAAGAATGAAACAGTGAAAGAAAGGGGTCAATTTAGTCTACAGAAAGAACAGCTGAGTAGAAATGCAAGTCTTGAGCTGCATAAAGGTGTTTTTAATTATTATTACATGAAGTTGTAAACTCTTTTTTGTCTACTGGGAATAGGACAAAGAAATGGTCTCAAATTATAGGAAGAAAGATTTTAGGATGCTGTTTGATCTTGCACTTTCCCTTTATCCTGTAACTCATTCACTTATTTCTCTTCATTGTTTGCACTGTGGCATTTTCGTAATTTAAAGTCTGAAACTGGTATGATGGAAGAATCTGATCAGGGGGATGGAATAGGTAGGGACAGGCTGTTTGTCTGTCAGTTGATTTTGTGTCAGGTCAACTTCTTTAACTTACCCCCTGCCTGAATGGCCACTGAATCCAATGGAAAGGAAAATAGCAGGAGCACAGGGCAAGGGGAGTGGGATTATATGTAATGCCAAGATGCACCCTCAGGCTTGATATAATGGGGTAATCTGCCTAACAGCAAGGATAATGAAGAACTGAAATAGGCTGCATAAGGAGGGTATGAAATCTACCTCAGCAGTGGTTTTTTTTTAAGAGCAAACTAGAGACTTATCTTCTGGGAATAATTCTGACAGTCTGGTCTTTTGCCTTTGGCCAGGGCCAACTAAATGATCAACTTCTTGAAATACCATCCAATCCTGCTTTCTGTGATTCATGCAATTTCTGGAGTAGACACAAGCAATAAAACTAATCTTTAATGTTATGATTTAGAAGTATTGCCCACTTGCCATGTAGGTTCTTCAGCAAATGGACCTGGTATATGGGAGATAAAGGGGAGTAGTGGTCTTGAGCTTTGTCCACAATCAGCAAGGTTAATGCACTTTAAAACTGCAGTTTTTCAATCCTGAATGATATGATTTTGAAGTGCTTCTGTTAGTACACAGGAGCTCAAGTGTGTTTCGTGAGCTATGCACATAATGTTTGTAATAGATTTGCTTTTCACATGGGTATGTTCTGGCCCCCTTCAAATTATTTTGGGTTTAGAAGGAAGAGACTTCTCTTCCTGTCTCTCTTTGGTTTTGATTGTAGAAGCAGGTTTGACCCTGCTCCTGTAATGAGCACTGGAGTACTTGACTAATTAGATCTTTTAAAATGTGGTTCCTTTCTGAAAAGTAACTGTAGAATGGCATTGTGTAGTTCTTAGCTGGGTCACACAAACTTTTACTTTTCAAATTGTCAGTCATACAGTTCTAAACAGAATCTGCAAAATAAGATGAAAATAAAGCTATTTCCTCATTGTAGATGCCAAACTTATTGGTTTTGACACCATGGACTGAAAAATTACAAATTCTCTGTGGATCTTTAATTTCCAGAAAATCCACATGTGGAGCCTTGTTGACTAAGGTATTTTCATATGAAGCCATATATCCAGGTTTTGCAGATATGTAGTAAACCGGTTGCTGTTGGTATATGCTCTATATTATGTTAAGAATGTGGCTTCTGCCTCAGTTGTTGTAGAATTGATGTACATGCACAATAAATTCACCATAAACTGAAAGCATTTTAATTAATCTTCATTTGGTGATGTACTGCACGTAACAAATGCTATGGACCTGAAGTTTCCTGTAATTCTCAGACTTGTAACTCATGCTGCATAATGTGTATGCAGTTTGTGTCTGATGAATCATAGTTCCTTTCTACAAAGCATAAAAACTATATATTCACATTTTCTTTGCTTTCTCCTTGTATACCTGTCCATACACGTGTACCTCCCTCCTTTCTTCCCTCTTATGGAAAGAGTCAGGTTTGGGTAATGGAGATTGTGGATTTGCACCTTTCCTGGTTTCAGGCACTTAAGATTTACCTTTTCTTGGGTATTATTTGCCTGTGACTTAACACTTCTTGTTCTCTTGTGTGAGGATGTAGGGACTGCTGAAGTGTCTTGTTTCCCACAAATCCTCTGTGGTCCAACACATTGGGTAACTTTTTCTTTCTGGTGGAACTGGCCTTAAGTCAGAAGTATTTCTAGAATAGCTGAATTGGAATTAGAAGGGAACATACTTCCAACACAGTTAATGTTATTATTTTGTTGAACTTTTATGTCTCAGTGGGGTATGAGAGAAATAAAACTGAGGAATGAACAGATGTAGAAGTTCTCAAAGAAAAAGATGTACATGAGAATAGATAGATGGAGAAGGGACAGCATTGCATAAATGTGGGGAGCATTTAAAAGCTTCTAGAATGTGGAATGTGCCACCATCAAAGTTTCATGGAGATCTAGGTGTCTGGGAAGAGGGAGACATTTGCATCCAACAGGAAAAGTAGTTTCCAAGGTGGAGGAAAACAGGCACCAAGGTATAGGAATTGATAAAAGAGAACGTAGCGGCAACTTTTCATACTAACAATTTTCTGCACAGGTTGCAATTTATCCTACTCCTACCATACTGTATGTGTGCTGGGAACCACAGTAATGTTTGTTTTCTGTGGATGTCTTAATTATTTTACTTGCATCTGGACAGTGGTTGGTGGAAATTATTATTATGAGTTTACTCTTAAAGTGAGACACCTAGGCAGCTGTGCTGTTAGGAGGATGTGTAGACTTACTGCAGTGGTTTTGAAAATTGGTTTGCTATGGTAACAAATAACAACAATATGTTACTATATTTTGCCCTGAAATGTCTTTTAGGGAGGGCAATAAATGAAGTATGATAGAAGCAATGTTGGTGTTCACCTGTGTTAAATGTTGCTTAAATTGTTTTTCAGGTGGTGATAACATTATGACATGGCTGTTGGCAGCTTTGGGAAGTAGACACATTTAGTGTGACAATTACTTCCTAAGCTTAACTTGAATAATGTGGTCATATGTTTTGAGACTCATGTATTTCTATGTCTCCTTATTACAAGCTCATCTGCAATCACTAGAGTGCAAATGCAACTTTCTCTCCTATTTCTGGACAGAAAGGAGTATAAGTTCCCATCAGTTTAGTTGACCATAAATTACCGTGAGATTTTGGATCCATCAGATTTGACTCATTCTCAGTAGTTATCAAATGCATCACAAATCTTTGTATCATGTAATCTCGTTTGATGTGCTAAGTACAAAATCAGGAGGAGGAATACACAATTTCATGGAGCATGGGTAATCATAACATGCTGCTGTACTGTCTATCAAAGTGTCATAAAATCTTTTAGGAGACTCAAAGGCTGAGAGACTATTTACTTGTAGGATGTTTGACATAACCCAGTTCCATGGGAAAACTCCTTAATAGCAACATATGATGTGAAAAGTTTCAAGAAATCTGATTAACAGCAGTAATGAAATCTATTTATGCATTTACTTTTTCTGTAAGTAAACAGCAGCCCAAGTAATTTTGGTTTCTTTTTTTCTCTTTTTGATGCCTTTGTCCTCTGCATAGCAGCTCAAAAGGCTCTGAGTTTAGGCTTTTGGTTGTGCAAAGAATCAGTAAAATGTTCTAACTGTAATCAGCATGTTTCTAGTGTCACATTTCACTTGTGATGCCATTCTCTTCCATTTGTTATTAAAGACAGATACCAAAAATATTTTGAGTCTGACTTGAAGAAACCTTATTCAGATTTTACAGGCATTCAAAATTGCTGTTGAATGCTGACCAATACAATAGTATCTTGATTTATTTTTTTTCCTAATAAATAATAACTTAATGCAATTGAAGCGTGAAAAGTCTAGTATTTATTATATATATAACTGTTTGCCAGAAAGAGAAGGAGGCACTTAAATATATTTATGTATAGAGTTCTGAACTGAGAGCTGCATGTAGGCAAGCAATTAGGAGTGCAGCAAGATGTAAAGCAAGCGAGTTGAACTTCCTTTCTCAGGTACTCCCTTTGTCAGGACTTCACCTCAGAAATGTCTGTCTTAACCTTTACAGATCTAGAAGCTTGACATAACTGTGCATCCTGAAGACTTCTGAATGCTTCAGTAAAATCTTTTTATGGCCACCTGTCAGTCCTGAGCCAACCTGTGCTATGAAGGCTTAGGAAAGACTGCTGGAGGAAATATAGTTGTCAGTGAAAGGGGGGAAAAGTTCGTATTTTATGAATAACATAAGCAATGCTGGCAACAAGGAGCTGGTGTAGAAGCATTTTGCCAACATGTGTATGTGAATTACTTCGGCATGTAATTCATCTACAGCTTTCCATGGAGTTTTACATAGAAGTAAATTTCTGAGTCTCCAGGTTGCTATAGGTTGTCACTATGTGTTGGCAGAAACATTAGTTTTAGTTGAATACCTGACTGCATGACATCTTAATGTAAATGTGTGTTTATATATCCAAAAAGGCATACATTTTTTATGCTAATTAAGGTTTTAGCAAAGCTTTTTATGAATAGCTGCAGAATTAAGTAATTTGTCTGTAATCAATTTACACATGGCTCTGGCAGTAATGCACATTTCCTTTATTTCTTCTAGGAGGCGATGACCGCCGGGTCTTACTTTGGCATATGGAAGAAGCCATCCACTCAAGAGTCAAACCAGTTCAGCTGAAAGGGGAGCATCACTCTAACATCTTCTGCCTAGCTTTCAACAGTGGCAATACAAAAGTGTTCTCTGGAGGTAAGGAAGGAAGAGCACCCTGATTTCACCTGAATATGTATTGTGAATGCCTTGGAGTAGAAGCCATGAGTGAGATCCTGCCCCACATGAGATCTGGAAGGTGTTCTTAATCAGCAATTGGAATTTATTTGGGAACAGGGAATCCTTTAACTAGCACAACATTTTAAATTTTGCCGTTTTTTTTTCCAAACCCCGGTGTAAGCACATCGTGTCTCAAGCTATCGCGAGAATCCTGGGTCCAGTCTGCCCCTACTTGTGCTAAGGACTATGGAAAACATTGTCTTTGGTATTCCCTCTTAGCTGTACCAGACCCTGCATTCTCTCTGGCACTCAAGCCTTATGCTTGAAAATCTTTGCTGCTACTGTCTGATTTCAATGCAACCTTAGATGGTTCATGAAGGACTATTGCCATCTATTGGTGGATCATGTTTTCTTAGACCCCGTTTCAGTTCTTACTAGGTAAGCCTCTGCCTTTTAGAACTTGTTGGCACGTTGGGCTCTGATAACCCTTTTTGCTCTCATCTCTTTTTAATATAAATCTACTTTTTAACAGAAAGTTTAATTCGGTCTTAAAACTAAGGTAAGGAAAGTGGACATATACTTGTTCTGGGGTAATAATTTCTGTAATTTAGGTCCATTTCACCACTTGATTTTTAAGGTATTGAGATAGGGAGGAAAATTGAATTGAGAAGAAAAAGGCACAAGAATGTCAATGCAGTCAAGTGTCATTTTCTGCTGTACTTCATTTCCACTATCTGACATGGTCATAAAATGGATGAGAATTTGTATCTTTCATCAATATGTCCATTAACATACAGCTAGACTTACTTTAGGGTACTATGAGACTACTTGGTCAAAGTCCTTCATTGCCTTTTTGAACCAAGACTTGTGAACTGCCAATCAGTGCTAGAGATTGATTCTGAGTTCATGTGTATGGTAGAAGCTTCCCGTCCTTCAGTGTTGTGTTAAAATTATAATATTGCTTTTAAAAAAAAGACATGACAAAGCTTAAGATGGTGTCAGATTTCAAGGATGAAATTATTCAGATATACTTCTCAGGTGGAATAAACCCCTAGACTGTCAAACAGTGATGCCTATCTTCTTATTCTGGGGACTGCTGTTTGTTTTATGAGAAAGACAGCAGTACACGCTGTCTTCAAATGAATATATCTGCACAAGTGATTCCAGTGGAATTTTGGGCCAGAGTCTCTTTTACTTTAGTTTGAATTCAGACAAATGGAACCTTACATGAATATTCAAGGAATGAAGTGTGCCAAGTCTTGCTGGACCAGATGGAATGGTATTTTCTCATGTCCAACTCAGCCCTCTGTCCATTGGGCTTTGCTGTCAGAGGCTGCTGTTTTCACAGGAAAGGCAGAAGAGTGGTCTGATTGTACCTTGCTACTGAAGTTAACACCTGCATTTAAAGATTTATCTAATTGATTATGGTGGATTTTTTGCTAAGATGCCAGGTTAGAGGAGCTGTGACAGCTGATGCACAGAGAAACTGGCCGTTCTCATATCTTTTTCCTCCTCCAGTTTGCATAAAAACACTGTGACTCTGCCAGAAATTATTTCCATTGGAGGAGTCAGGAACTCTTTCAGCTGTTCCATCAAGATTCAGTGAGCTCATCTGCAAGGGCTGTGAGTCTGGCTCTTGGATCCCTTGTAACGAGTCATTTTGCTGCATGGCCTAGATGTACCATCTGTTTTATCTCTGTTGGTAAAATGGGGATAGCTATATTTATTCACTCAATGATGTTCTGGGAGATTCTTAAAAAGTCTGAAAGAACTGTGGGTCGTAGGAACTACTGGTTGTCACACAGACACCCACACCCACACCTGCGTTTGGAGTGGTATTTAAATCATAGAAGATTGGAATACTTTAAAAAACCCCAAAATTAAAAATTAGAATATGGAAACTAGCACAGGTCACACAGAGCTCAATTTATTCTGTTAATGAATGACTGCCAACGACTAATGACTTAGGATCTGATGACCTTTCCCTAAAGCAACTCTTGATAACAGAGGAGAAGGGATTTTCCACTTCAGTACAGATTGGATTGCATCCAAGGAATTTCAGAGCTCTTTGCTTTGAAGGAGCAAGCACCCCATGGAGCTGTTACAAAAATGAAAGGCAGGAACTGAGTGGACAGTGTTTTGCATGTAATCTCTGGAGGAAAAAACTGTCCCAAAAAGTTCCCATCCCTGAAGAACATTTTTGCCCTTCTCTGTCCACACACACTGAGTGTAGAGCAGCATTTGAAATGCAAGGTCCCTTCCTAGTAAACTGCATGGACTTTTTTTTCTTTGCACTTAATGTTAGGTATATGAAAAGCTGAAATAAACCTACAGGAAATTGAATTTGTTCTTTTAGGGCTTATATGACAGATATGGGTTTTAGGCCACCTTAACTGTGCTCCCCTGTATGTGCTCTGCAGTATTTCACCCTTACAAGTATAGTAACTGAAGGGAATGGCAGATCCTTCCTGTCTTTCTGATGGTTGTAACTGCAGTTATCAAAACAAGAGAGATTATAAATGACACAGTTGTGTACACAATTATGACCCAGTTAGTCTCAATGAAGAATGAACTCTCCAGTGTTAAAGCAAGAACACTGTAAGTGGGAACCCCCCTGGGTTGAACAGCAGTGATGTTTTCTGCAGGGATGGATCCTCACCAGAAGCAACCAGTTTGTGGTTAGATTTTTGTCACTACTTTCTCCTCCCACACACAGAACAGAGGAAAACAGTGGTTATTCCACTTTCCCTTCATTCTTTCTTTCCCATTCTGAAGCTTGTGATGGAAGGGAATTTGATCCCATGATGACTAGATGCCTGAAACCAGGCAACTGGAATGATTGTGTTCATACTGGATGGAGACTGAAGAGCCAGGACTGTCTGCTGGAGGAAATTTTGTCATTGGAGAAACTAGGCTTCATTTTTCACTACATAGGCACTAGAGTAGTTTTACTAAGTATAAACAGTGTAATAATGTATAATGGGCAGTTCCAAATACAATTAATTACCAAAGGACACTTACGCTTAAATGACTTGTTTATTGTACCATGGAAAAGATGAGCTACTGCAGTAATCTAAGGCTGGCACGATTTTACTAGGAGCCTGGGCAAAGAGCAAGTGGTTGTAGAAATTCTCACACCTCACTAGTCAGAGGGAAACTTTCTCATACTTCTCTGTTGAA
The DNA here is from genome assembly GCF_000691975.1 of Corvus brachyrhynchos. Classification (NCBI taxonomy): domain Eukaryota; kingdom Metazoa; phylum Chordata; class Aves; order Passeriformes; family Corvidae; genus Corvus; species Corvus brachyrhynchos. Next base: position 12,301,996 of record NW_008239553.1, read on the forward strand.
ACAGAATACAACTGAAATATGTATGGGATAAATGAAAACTGAGTCAACTGAACATTTAAGAATCATAACATGAAATCTTGCTCCTTCTGAACCTGTCTTTAGTGTGCACTAGGAAAGCTTCACAACTCTACATCACAGCTACTAAGATATACAGAGCATAAAAATATGACTTTGCAGGCTTTCTGATTCGCGTTTGTTTGTTTGTTTTTCTGAATTACATATAAAAGTGTGTGTGTCCTTAAATATTTCTAAAGAGGAGGTGCCAAATTTAGGTAATAAAATATTCAGTACAGGGACTCAAAAAATAATCTGTTGTTGCTTGAAAAACTCTGCATGAGCTACTGGAATTCCTTAGCGTCTGTGACCCTGTTAGCCTGCACACATGTGGTTAGTTTCCATTGTATTCAATGGAGTGATCAAAGAAAAGTGACATGATCGTCTGGTTACTTAGTTTGGTTTTTGTTAATATAGAAGAAATTACATTGGCTGTCTCATTCATGCCTTCTCAAAGGCTGCAAAACCCTGAATGCTGACAGTGTTAGCTGGCAGCATTTGATCTGGGAGCGGTGTGCACTTCATTTATGACATCTCTTTTCACCATCCACGATCTTTTTACGGAGCGTCCTTTGAGCAGGAAGAAAGATGTATTTTCATGAGAGTTAAAAGTGTTTTGCTGCTTCATGTTATAGTCTTTATTGCAAATGTCCCAAAACTCAAGCTCAAACTGAACAAAGAATGATGCTAGTAGCATATTTAAATAGAATTATTTGTTGAGCAGTGGCAGATGAAACTGCTGGTACATTTGGTAATGACTGGCAATATCACATGGAGCCTTTCATATAACTGAGCAGAGGGTAACCAAGTAGCAGCTGAGCTGGTCTAGTCTTCTTGGTTTCAATATTGGTTTTGAAATTGCAAATTTTTTTTAAGAAGGTAGTTTGGGGTTCTTTTCACTATAATGCTTTTTAACCGCTAGAGCATGGTGTTAATTGCTTATATTTCTCTTTTTAGGCAATGATGAACAAGTTATACTCCATGATGTTGAAAGGTAAATACCCAGTTTGTGTTTCAACTGCTTCAAGAACTCCTTTGATGTCAACTCACTGGAGGCATTTTCTGTTTTAAATTAATGGTTTAGGAGAAGAACAGTGCTTTAATACTGAAATTTGCTTTTTATTTCTCTAAATTCATAACTGGAATGAAGTATTCCCCATCACCCCATTTTCTTTTCAGCACTTGGGTTCTGTATTATTTTGACCTTAGTAAAGAGAATGATTTTTAAATATATATGCTCTCCTGCAGGCAGCATAGTAGATTCTGAGTAGATTATTCTGGCACATATGCAACTGTTGGCACATACAGACTTCGTGTTTTTCAACAGACTCACCTGACTTGTGTTTAAGATGGCTAGTGCTTGGCCTACCTAACTTCCTTTTAAAACTTTGGATGCAGCTGCCTGATTCTCCACACTAACATGAAGCATATTGGTTTTGATACTTACTTTCTACCAAAACTGCAAAATAGTTGGGAATTAGGCTTTGTGGTGCTACATCAAGATTTAGCTGTTAGTCAAAGTGTAATTAATACAGCAGTGGTAAAATATTGAATTGGACTTCTCTAGATATCAGGTCCATTGAGCTTACTGCTTTTGAAGTAAAAAAAAAATTTAAAATTTTGGTCTGTGCTAATTACTTCTGCAGATTTAAGCATTGACCATTCATTTAACTTGAACTCAAGAAAATAAAGAAAAAGCAGGAAGAGATATATGTAAGAACAGAGAAATATAAAACCTTACATTTCTTTGAGTTTCCTGAATAACATAATCTGGACATATTTCTTGATGTGTTTGTCCAAAGCCTTTTGCATTGAATTGTTCAGTGTATATCTGCCTTCCACTGTACCTTATGTCTGCTTCTTGCATAAATCTTACATGCAAGCTGGGCCAAAGTAACTTCGTCTTCTGTTCTGATGCTTTCTCAGGAATACCATGTTGTTTAGTGTTTGGGGAGTTTTTGTTTTGGTTTTAACATTTTAGGCCTTTTTGGGAGGGGTGTTTTGTTTGTTTTTGGTTTTTTTGGGGGGGGGAGGGTTGGTTTTGGGAGAGTTTTTTGTTTAGTGTTCTGTTTTTCTTGTTTTAATTAAATATGGAAATGTCAATTTTAGATGCTGGTGTTTATTGTGTTCTGACTTTTTAAGCTTCTACAAGATCTTTGTCATTTTATCTTTTGTATGTAACACATTTTTTCCTTCTATGTCTTGTTGAGATGTTTTAACAAGTCTTTTTGATATGTGCATATTTTTAATGTGCTTTTGTTATCAGGTTTTTATCTTTTTAGGTATGCTAAGTCCAGTTGTAATCCATACAGAATTCTTTCCTCTATTTTGTGTGATCTTCTAAAAGAAACCTTAGTAGTCTGACACACCAAATTCTGATTGATTTCTGTGGAAAGTTAATCTCTTTTTAGTGATAACAATAGGTCTGTCAACTCCTTTTTCGTAACTTTAAATGGCTTTTTCTGTAACTGCTTTCCCCCCCACCTTTTTTTATTAATGGTCCCTGAGACAGAGTTAGTATATCTGCCATTATGAACATCACTTGCCATGTGAGCAAAATTTTATGTGGGATCTCTTTGGTGGAGCTTCCATGGCATATAGGGCTTGTATACAAAGTTTATTCCCTAAAGAAATAAAGGGGCTTTTAAAAAGAAATAAAACAGTCCCAGGATCTTCTGATTTAGTATTTCAGCTTTTGGCCTCTCTATACCCCTATTTCCAGCTTTTTAGATGATCTAAAACATTGGGAAAAGAATAGAGAATGTGCTTTTTCTTTTTTTAGAAAAAAAAATGAAATGGCTGAAATCTAGGTATAGTTTTAGGGGGATTATTTTTATTTTGTTGTTTTTTTTGCCATTCTTTCTACATGGAAAAATGTAGGTCTGGTCTATCCTGAAAAACAAAGAAAGCTTACTGAAAAAGCCATCTGGAAAGCTGCTCTTATGTGAGTTTCAACTGAACTTTTGAACAAAACAGAAGCCTGTATTAAAGAATGAACTTCTGTCTTGTTTCCTTTTTACATTAAGAAGTAAAAATTGATTCCAGAGGTCGCAAGGCTTCTTCCTCTTTTCCATTACATCTTCCCAAACTTAATCTAATACAACATGTGTTCCATAGCATCTTGCAGTATCTGAAGTTTTTAATGTTTGGGTTTTAGTTTGAGAGATTTTTTTCCTCATAGCATGAAGTCCCTGTACGTGGGCATTTTGTTTGTTTTTTACTCTAATTAAACACAAGGGTCTTCTTACGAAATTACAGAAAATTTGTCATTAAGTATTACTAGGTAGATAAAATGGTAAATATTTTGCTTTATAAAACAATAGCAAAAGAAGGAAGAATAATAATGTTGTGTCTGTTTTCCAGCACGGAGACCTTGGACGTGTTTGCCCATGAAGATGCAGTGTATGGCCTTTCAGTGAGCCCAGTAAATGACAACATCTTTGCTAGTTCATCAGATGATGGCCGGGTTCTTATTTGGGACATCCGAGAGTCTTCCCATGGAGGTAAGATCTCTAGAAGGAAAAGATAGTTCATTTAGGAAGAATTCATGCAAGGCAAGGAGGAGAAAAGTTATGTTCATCTGGGATAATTGAGACAGTGAGTCTTGGAGAAAGGTGAGAGTGAGGCAAAATTCTTTTGGCCGGTGATTGGCAAGCCCTGGTCTTTACAGTTCTGTGTTACTGTGTTAAATGACTTTATAAAGTACCAGCATATAGCGCAGACTAGCACAGAACTTGGTATGAATAGGTTTTAACTAGAGTAAAGGGGCAGTGGAGGGAATGTTTTTTCAATGAGAACATCTTGCCAAACTTGCAAGCAATTGGGAATATGTTTTTGGGTTTTTTTCTATAGCCTAGGGTGGGAAAAAAATATGTTTAGAAAGCTGTTATTTTGATTTGAATAGTTTCCAAAGCTATTTATATACTTCCTGTGACCCTGATACACTTATACATAATGTTTTCTGCTTGTATGGAAACTTAGAGCCTTTATGTGATAAAAGGGAAGTTGAATTATTACTTCAATCTTTCTTTTCTGAAACAGAGCTGAATACTGTTGATTTATGTAACAAACCTGCAGCTTCTCAAAACACTAACCTGTGTTTTTACAGCTGCGGTTTTGACACTGAGGAATCTCAGTTTAAAACTGTAGTTACATAAATTTGAGAGAAATGCCTTAATAATTGAATTTCAGTACATGAGTACTCAAGTAATACTTAAGTAAATGAATCTTCAAGTTTACCTAATCCTAAAGAGCACTAAGCAATCTGCAAGATACAGAATATGGTTGCCTTCATTCATAGCTAAAATAAACGTTCATCTTTTTTTGTAAGCTGTTAAAATGCAATTACCAGTAGCTTCTACTGGTCTTACAGGAAAATTATTCATGGCACTGAAATCCAGATCAATGTATTTTGTACACATTTGTTGTTGGGTCAAAGCTGATGTTTTAAATGAATTATCTTATTCCATGCCTAGTGAATTTCATCACTCTTCTAGACTGCAATTCTGTCCCTTTTTGACTTGGAAATGAAAGCTGAAACAAGACATACTTTATAGTCTCACAGGAGTTTTTAAAGCCCTCTAGCATCCTGAGGGCTTTAATGAACATGAGTAACCAGAGATAGGTCTTTTCTTGACAAGCCTCACCAGAATACTCAGAATAGATTGCTCATAGATACCCTCCCTACCTCAGGCATATTGCCTTTGTATAAGTATAAATAAAAATTTTACATACTAGCACAGCACAATTTTGTGCATTTCTCTGGCACAATCATATTACCCCTTATCTCTTTTCCATGTAGAAATTTTATTAAACATTCTGAAAAACAATGTACACTCTTCATATGTGTGTATTGCCGACTTTAATAAAAATATCTACATCGTGTCTTTTATATCTTTGAGGAACTCATTACTAACACCCCTCTTGCTCCTAAGTCCCTTATAAGTCCCTTACAGCACAGTGAACTATTGTCTTCCCTTTAGACAGTTTCTTATCCCATGCACCTCCCTTTGCTAATCCCAACTGCCTGCAACTAAACTTGATACTATACCATATGTGAATTTAGTCCTCATTACATCTACCACTTTTCCCTTGCATAAAAAGTCAGTAACTTTATTAAAGAAGAGATTCAATCACTCTGTAGAGAATATTTTACTTTCGTAAAATCCAAACGGAACTTCATCCCTGTTTATATGTTTTCATAATATCCAAATGATAAGACTAGACACTGAATATGGTTTACAAATTGAAAATGGTGAAATGTTGCTTTATTGCTTTCTCCTGAACTCTCCACCATAAAGATCTATCTCTGTTAGGAGAATTACCTGTTGCTGACAGTGGATGTCAACAGTCGGGATGACTAGGTATTTAAATGCATCTGTATGAAGCTGCTTAGCATCATAAGATAATGTCCAATCTGATCTGAGTTTCTGAAATTATATGAAATTAAGTTTGTCCTTCTTTGTTGTAGTTAAACTTTGTTATTGCTTTTACTGTTGCTGAGGCTTTGAATGAGATTGCTGCATCAGTGAAAATGGTGTGAAGACATGTTGTCTGTAGTAATTTTGGGCTTTTTGGAGTCATGTTTTAGGTTCTCTGAATTTAGAAAAAAAGGGTTTTTCCACGCTTATACAGTAGTCCTGAGTCAGCATTTATATGTGAGCCCTGCCAATGTTTACTGCGATGTAATGCTTGTCACAGGGGCAATGCCCTTTTCTGCAATGGTGTTTTCATGGGAATAGGCACTACGCCTGCTAGTGTGAGTGTAGTTAGTTACCCTGAGTGGCCAGCTTGTTAAAGTCTTTCAAATAATCTCCTAGTTTAAAATAGTGTATTAAAAGACGCAGAGGAACCATCTCTTTCTCCCTGTCTTTCACTGCTGAGTGATTTATGCAGTGATTTTTATAAACCTACTCACAATTTTTATTAAAGATGGTGTTGAGCTGCTCCCTCCAGAAACATGTTCATACTCTGGTGTATAAGAGCTACAATTGTGAATGGGCATAAAGAACAACAGAAAAGTAATCCCCCTACTTTTCATTGAAATGACTTAGTGCCTCATTAGTTTAAGTCCTGTAATCTCTCTCCTGAAAGGCAACTTTTGATATCTTAGAAAACTGTGGTGCCAATCTGTTTATAATAAAGGTGAGAAGGAAAGCACCGGTAATTCGCAACAATTATTTGACTAAAGAAATATACACAAATTTAAAGTTTCTTTTAAAACACAGCTCCTTTATTTGGCAATCTGGTGTTTGTCTCTCCACTCAGCTAATGCAGGCCTTTGCTTCTCAGTGGGGGCTGCCATTTTAATAACGCAGCCTTTTATGCCCCAGCAGGATTCTGATTTGATGATGCAAATATAGAAGGTCAGTTTTGGTGTTTGTTTGGAGCTGCTGGCAGACCAACAGCAATTTCTAAAGCCTTTGGGCAGACTGGCAGAACAAAAGTTGGCTTCTTTTCTTCTTTTTACCTCTGACTCCTATGACAATGAATAGCACCATGGAGCATCATCTGTGGTCAGAGACCTTTGTTTTCATCACTGCTAAAAAAATGCTAAAAAGGAAAGTCCCTGTATGAAAAAACTTGTAATAGAGCATGAGAGGAGGATACAGATGAGGCAAGACAAGTAAATGTTAATTCTCTCTCATTTGCTTGATAGGCAGTCATTTCATAATGTATTCGGAATTTGAGAGGGTTGCCTGCTTAACCATGTTTTATATGTGGTAATGAGGGATATGAGGAAAGAAAATTCCATACCTTTGGAGGTGCCTGTGGGGCTACAGGTGCTGCACATGGTGGCTTGGATCGGGGCAGTAACTGTCTCCCAAGCACATGAGCAACACAGGAGTTGCTCCAAAGTAAATGGTGAATGGGAAAATCTGGCATAATCCCTGACTCAAAATAGGGATTGATTCTGGTTGATTGAAAGAGTGGCAGCATGCCACAAAAGATACAAACAAGGAAGAGAATTAGACTCTGCCTAAAGCTGTAAAGCTCACAGAAACAGAGAGAAGGTAACAGAGTCAAGGCTTTTCCCCACTCTTCATGAAGACAGTATTATGATGTAATGAATAAGGCAGAGTAGCAGTCCAAACACAGTCTTATGAGAGGGAAGGAGTCTGAATGAGCATGTTTTCTACTCTGTGTGTGAACAGGAAGAGCTGTTAACGTTTTTTTTATGCAAGAGGAACACCTTACTTGTCTGTTTGTACAGCACTTAAGAAGGTAGGCTTCTTTTCCCTTTAGCAGCTTTCTTTGAGCTGAGTTTCGTACAAACTTATTTCATTTCTCGTGATATTATTCTCCTTTACAAGAAATTGCTGCTACATTTATGGTTTGGGTAATCAGCAGTGGCTGTGAAAGCTCTCAGGCATATATTACTAGGAAGATTTCAGAAGCGCCTCCATGTATAGTCCTTACCAGATAATCATTTGGTCGTGAACCTTGAGAGATTCAAATATTTGATCTTTGAATAGCTAGTTTTAAACTCTGATAACCTTCCATAAAGAAAATGGTGTCTTGAAATTCAGTATGTGTCCTTTTCCATACTTAGACAGAATTAATGTACATGTGGGTGGATTTTAAAGCTCCAGGTTTTATATTGCTTTGGATGTGTCAGCTTTAGAAATGGTTTGAACATGTCTCCATATCTTCAGATCTTGTTATGCTGTTTCCATATTCAGCTGCCAAACTCCTTGCATCAAACAGTTGTATGCATTGTTTGTTCTTACGTCTGAAATTTTAACTTTTTCAACAGAGCCCTTCTGCTTGGCACACTACCCATCAGCCTTTCACAGTGTGATGTTTAATCCAGTAGAACCCAGATTACTGGCTACTGCCAACTCTAAGGAAGGTGTGGGACTCTGGGATATTCGTAAACCTCAGAGGTATGATCTGGCTGTCCTTGTTTTATGCTGTGTTATTTCTTTCCCTTGGGAAGTGATGGCATGCTGCTTTGTTGTTTTTGTTTTTTTAAGTCAGAATATATGGTAGTAAGAAAAGATGCAGAACAAAATTAATCACAATGTTGGTAATCAATTATTTTACATAATTAATGTTCTTCTTCATACTTACAATCTAATTTGATTTAAAATGGGACTAGATCTTCAGTGTTAAGGTAATTTTTTTCGAAGCCTGCCTGGCCTCACCACTGCAGATTAACTTGGATTGCTGTGTCACGTTCTCATCATTATATTTAGCACTGTCTTGCTACTACTGAAAGAAGCCGTGATGGGCACTGCCTGGTTTACAGTTTGTTTTTCCTGCCCAGCTCAGTTTTTAGTGGCTGACTGGAGACTGTGGTCAAGGCAGCTCTTTACTCAGTGCTTATGAGTTTTACATGACTTCCTGACTGATACAGACATCTGTATAATCATTTCACTGTATAATGTGCTTCCAGATTCACATAGAGTTAAAAACAAATGAAGAGAATTAGGTTGCAGCTTGAAATATGGTTAGACTGGGTTCTAAAGTGGATGTATGCAATGTCTGATACCAGACTTTGGCATGCATGAGAGATTAAGCTTTTTCAGTCTTTCAGATTTTGAATGTTCATTTTTTCGTCATAATGGGCTGAGGTGGGTTAAATCTGGCTGGATGCCAGCTGTGACATAAATGAATGCAGGTGTTAAATCTGCTTTCAGCTACCATTTTTCTGGGACAGCCATTAGCTCTCCTCCTTGGCTTAAACAGAAATGTACCCAAAACATGGTGAGAATGGTATGTTTGGCTTAGGAAGAAAAAATGGCTCTAAAGCACTCTGTTGCCACTGCAGTTTTTTTCCCCATGAAACTCTCAGGAAAAGGGCTCTTCAGAATGATCTGTGTCCTACTAATGGGCTGCCAAAGCCAGAGTTTCTCATATTTAAATAAATTAGGCTGGATTTTTGTCTTTTTAAAGTAACAGAACATTTGCCAAAACTTCTACTTGTCTCTGTAGATCTAATTTGCTAATCTAGAAAGCTGGAACTTGTTTTTTAATGTATTTGTGGCCAATTCACTTTGCCTTATGAGGAAAAAAAAATTATTTATTTTTAGATCAGTTAAGATACAATCCTTCCTCCACTGAGGAAGTATAAGCCAGAATTTACACTTCCATCTGTGTGTTTTAGTTTGTTACAGTCTCTTCTGGGGAAAATACACTTAATTATCAGGGGGAAAAAATAGCTTTTGTTAAAGATAAAGTAATCCACATAAAGCTGTGAGTACTTGTGATAGACTGCATAAACCTGAAGTTGGTATGTGCGTGAGTTTGTGAATATTTTCTGTGTTCTTATTAATAATAAAGGATGCTATAGTTGCAGGTAAGATGTGTGCCAAAAGCATTTTAGTTGAGGAATTCTACTGGCAGAATGGGTTAAACAGCCCTGAATTTCTCCATAATCAAGGGATAAACAGGAAGCTGACTGTGTAAGCACACCACTAGCACAGCAAAGAAGGGCTACTGCATCAGATGCTTTCCTCATTGTCAAAAAAGTCTGCTGATGGTGGAAATCCTTGCTTCCCTACATGTTTGTAGCTCTCTTTTATGCTGTCATCGGTATCCAAGAAAATGTAATAGTTCCTGAAGTGTAGGAAGTATGAGGGAATAGAGGTTTTTGAGGGACATGATTTAGAAGTACCTGTTTGATTGTTGAATCCTTGCTGGGATTGTTGAATAGCACAATATATAAATAACTACAGTAAAAAATTGCTAGATCTGTCTATTTCTTCCCTAATCTGCATTTTTATTTACATTGCTGCACATGATGTTCACCTGCGAGGGATTTTTATGCCTTAAACCATCAAGAGAAATTTCTCCTATGCTTTGGTATTGATGTAGTCCATCATAACTCTGTGGCCAACAACTTGTGGAAGTTTTTCAGTCCTATCATTCCACCTGTGGTGCTAGTAGAAAGTACTAGATCAGGTAAACTTTGGCTGTTTTGTCACATTGTGTGGTAGTGGGATTTTGATTAGAAATTGAGTGGGTAGAAAAAGGGGGAGAAGTATAGATACTTTTAAACGTTTGCTGTGGATGGCCAAAATTTTACCTTCCAGTGGGTTAAGCTGGACCGCAGCACTCTTCCAACAAGGGACAGGTGAAATGGTAACAAGTAGTTAATAATTTACTGCTGGTATAACACTTCCTGTAAAACTCACTTCCCCAGCTACTGTCAGTTCTCAGATGGAGGCAGAGTGAGATGATGCAGGCACTACTTGGTTTTCTTCATAACTGGAGGCTGCTCTGGGGAATCCTGCTGCTGCTCATCTGCAAAATCCAGCAAGTGAAAAGCTTGGAACTCTGAAGACTAGCTATTTGTGGCCAGTAGCAGTACTATAGTTAGCAATATCTTAGTGTAACATGTATGGCAGCTAACAGCACTGGTGTGGTAAGACTTTTTACAGATATAGGTGAGGTTTGATAAAACCAACAGGATTTGGCTGGTCTTCACTCATTTGAAGGGGATCAGGCTTGATGCTGACTTTCTGGTTTTAATCAGCAGAGGCTCCTCAGATGAAGTATAGTTTTTCTTTGTTCGGCTTGATAATGGACTAAGAAAAGGGGAGATTTCCTGTTAACTTCTGAACTTGTATGTCAGTCAGTGGAATATGGCTAATTGTGTAGTTTTAAACTAATAGCTCTACATTTTGAAAATGTTGACTAGAACAGTGATGTCCTTGTAGGATAGAGAATTCAGATATAGATTCCACTGCTTGTCAGGAACAAATGAGCTGCATCTACTTATTTATCCAGAAAATCTGAGGATTTTTGCAGCAAAGTATTTTTCTCCAAAATACATGGCTCTTCTCCAATTGGATTGTGGGAGAATTTGTCTCAGCTTGCTGTTGCATGCCTCCAGCCAGGAAAGTCGGTTTTGTCCACTTCTTTAGACAGGCAACGTTAAACGCCCCTAAAATTTTTAAATTGAATTATTTTAGGGCTAGAAAAAAAGTCCTGATTATGAGTAGATTTTATTCATATGCTGTGGAATTGGTTAACTTCCTAATGGGAAGCTGGGAGTGCTTTATACTTGGCTACAGTGAAGGAGGTAATTGAAAAGCCAGCATTTCTTGGCATGCATGGACAAATTTAGAGACAGTTGCACAGCTCTGAATTGTGGAAAGTTTAGCTCACTTCAAATAATCATAATTTGATTAGTCTTGCTGACTGAGTCAGGATACAGAGGCGGATTCATTTTGCTTTTTCCCAAAGTTCATTCACAGCTTGATATCTCTTCTGTCTCAGATTTAGTGCAGCAATTGAGATTCTCTCCTTCTACCCCGGTATACTAATAAGATCTGGATGTGGTGGGTTGGCTCCTCAAAAATAGCGTATTAAGTGCTATAAATATAGGACTAATATAAGTCTATGATTATAAGTTGACTAGTGATTCTGGAAATCTTTTTTTTTTTTTATTTTTCGGATGTGTAAGTATTTCTATTCCTTCAGGTGGACGTTAAACTGAAACCATCTGTATTGTTTCTTTTTTAAAAACAGGGCATTGAAAAGCTTTAAATGTGGTTTTGATTGAGGAGGCTGCTGTAAGGCTTTCACGCCACTAGATGGGGTCTGGAAGCTGAGCCTTTTTTAAAGAAAATTTTAAAAGGGAGGTCGGTGCTTCTTAAACTATTTACAATAAAATATATATTACAAGTATTGTTACAGAATTGCTGGGGGCAACTCAGCAAGCTAGAGTACATATATATTGCAAGCAAAAACTGTGTTACTTCAGCTATTTTTAGGTACTCATGTTCTCCCTCCTCTTTTTCCATGCAGCTCCATGATCATCTCCTTCTTTTTACTGAAATAAGAAGACTACTTTTTCCCCTAAGAAAATATTATCATTATCCCCTTAATGCTTTCTTTTCCTATGTTCCCCCTGACCCACCACTTACATCAACTTATGTGGAAGTTTTTGAGATCAAAATGATATTTCTTTGTCATATTAATGACCATCACACATTTTTAAACTGATCTTCATGATGCAAAAAGGCTGTTCACAGAAGTGTGTTCTGCTTGTGATAGGAGCATTGAACCTGTACTTTATGCATACTGAGATCCATTGGTGTGTCCAGTTCAGGGGTTAAAATGCTACGTCTTGTGTCATAAATACATATCTTGGGATATTTTATGGGAGTCTGGGAGGGCTTAGCTAAAAACTACCAGGCCCTCATTCCTATGTCTGTTGCATAGTTACGTGTTTGACCTGTTTTTTGAACCAACTCATCATGTTTAGAAGTTAGAAAACTAAGCAGGAAAGGCTTTATAGCTTTCTTATGCCCTAGCAAGTTGAACTTGGTTCAAGGCAGGTCCAGTGGCAACTGTAAACCATGGAGAAGAGAGAATAAGACCTGTGAGGCTGAGAGGGGAACATAAGAAGGAAACATGTCCTCATTTGAGAAGCAGTGAACATGTGTTCAGCTATTTGTGGCATTCTGCTCATTCTGTTTTACTTGCTTTGGTTTCTTTTGCTACACTAACCTTCCTCTTTTTTGCCTCCTCAGCATGTTCTTTACAAGCTTTTTACAAAGTAAAAGTGAAATGTGACCAAAGCTGGGGATGATTTACCTTCCAAGGATGCATGTTTCATAAGAATAAACTATAAGCAGAGTTTTTCTTTTTTTCATTTGACTTTTTGTGTTCCTGGAGTAAAACACTGTTCCAGGACCCCAGACTTCAGTTTTGGGATCTGGAAACACATTTGTCCCCCTAATTCAAGTACTAGATTCAACTCTGAGTGAGGTAGAAATGCTTACACACAATAGGCCTTTTTAAGATTCTTCTGAATGTTCAGGAGATTTGTGCTGTCTGCATAGTTACAAGTCAGTGTACTCAAAAAGCCCAATGATGAGTTAAAAAAATCCTTGAGCAACAGGGCAAGCCTGGTTTTCCTTGGTGGTTGTAACCCTTATGGCATATTTTAAAAGTTAATTTGACCATACAAATCATAATAAGACCAAGTTTAAAGGAATGTCAGTTTTGGTGTTTTCCATCAAGTCTTTACAGATAAATCCAAAAGGAACATTAATTCAACTTTGATTTCTTTCTTTATCTTGGCTGACAACTAAGTGCAGTTCAGAGCCCACTAAAACAAACTTTTTTAGCTCATATTAAATGAATATTTGTGTCTCAAAAAACACCAATCAAGAAGGCTTTCTTAGTGTACTCCAAACTAACATTACATTTGCCTCCTGGACTAAGAATTTAGAGGAAGCAAACTCCCAAACAAGGAATTACTGCTATTAGATGTCAGTGAATCATCTCGTGATTAGCTCATTAAATAGTAAGCAAAATATAGAGATATAGAAATTTCTTCCCTGTAGTAAACTAATTAGATTCAGGGGGATCTTGAGAGAGGACTCTTCGTAGCAGGTTTATGAATGTTCAGGCATGTCGGTCTTGCCAATGTGTGGAGGACTTTGAAGGTGTGGCTGCACTGTACTGCTGGTCTTGAACTGACTCTTTTCTAAAGTCTTTGTCTTGAACGGAGCTTTTCTGCCAAGTACTAATTACGAGGTGTTCAGCTTAGTCATTGTGCTGCAAGTAAACACAATCCAATTCTTCAAACAATCTATCTATTAAATCCATAACTTCTGGTCCACATGTATTGGAAATCACAGGTACTTTTGAAAATCCAGTTCTTGGCTCCTGATTGCTTTGACTTGTAGTTTCTCTTATTTTGTTTAGTTCCCAGCCTTTCAAAGACCTGATGAGTATTACTTTTTTGGTTTTGTATCAGAGGTCTGATAGCAAGAGGAAAACACTGTTGGACATAGAAATCTTGCAGGTGGTGTATGTTAGATTGACATGTCGTTGGAAAAGCTCAGTTTGAGGTTTATGAGGCCTCTCTCAGTATGAAAATAGAAGTGATAGCTGCCAGAACTACAGGAAATTTGAGAACAGTTCTTCACAGTTTAGTTAGATGCATGTCAAATAAACCAGCTTTGTAAGAGAGGGCTGAGTATTACCTCTTAATTAAGGCATGGTTAATTCTGTTAGAGTTTATTTTTGATGAGTGGATGTGCCAGGCAAAGGGAGGAAAGGCAGATGATGAGTATTTGCAACTCCATCTGTACCACAGGTGATATTTGTAAACTGTCGCATAGAGAGGACTTCAGAAAATCTGTGTGGTGATGTTAAAGGTGTTCTAAGGTCGTAAACACTGCATTCTAACTGAGTTCAAGTCCATAGATTGAGGTCTCCCATGGTTGCCAGTTTTAGTTTCTAGGGTCATGCCTTTAAGCTAGTTGATCCTTAAAGATCATACCATAAAAACAGAGATGGCAGTTATTTTCAGAGAAATGCTCATACATGTGCTGAGTTTTTATCCTTTCTAGCTTTCCTTCCTGGGCTCACTCTACAAAGTAACTGTTGCCTTTTTTTATCTGTGTGTTACCAAGATGTCCGGTATGCTGGATGAAATACTGAGCTTCTGGAAGTGCAAGTGAGGGATCCAGTATTCTTGGTGATTGTGTTGGGGATATTAATTCAGGGGCCAGCCACACGGTTTGCTTCTGACAGTGATTTACATATTTCCTATTACCGAGGTTCAGGGCTCTTTCCTTAAAAGCTAGTAATTTTCTTAATGTATAATCTGTAGATGTTACATAATGGCAGGAATAGTATGAGGATATTTAAGGTTTTACTTTGACTGTTTTGCATTTTGACTTTTCATGTGAAGGAAAGAAGCTTCTGATTGTCATCACTTCCAGCATGAATGCTTTGGGATTCCCAAAGCCCCTGCAGGTGGAAGAGTTCACTACATCATTGAATTGGCAATTACTGTTTAAATTATTTCAGTGCAATAGAAGTGTGCTGCACTTCTCTCTTTGGAGACCTTTGTCAGTCCTGCTCTGAGCAGAGCGCACTGTATTAAAGACTTCAGGAGAAATGCGTGTATCTTGGCAACCACTTGCTCATTGTCAGGCTTATCATTTCTTTCTCTTCCCTGTGGAATAATTTGTTGAGAATTTTGACTAACTTGGTGCTGCTAAAAGTAATCCATTTAGCTGGGTTACAGTATAACAAATTTTAAGTGCTATTTTGGAACTTACCAATATGGGTCAACCACGCCACCTCAAATAGTTCAAATAACTATTTGTCTTCTCTTGCAGTTCAGGAAGTAGACCTCATCCCACACATGTACCATCCTCATCTATTATGTTTCTGTGCTACTGAGGCAGCTCAACTGATCAGTTTCTCAGCCTAGAATTTGAAGATCTCCTAACCAGATCCGACTTGGCGTATTTGCCCCAAATTACACAGAACCTAAATGTAGATACTTTCCCCCCTATTTGTCTTCCATTATTTCTCAAAAGTTCCCTTTAATGTGATAGAGAGATTATTGCTTAAGTTCATGGGGATTGAATTTTTCTGGGAATCTTTGGGATGTGTTGAAGAAACATTTGAATAGTAATGGCATCTGGGGGAGTAGTACTTTTCAGATGGCTTTTGGCTTTGATTTCCTTATTATAAACATAAATAAATCTCCAAAGTATTTGCCACAAATTTAGCCAAAATCAACGACTTTTTTAGGGTTAGAAATATCTAAGGTAGTTTCCTCTGCCTTTCCTTCTTTCTTCTCACTGAAGGAAAAAAGGAAGTACTTGCAAATGAGTCTTTTTTGACTTTGGGCAAAGAAAGATCGTGACAATCATTAAGGCTTTAGTCATGTTGATGACTTTCCTGCATATGAAGACTTTTTTTGTGGTTGCCACCGTCAGTCAGTTGATGTTTTTTTCTATTTTTTTTTTCTTTAAAGACAGGAGTGCAGCCTAAAGTTGTGAAATATGTAAATCAGTGAATTTATTGTTAAATATTTTTTATTCTGAAGCAATAATTTCTGTTGCTGGTGTGAGCATCAACTATTAGATAGTCTGGAAATACTTAAGTGTGCAAGTCTGCCAAATACTACCTGGTATTTAAGTGTGTGAAACAGGTGCTATAGTCTCTTTTTCCCACCCTTATGCCTTGTCCTTATTGTGGAATTTACTGGAATGGTACCGTAGGAAAGGCCCCCTCACTTAGCTTCTGTTTTAGATGTACACACTCCGTATTTAATTTGTAGTCCTGCTTTATGCATGACCTTGTCAGCCCTCTTGGGATAGAGGGTTTAGCTTAGCTTTTTCTGTGTTTAGGCTAGTATCCTTCCTGTAGTAGAGTGTATTTAGAAAGATTTTTAACTTTCCTCTAGCATCCCTGGATTTGTTGATCAGACACACAACTGAATTTTGGAGAACTGAGATTCAAATTGTATAATAAAAAAGAGTGTTGTTAGTAGCTCAGCTTTTAATTCTTTGTTGTTCTCAGATAGGGCTACAGTCTTTCTTCTGTTCAGCCTCTCCTGTCTTGATTGCCCTCCATCATACGCAGGGGGATTTTCTGACTTGAAGATGAAACTTTTTCACACCTATCAGCATCCTCACATTAACAGGGACTTTAAGCTCAATACTGTCCCTTTGCTCTGTGGGATCCAGCTTGCTCCTACAAGCAGAGGGGCTATTCGGGTTTTAGATTTTCAACACTGTATGTAACTGTAAACAAGAAGTCAGGAAACCTGGTTTTGTTTCACAGTGTTGGTTAGGTCTGTTGGTTGACCTTTCTTGCCCTCGGTTTTTCCTGTACCAAGAAAAGGGAAAACTGCCTACTTCAAAAGCCTCATGATGCTTAATCTTTTTGTTAGCTTTGAAATACTTTAGCACCCAGGTCTTTCTAAAGCAAGAATTTTAAGTGCCAAGTATTGTTCTTGTAATGCAAATTTTAAAAGTATAATCTGTTGTTCAAAAGAAGCTCAGATTGAATGGGTTTTTGTAGAGCACTTTCTTAAGGGAATAGGTCAGTAGTCGTTGTAAGTCATGCCATAATCACCTCTCTACCTCCATTTAATGTGGAGGGAATTAAAAGAGAAACTTTTTTGTTCAAAAAGAAAAAAAAAAAGAAAAAAGAAAATTTAAAAAAATATTGGTGACTGAAATCAAAGGAGAGATCCTCTTAGTGCATTTACTAGGAGAATATCTGAAATATTAGTTTAATGCTATTGTAAGAGAAGGGAATTAGTCTTTGAAACATCAGTCCAGTGGAAACTGTGGTGGAACCAACCTGATGACTCCAAAGTTATGTCTGCAGTTGCATTCACTTAGCTTTACGAGAAAATTTATTTTCATCTTTTACCAACTACAAGCAAAAGCTTTACTAGTTCAAGACTGGACTCTTCTACTGCAGGAGCATTTTGGATCTTGCGAATTTTCCTGACAAAAGAAAGGCCTACTTTCTTTTTGCTGCTGTTTTCTTTAGTTTCTGTTTGTGTGGTTTTAGTAAATCAAAAATTCATGCAGCTTCACTAGAGAAAAGAAGGGTAGTGAGTGTATATATTATCGGATAAAAGAACAAATCTGTGGCTGATGTTACTCAGCTTTCCTAATGCAAGACAACAACTGCAGCACAGAAATGTGTAGGAAAAATGTATCATAGGACTGCAGTATTGACACATGACTGATTCTGCATAAGATATGAAAATGGATTCATTCTTCAAGAGGAATTGCCAACTTTTACACTCAGAATATTTTTCTGAGGTAACATTCTCTGGTATCCATGTTCTTTGTTTTATAACTACTTTGGTGAATGCTTGGTTTTGGGAACAGTTACTGTTCCTTCATTTGGCCTAAGGGTCATCTTCCAATGCCAAGTCTGGCTGTATTTGCATCTTCTTTATCTGGTTATCTAATGGAACCTACTCCTTTGTGTTTTGCTGTATTTAGCTGAGCAATGTTCTATGTCACAGTCTGTACTCCATCCTACAAGGTGCTATTTCTGAACAGGCTGAATAATGGACTCTGATCAGAGAATTTAGGGATTAGAAAAGGATGGAAATGATCAGGTGTTTCAGCTAGTTTGCTTGTGGCTGTTGGACAGTTGTTTTTTACATTGTGTTCTCTATTTTGGTTTTTTTTTTAATATGGCTAGATTTTGTTGTTGTTTGGTTGGGGGTTTTTGTTGTTTGTTCTTTTGTTCGTTTTTTTTCCTGAAAAACAAATTGTCTGCCTACTAGATCTCATTTATTACTTACATTACAGTAAGACCTACATGATTCAAGCAGAGAGTGAGAATAGGACACTCTTGTGCCTGCTGACTCTAGTGAGGGCAAGCCTAGGGCAGGAGAATATTTGGGAACAGGTCTCTAATAGGACCAAAACAAACCTTGGCTAGAGCTGGAGGAGTATGTGAAACATTCAACCAAAAGGGTGGTTTTTTTGCTTGTTGTCATTTGCTACTGTTCAGTCTTTTTAATGGCAGAGGTAAGCCTTAAATCCTGAAAGGATAAAAGTAATACAGATGAGGGGGAGAGTTTAGTATACTTTATGCCTCTGCTCTTGCCATCTTCCTCAAAGTACTGAAATTCTTGAGTTAAAAGGCAGAATACAGGAAAACATAATGCTTTTTGGAGAACTGCCTGAGATCACTGATGAAGCAACATTTTCATTCAGTGATTCAGTTAGGTCATAAGGGCCAAACCAGGCGAGCCTTTGCTGTTGCATTGTCGGGTTACTCTGGGTACATAAATGGAGATGTTTGATGTTTTTAATGCTCTAGTTTCTGAAGTCAGTTATCAGATAAGAATCTCACTTATTTAAAAAATTAAAATATTGCCCTCGTGGTTTGGAGGGCAATATTTTAATATTTGGAGCTTCTATTCCCCTTAGAGTTTGCCGTGCATGAATGTTCATTAATGATGGTGAGATTCCATTTTGTATTAGTTTACATGTTTCTGACTCTAACAGTAAACAGCAAAGAAATGTCACGTTCTTGAACGTGCAGAATCTTCACCCTGAATTCTGTACTTTTATTATCTTGGTGGATGGAGTTTATTTTAGTTGTACTTTCTTTTTGAAGGAAAACAAAGATGTTTAATTTTGCTAACAATACTCAGCCTTTATTTTATTTGGTTATTGTTCAGTGTCCAAGCAAATACCCCTTACTTTCTGGTAAGGATTCTAGGAGGCAGTTCTTGTAAAGGTAGTAGGATAATCAGAAGTAGTGATGATAGAATTTAGAAAAATGAACTTGTTTCTGAAAAATAATAAAATCTTGAGTATGGCTTGTATACCTTCTAACCTTAAGACACTGATGGACTTCCTTCACTTTTGTTAACACTTACAATACTTGTAGTGAAATGCCATAAACTTTGACACAATTTATCTGCTTTTCAAAGAAAGTATCTTGAGATTTCTGAGACTCATAATCTACTTTAAAAAGGTCTGCATGATTATTGATATTGTGCTGACTTGTCTGTTACTGGTTAATTTAGCTCTAAGTGCTTCAGACTGTATATGAATTGTGTCCTTTTAAACACACAATAATTTTCTTGCAAATAAACCCCCAAACTTTTCTGCAGTTTTCCAGGCCAAAATTTTGTTTGCCAAGTTTCATTCCAGTTCTTTTTTTGCACAGTTAGAAGTTCCTCAGTTTTGTGGTTACAGAATTGCTGACAAACACAGTTGTATGCAATGGTGTGTATTAGTTACAAGCATTCAGTTCATTCTTTCCTTTTAAGGTCATTGGTTCATTAACTTAGTCTCACTCACTGCAGTTTATGATACCAACCACTTTTCCCTTGCTCAATTCCTTTCTTTTTCCTCTTAAATGACACCCCTGTCCCAAGGACAGTGTGTATACTGCAATGCAGTGATACTGCTTATTCCCTCACCCCACTAAGTGCCAGTAGAAACCGATTTATTTACATTAGTGGTGCTACTCGTGGATTCAAAGCCTTCCATTGTTTGGCTGAGCTGGTATTTAGTTAGCCCTTGCCTGCTGCCTGTGTGCAGCGTATCCAGCTATGGAAATGACCATATTGCATATAATCGTCCATTCTCTCCCTCCTCTGCCTCTCTCCAGCTCCAGCATATGTGTTTGGATTGCAATGTTCCATCTGTGGACTAAATATTTCTCTTTATCATACAATATGACTTTTTAAAAAACTCGAAGTGCATGTGTCTCTCTATATTGCTTCCAGAGCTGGTAGGCAACATCAGCATTCCACAGCTGTCTGGCTGAGCCAAATTTGGAAGCAGAGTAAATCCGAGTAGTCTGGTTTTGGATTCATAAAAATAATGCCTCTGGCAGAAAGAGCACTCATCTTGTTCAGAAGTGTCCTTTTAGTATTGCCTTCAGATTTCTCACTAGCTGTCATGGTCTGTGTCTTCAAGATGAGAGTATTGCTTCTGGCATGATGCATCAGTAAACTTTTTAGTAACTGCAACAAGGTGTTGCCTCTGAAATTCCTTTGTTAGTGCATGCAGTAAGGGGCAGGCAGAAGTGGCAGTTCTAACATGAGCAACATATCCAAACATGTCTACACTGCCCCACATAATCCTGTGTGAAAATATCTAAAAGTAGAACTGACTAAAGGTACAGAGCAATACCCTGGTGCAACTGGGAAAGTGGAGGTAGTCATTTGAACATGCTTAAACACAGCACGTCTCTTCCTCTCCCCTCCCCACACCTCAGAAAAAGAAAGTGCAAAAGTCCTGATTCTGATGAGTTTGAAGATCTTTAGAGCTTCTTGATTCAGACATCCTCTTTAGTACTAGCAAGTATTAGTAGTGGTTTAATACTGTAGAAAACTTCTGCTGGCTTCTTTCTTGGAGAGGGCTGTCTGGTTTTTTCCTGCAATTTTGATGGAGATGGATACTCTAGAAGTCATCTCAGGCAATTATTACTTTTTTCCTAAAACCAGCACGGTTGTTCTAAAATCAACAAAATTTTATGATGGAAGATACCAAAGTCCTGGGGTTCCTCAGTTCTCAATACTGCTACCATGTGCACTGCCTGCAGTATGAGGCAGAGGAAGAGAGACTTCTCAAATCCTTTATATATCCTCTATTTGTGAACTAGGTGAGCAGCTTTGCCACCAAGATAGAGCCATGAGCTGCACTCCCTCCCTCTTATTTGTGAACATATCTCTCAGATGTTCTGTCCTAGGAGGAGAGAGAGAGAGAGCAAATATTTTTCCTCTGTTTGGATCAG
Organism: Corvus brachyrhynchos; assembly: GCF_000691975.1. Lineage (NCBI taxonomy): Eukaryota > Metazoa > Chordata > Aves > Passeriformes > Corvidae > Corvus > Corvus brachyrhynchos. The sequence continues at coordinate 12,323,056 of NW_008239553.1, forward strand.
GAAATGGATGTTTGGTGGGGGCTTGTGTCAGTTTGTTCGCCTCATCCCCACCTGACTACCTGCTGCCTCTTTTCAGAGTTTGTTAAAGGAAAACACTGTGCAGTTAATTTAACAAATCCTTTCAAAGAGGCAGAGAGGAAGCAATCAGGACACAGCAGGGTGGGGAAAACAGAAAACTGCTGTCTTGTGATTAGTACAGCAAAATGCTGCACTTGGAGCTATAGTGTCAGACTTTTGGGGCCAGAATTAAGGCAAGCAGGGAAAGTCATTACTCTTAGGTTATAAATGAATGGCAAACAGCTATTTTAGTATTTCTTTCTGTATTAGCCAAACTACCTCACTGGGTTTTTTTGTTAGTGTGGGGGTTTGGTTTTTTGTTTGTTTTTCTTTTTTTTTGAGCCGAATGTTAAAAAAACTGCAGCATGAACTGTATTTCCATTACACGTGTGGCTGAATTGTGTGGAGTGAGGGTCTGAGGCAGGCAAAGCTGTGGATCTTTAGAGGAGCATTAATTATGCAGCTCCTTAATTCTAGACTTTTCATGTGTGTATGTGGTCATTTTTTCTGAAGTTCTAGTCTCTCTTGCTTCCTTTAATTTCTGAAGTAAAATATTCTTTTGGAGCTTTGCTATGATGAAGTTACTGCAACACAATACAGAATTCAATTCCAAGTGTTTGCTTTGGTACCTTTGACTGCTATAGGAGCTTGATGAAACATCTGTAAGCAGAATGGAAGCCAGTTTAACATTGCACTCCTATTGCTATAAAACATAATCTCAAATGATTTCAGGCAGGGCATAATAATAGTAACCATGGAAACTTTGCTTGAAGACTTCAAAGGATGGGGCATCTGGTAGGCTCACTCACTTGTAGGCAGGAGAGAATTCTGGGCTGTGGTTTGGATTAAGGAGGAGAACTGGTAATGAGGAGAGGAGCTTAATCTTGGTGCAGCAGTGGCTGCACCTAAACATTGTCTGGTTGTTGCATATTTGTTATGACCTTCTTACTCATGCTGGACAACTCATATCTTTTTATTAAAAATTGACTTTTCTTAGCCAAAAAAAATCTGGGATTGTTTCTTCTGCCAGTTTTTTGTGTTGAGGTCTTGCTTGGGTTGGGGCTTTGGGGCATTTATGATGTTTTAGCTTATTTGTGTATCTTTTTTTAAGGAAGTGGAAAATTCCATTAAAAAAAAATTGGCTTACTAAGACCTATCAGAAGAGGGGGAGGCAAAAATGTCATGTGTGTTTTGGTTATCTTGTTTGGTTTTGATTTTTAATGCCTGAGTATTTTGAGCTGTCTGAGTACTTTATTGGTCTTGATGAACAGAAACTAGGGCTGATGAGAGGGATCCTAAATCCTTGTCTCTAAGGTTACAGTTTCTAGTATTAAATTCTCTCATGTTTTAATTAAATACCTTGAACATGATTAAGAAAAGCTCAGCAACTTTGGAGGAGAACATGAGACACCAGGACTGTTCATGCTGATACAAGTGTTCAGAAGTTTTGGTGCCCAGCTTGAAGAACTTGCTAGTTAGTTGGCTTTGAAAATGTGACTTCTGGTGCCTTTGTGGCATCCTGGCTTTGACTGTTCAGTTCAAAAGTGTGTGTGTGAAATTGGGATATTTCTAGGGCATTCATTATGTAGAGCCTTGTATTTTGTATTGGTTTTGTTTAACTCTGGCTTAGGAACAATGGTTTTTAACTTTACAGTATCTCAGGCAATGATGCGTGCTTCGACCTGCCTGGAATGTGGCTTCCCATCCATGTGGAGTGACTCAGTTTTCGCAGTTGTTGGGGCAAAGGGCTGTATCAGAAAGTATTATGCATTAAAATCTGTGAATAAACTTCCCTCTAGAATTTACAAATTCTGAGCTGGCATGCTTTTTCTGGTCAAGAAGGGGCATAAAAGTCACAGTTCTCAACAAGATTTGATGGTTATTTCTCAAAACAGAACTTTAACAAAAGGTTGAGCTCTAGTACTGTTTAGGGAGGTTTCAGTGATCACTGAACAAAAAAAGGGATAAAATGTCTTCCATCTTTGTCTTACTTTCCCTA
>NW_008239553.1:12325153-12348398 GCF_000691975.1 Corvus brachyrhynchos
CCCTACACACAATCATTTCAAATACACAAACTGAATGAAGTCTTTGAAAAGAACAGAAGATCTGTACAAGTTGCATTTAAGGTGTGCTTTGATTAACTTTATGTTCCTTTATGGAACAAATTCCATTTCTGTTACTTTTTAAAAGAGACAGTCTGGAAACTTGTGAACCTTTGGTTTTGTTTTGTATATGTCAATAAGAATGGATACAAATACTCCAGCTCTGAACATACAGCCTTATATGGGACAAGGAAACCAGCTAATCCTGACACATTAGAGTTTTAGGTAGTAATGTCATGTGATAGCATAATTGTCTTGCCTACTTGGCAGTATTTTTAGATGAAGCTAGTTTGAGATTAGCTAAGTGACTTATTTTAGCATTTCTTGCAATAACATGTTAGTAAGATCTCCTTTTATTTAAGACTTCTGGAACTGATTGTGAGTTTAAACATCCTCTGATGCCCTGTAGAGATATAAATAGAAGCAGAAGAGAGAGAATGGCCAGCCTATCTACATTTGGATAAAATGCCATCTGGTGCCAGAGCAGGGGTAAAAAACTGCCTGGATTAAAGAACCAGCTAACAAAAAGAAGGGCTGAATGCTGGTAGGGTCAGTCTCAAAGGCAGACATCCCAGAAGTAAAAGGACAACCTTTTTAAGGCTAAGTGCTCTGTCCAACTTTGCTCCTATGCAGGAAATGTATTTGTTATTAACAAAACTACTCACAGTCTTTAACTTTTCTCTTCTGAAGACATAACAGTCATAGCATTTTGATAGCTTGTCATTCAGGTTTCGTACTAAGATTTTTCAGGAACTGATGCTTTAAAGCAGAAACTAAATAAATTATAGTTTACTGGGCTTGTTGGATTGAAATGCCTCAGTAAGATTAAAGAGAGTTCTGTCTTTAAGTAGTTCAATTCATATGTGCAGCCCATCTCACTTGTTCCCACTTGTCTTTTCCCAGTTCCCTGCTTCGCTATGGTGGGAACCTCTCCCTTCAGAGTGCCATGAGCGTCCGATTCAACAGTAATGGCACCCAACTGCTGGCACTGCGTCGGCGCCTTCCCCCGGTGCTCTACGACATCCACTGCCGGCTGCCTGTCTTCCAGTTTGACAACCAAGGGTACTTCAACTCCTGTACTATGAAGAGCTGCTGTTTTGCAGGCGATCGTGATCAGGTAATAAGCAAGCAATGCTGCCCTGAGTCTCCAGAGTTTCCATGACTGTTTGAGAACACTTCTATAAGGGTGGCTTTTTTCTGATTCAGGAGGTAAAACAGGAAGCAGGACACGTACAGGCTTATTCAGAGCTGTTTTGCAATGTGGGCTGTGAAAGAAGGAAAATGTATGCCAAAACACATGATAAATTTTACCTGTTGTTTGATGTGATCTAATACTTACTTTGAAGATTATATTCAGAAGAAAATATTTGCAGTCTTTTTCGGTCCAATTAATACAATGTTATCTACTCAACTACATAGGATAAGGAAGCATCTTCCTTGCATTACAATATTGATACTGGGTAACATAGAGGCAATCCCACAAAATGTAAATGTTGCATATTTACAGAGTTACTGATTCTTATTTCAAATTATAATGTTTCTCTTTTAATACTCTGCTAATGGATCAGGTAGGATAGGTCTTTGTAGGTCAGTGTTCTGTAAGTGGTGATGGCAGGTGATTAGGAAGGAATAGTCTGCTCCTTCACTGAGGCAGGGCTCTGTCCCTACTACTAATCACCAAGAAATAGGTCACACATCAAGTGACTAACAGAAGTTCATATGATTCTTGAGCCAGATATTGTCTTTGGACAACTGTATTTAATAACCACTGGCACTGTTTAAGGACAAAAGATGTATTTTCAAGCTATGATAGTATCAAACTATGGTCTGAAAATTTCTTAATTGTCATCAGCAAAATTCTTGCAGGAAGAATTTCATCACTAATTCTATTGCTGCTGCTGCAGGAGGCAGAGTTGAGCTTCTTTCAGATTGCAAGTAGAAAATACATTCATGTCGCTGAACTCGAGCAGTGTTCCTTAGTTCTGCGTAGCTTTTGACAGGAGTGTGAAGATGTGATAATGAAACTCTCTTAAAACAATTGAGTGGCTTACTACAAAGAATGGGAAAACACATGTATTGGTTAAGAAGAAAACCACTGACAATTTGTGGTCCACTGTTTAGTCAGCCTAAAGATAACACTTTTCTCCTCTGGAACTCAGTGTAGAGCTGTGTACACTCTGACATAAAATTTAGCTTCTCATCTGTTACTAAAGATGTAGAGGAAAGTCTTAGTATATGTTGCTCTGCTTTCTAAGCTATTTTCTGATGGGTATGGTATTATTTTAACAGGAAGAGTTTGTCTGTTCTGTATCAGGGTGATCAATACTTCAGGAGCCTACATTTTTAAAAAACTTTATATTCTTGTGGCTTGACAGACTTTCTGTTCTGATAAGTAGCGGCACATAATGCTGCTATGAGTTGGAAAACAGAGCAAAAGACAATTATATTCTCACATAAAGCTATATGAAGCTAATAGGGAAGATGAAGTTTAATATGGAATGTTAGAGAGATGTGGAATTTGACATTTAGACACAAGCTTGTACCCATCTTCTAACTGGAAGGAAAAAAGATAATGAATTTAGAAAATGCCAACACATGCTCCAACTCTATGTCTGAAACTGTCCAGTAATGTTCAAATTCTGTGACTAAGACTGTCAACACTAGGGATAGCCCTTAGGGACTGCCTTTTACAGAGAACCCAATTCCAGTTGCAAGTATATCTAGAAAAGCAGGTTAGAGTTGGAAGCTACTGTAAGATAGATAAGGTGAATAAAAAAACTACAATGTTTTTTGAGTTTTGCCCTTCTATACAACAAGTATGCTTTTGCTTCATGTATACAAGTCTTCACCCCTGCAAATCAGAATTCATCAGAAGAAGAAATAATTCTGTATCCAATTTAATCTGGCTCCAGTCCCCTCTACCTTTTAATATTGCTGTTCTTAGCCTTTATAAAGAATGTCTTTCATTTGAGATCTATGCAAAGTAAGCTTCACAGAATACCTTGGTTGTATTTCCTCATAGGATCAAAATTTTGTGTGAGCTAAGGCTCATTTGAAGGGACTTGTGGATAAGAAGGTTGTTTCAAATTGTGAGTGGCACTTGTGGTAGGAACACTTCTTCAGCAATTCTTTCACATTGCACCTCTGATTTTCTCTGTCTTCGATTCTTCTTTTCGTCCTTATTAAACTGCCAACTTGATCTTTTTTTTCTCTTTTAAGCTGTCTGAAATAGTTAGATTTACCTTTCTTATAGAGCATAGTAAATTAAAAATGGGAGTCTCCCATGTTCAAAAATTATTATGTGTTGTCTGCACAGGTAGTTCCTCTCATAAAGTAGCATTTCTATTGTATATTTTAACTTTAATAAGAAAGGATTATCTTTAACTCATCAGTGCTTAGAATGCAATTGCATTGGGGAAAAAAGTGAACTGCTGAAAGGGGGAGGCCTTTCTTATCCAGCAGAGGCGTGATGTAAGACCTTTCACTGATACCACTTCTAACTTGGCAGTAGCATTTACTTCTTTTCCTGGGTTAATGACTTGTACTGACACCCAGAGAGCTCTGACAAGCATTTGGATGTGATATAGGGATCAGAAGATGGGTGAGAGATGAAGAGATGGCCTTTCAGCTCTGTAAGACTCAGCTCCTCACAGAACTATAGTCTTTGCTAATCTTTCTCTGAAGTTTGTACATAGAAAGTGGTTTGCTCAGGAAGTTTTCTTGTAAATTATGACCATCAGGGTTTAAAACCCCATAACTGTTAGTTTTGGGTTGCCTTTGGAAATTTGTTTTAACACAGTGGTGAAAATCTACAGTAAAGGTAAATAACATCCTGTTCCATATGGAACAGTTGGATTCTGATATGGCAGAAATGAGCAGATTCTGAGCTGCAAGCACACAACTTAAGAGTTCTCTTGGACATTGCCCTTATATTTTAAGAGGCCAAATGCTTAACTTCCCTAAATGACCAGAAGTATTGTTCTTACTTTGACAGGGTATTTGTGTTAAATTGATGAAATTTCTTTGCAGAAATAGAACACAGACTACTCGTTGGGGAATAGTTTGATTGGTTTGTCTGCTGATGGGGATTAGACTTTATACTAATATTTCCTCAGTATTGTTTTTTTAGTGCTCACAGACTGTGATAGGTACCCAAAAGGACTTTGAGCCAGAACTCCTGACATGTCACTCTAGAGGGAAGTCTGCAACCAGCAGGTGTGCAGTGATCTGTATACCACCTCCTTTCACTGGAGCATCTCTGATACAAGTAGATTGAAACCTCTTAGCAAAGAATGATATGTCATTAATGCTTTAAGGTACAAAATGCAGAAGGACTCACTTGTTAACTGCAATGATTTTTTGAGGTTTTAAGTTTAAGAACACATTCTGAAATGCTTATATGGTTTTGAGTTGTTGCAGGTATTGTGGGTGGCAGCACAAGCTAAGTGACAGGATCTTAGAAGATAAACAGCTTAGTTTCTCTTTGTGGCCTTGCAAACTATTCCTCCAAAACTTATTGTCCTAGTCCTTGTGAGCCTGATTTCAAAGTCAATGAGCAGTATATATATATACATAAGCATTTTTCTAGAGATGCCACAGTCATGCTTTTCTTATTTCTTGCAACTACCAAAGCTTGAGAGGCATTGTTTAGTTGATGTTTTATTTGCACCCACCTTCATTTGCTCAGAACTTTTTCTTTTGTCCATGTTATTGGCGTAATGACCTAATTCACATGACACCGATTTTTCTATTCTTTGAAGAAGAGCTCTGATGTTGGTTATAAATGGGTTCAAAGTTGTACGGCGTTTGCATTAGCCAGGAGCTCACTTGAGTCATACAGCTGTGAAAGAGAGGAAGGGTTAGGTAGTCTGGATGGATCAAGCGTGACTCTCAGCTTCCCACTGCCTTTGTTGGCTGTAGAGATTTGTCTGAGACTGTAATTTATCCATACTTCTGGGCACCCAGGTCCAGAATTTTAAAAACAAAACAGTTTATTTATACACCCAAGCCCCACTGACTTTAGTGTGCACAGATGTTTGATTATGTAAAAATATTAAATGTGTGAGACTCTCTAGTCATGTCATGGTGCTGGGGGAGTTCCCATTCTTCTTGTCAGCATTAGAATTTGGGAAATGTTGATTAAATACTAAGGATTTTTAGTTTTTAGACTGGTATAGAAAATATCTTCTTGCATCTGAGGATACAGAAAGTATTGCAGGACTTCAGGTACCCAAATGTATTTTTAAGAGTAGGAGCCTCAGAGGCTATAGTGATGGGCAACAGCATAAAAAAGGCCCAGAAAGAAACCACAAAACCCAACCAAACTAAAATAGTCCAAAAGTTTTTCTTGCTCAAGGATTGTTGCCTGTGTCACAATGATGAATGCTATCGGTTCATTCCTGTTTTTTCCCTGTGTAGATAATGTGAGGCTCTGTAACGCTTGTGGTTGTAAAATCAACTGCGTATTGCCTGTTTAAAAAAAGTGTGGGTGGGGGGAAATAGCTTGTACCCTGTGAATCAAACAAAAAGTGTCTTGACTCTGGCATGCCCTCAGACATTACATCACCACTCAGCCTTTTCTGTTGACATTACACTGGTATAGGAGAGTTTCAGGAATGCACTGCTCACGGTACTGCAAGGCTGCTCCAACTCCCTATAAAGTTACAGCCCTCATTATGTTGAAATCCGTGTTCTAAATAACCCTGGTTAGGGACAAGCCAGCTTTTTGCAGGACAGAACTATTACATGAATGTAACTCTTCCAAAAACAAGGTTAGTTGTGTAGGTGCCAGGGGTCTTGTATGTTTGTATACTGCCTTTGTAAAGAAAGAGAACTTTTCTTCAGTGGTGTTCTTTGTGCCATCTAATTTGAAGGTCATTTATCATGGGAAGTAGTGCTTATCAATGTCTAGGTTTGAGAACTAGCAAGAAGAAAGGGAATTATTCTTTGAGAGAATGTATCGTAAGTTTCCTGTGCACAGACGACTTCCTAATGAATAGTAGCTTGTTGCAGTCAGCATTTCTTAATATATGAAAAGCATTCAGTGTGCAAATATGTTGCTGTGCTTGGATAAAAAGAAAATAGATGTCTTACTCTGTTTTAAATTTGATTTCTTCCAAGAATTACTGATGAGACTGTATTTTGTTTTTTGCTTTATCTAAATAGCAGATTAAATTCCAGCTATATGCATAATACATACGTATAAGGTTCATACATGAGATTTAGCTAGCAGTGAAATTATTTTTTTTTTTCCACATTGTTTTTGGTAATTGACATTGAGAGGCTCATACTGAAAATGTCTCTTCAGAGTCAAGGTCTTGACAGCAGGAGCTATGAGTTTTTCTTTAACCTTTCTTGTTCTGATTGCTTCTTCCCCCATTCCTGGTACATCCTGCCAGCCCCATTTCCTGTCTCCCTTCTCTTCTGCATTCCTATAAGCCCTTGGGGGAGGTTTTTAGACATCTGCACAGCAATACGTAAGCCCAAAAGGACCCATACTGAAACTAAATTCTGGTGGAGTGGAACTCAGACTCAGGAGACTTTGAATTTTGCAGGCTCATATCTCCCTCATAGTACATCACAGGAGATCTGTAGTTTAGTAGCACCTCTCATATGCTCAGATAAACTTGTTGATTTCGTTGTAATGTAATAGAAATATTTTCCCTGCCATAGAAATCCTCAGTAAGGATTTCTAAGTTGCTTTTGTTCATTAATAAAATTACTGTTACAGCCTTCCTGCATCACAAAAAGGCAGCTGTAAGAACATTGATGGATTGTTCCCAATGATGCTTCTGTAAGCATTTGAAATTGCCCCACACAGAGTTGGCTGTTTATAAGATTAGGGATTTAGGGAGTGGGAATACAAATTTTTGGCTTTGAAATTTATGTACTAGAAGCAATTTGTATTTCTCCAGTCTGCTGTGTCGCAGCTTTACTTTTTCCAGTTCATGAGATAGGTGTGCTCCTTACTGAGGAACAAAGCTTTTGTTGTTAAAAGCCTTTCGGACGCACCTGTTTGATTCTCAGGCTGAGATGGAAAACTTTAAAGCTCTTTTTTGTGCCAGTTTCAGCCTCTTGAAAAACAGTCCCAGAGAGTACAGGTTAGTATGTAAAGAGTACAGTCTGTCCTGGCTCGTGTGAAAAAAGATGTCTGTTTTCACAGTGTTGTGAGACCTCTTTGATTTTGTTAAATATTTTTTTTAAACCCCATAATTTGTGCTCCAGAATGTATTATAAAGCAGAAGATAAAAGGTTGTGTAGATAGCTTGTAGGCAAATTCTTTTCTTAGCCATAAGTTTTCCAAAACACTTCTCAGAGAGAGCTTCCTCAGTTATGTATCCTCTTACTTTAGGTTTTTCTTTGAAAGACAGGAATAAGAGGTTAGTAGCTTGCACAGGTGACTGCTCATTATTTTGTCATCTCCTGGTTAACTGCCTTGGAGAGAAGAACTTCTCTAATTGCTGACAGGGAGAGCTGCTACAATGGGGGTTGCAGTTCGAGGTACAAACAAGGCATTATGGCCTTGAGGGGACATCCTGTACTTCCCTTGGGCTGTGCTGGCACCCATCTGACCACTATAGAATCTGGTTGAAATACGTAAATGGCAATACCATATTGAATGACTCATGACAACTTGTATGAGGTTTTACTGCTGTAGCCACTGAATCAAACCACTGCTGTTAGGAGTGCCAGTGTTAGCACAAGACACGTGGGTGGGAACATACCTGCTGTGGAAGTCAGCTGATGATCATTACAGCAGTCTTTCAAGCTGTACTTAGTGAGAATGCTATACTAAAAACCTGAATTCATCAACGTAAAGCTACCAGCCTGACAGATCAGGAATTGCAAAGAAATGGAAATACTTGACTAATTCACTGTTGTTTATTTCTTAATTGTTTTGCCCTGTTGTTTCCTTGCTTCTTTGTTTCTTGATGCCTTTTAACTACTGAAAAAGTCTTTTCCTCCTCTGTAGTTGTGTCCTTACCTCGTTTCCCATCCAGTTAGTAGGTACTCTAACAATAGAAAGATGAATTGCAAGCAAATATGTGGGTTTTCTACCTGCAGGAAATGCAGATATCATGAAATTATTATCAAATTGCAAATTATCAGTCATTTTTAAAAATGGGAAAAATAGCAGGGGAAGCTTTTTTTGTAAGGAGGATATGTGGAGCAGTCTTGGCACCACAAACGGTCTAGAAGAAGCTATAAAAAAATTTGATTGTGTTCTGTTTTTTCATACAAAACATGTAATGTATAACAAGACCTCTGTTCATGGTTGTGGTTTTTATATACATATATATTTATATATATATATACATACACATATACACAGACAAATCACAAACAAATCACAGACAAATATGCATGTGTGTATGAGGGGAGCTTTCTTACTTTTTGCTTCTTTTTGTTTATAGCTTGTTTATCCCCCTTAAAATAGTTCCATGAGAAGCAGATTGTCATGATATCATTGGGATTTTGACTTCCCTTTTGGGTTTCCTGATGTTTAGTTTGTAGGATGTATCTATGTATCAAAACTGCTTTGTTTTCAGTGGCTACTTACAGAGTATCTCTCTCCCCTATGTGTGACAGCTGCCCTTTTGTAAAATATTATTTCTGGACAGTCCATAATTCTGGAATCTTCAGGTCCTCTGTCAAATTTGAAATTACACTTAGAAATTCTTTGAGACAGAGAGCTGCCACAAAGAATAAAATGGCATAAGACCTGTTTACTTAGGAAACCTTTCCTCCTTGGATAAATACACAGTTTTTATATTCTTCATGTAAATGGATTCCTTTTCACAGCTGATTGCTGTGAATTCCAATCTCTTTTAGACAAACAATATTTTTCAGACTTCAGTGATGCTTCATGTCAAACTGTGGTTTCCTCAATGTCTATGAGTGCATATTCCACCACAGAAGGGATGTGCAAGTCTCAAGAGGAATTAAGACTTGAGACTAGCAGACTGCCCCAAACCAGTTTCTTTATCTGTTGTCGTAGGAAAAGAACCAGAAGTCTACACCCCACCCATGAATTATGTTACAGGTAAAATAGAGGGCCTGTACATCCTGTCTCTTAAAGGACATGTGCAAAGCACCAGTGTAACTTTCAAATTTGGATGCCTCTGTGCTTCTTTCCTAGCATGTGGGTTTTGCATTACTTGAAGAAGCTAAGGTACAGCTCACTAAAACCCTGAGAAAAATTCTGTCTGCTCTGGTCTTTTCTGCCCCAAGTTTCATTGGCCCCTCTGCAGAAAGGGCAGACATGCCCAAGTGAGTGGGAATTGCGATTTAAAAAGTTTAGTCTCTTTCAAAGCTGTAAACAGCAGCATGAAATTCAAATCTGACAAGCATTTTCCTGCTAGTAGCTTAGCAGTACTCACTTTTTAATGTTTATCGTTTCTGAGCCTTTACCTGTTGCTTGTGCATGCATTTATAATTACACCGTGATGGTGCTTCTCTATTTGTGCATTTAAGACAAAGTCTCCTACATTCTTCTTGTTCTCCCCTACGTTAGTTGGGTTATTCAAGAGACTTGCTGATACTTTTGGAAACACAATCCTTGTCTGCTAGTCCCTTATCTAGGGCCAAAAGCTCAAAAATCTCTCTGATGTAGATCATAAGCAAAAGGACATTTTATAGGAGCAGGAAATGGGGATATTGAAAACTAAAATAAGGTGCAATTTAGATAAGATTTTATTGAAATAATCCATATTCAGTAGCACCTGAGGAAATGCAGCTTGTGGGATTTTGAAAGCTTTCAAACTGGCAGTGGTAAGAACAAAAAATAAATTCCCTAGAGTGGTAGTACTCTGCAAAATGCAATGTCAATGCTACTGTTACGAGACTATAGCAGCAGATTAGATCTTCATTTATTTATATCAACTGCTGTAATTTCCTTGGGGAGAGAGAAAATGAGAAGAGTTACAGTGAAATGAGTGGGGAGTGCTAGTCCAATGTAATTCTTTCAGAATCCTGATGGTGTTTCATTTTAAGCATTTTATGCGTACTTGAAACTCAGACTGAATTGGTGTTTTCTCCCAGGAGCAGACTCTAACCACGCCTGAGAGTTTTCTTCCTTCTAAGGCAAACTTCTGAATCAGCAGCTCTTAGTCATCTGGAAGCCTTTTCCTGTCATTGTTGCTAACAGCTAGGCATAGAAGCTGACTCTGCCCTTCTAAAAAACCTCCAGTATTAACAGCAAGTGTTTTTTCTGTCTAATCTTGTGTTAATGTGAATACTGTAAATGTTGATTTCTGAAGTCCTGGTCAGATACAGCAGCAAAAATGCAGACAATGAAACAGGTGGGTTTAATATTGGTCTGTTCCCCCCAGACATCTGAGCTCCTCATGCAGGGTCTGGTCTGATTCCTAATTCAGCACTTCAGTGGTTCTTGAGGTTATGTTCAGCTTGAGTTTGGCTTTGGGAGGAGGGTGGAAGGAGGACAGTGCTTGATGTCTTAGCTATTTAGTTGTCTCTGTGAATGCACATGTTTTTGCCTCCCCCTGGCTTACCTCTGTGATTTGATTATCTGTGCTTTTGTTCTTTGAGTGAATAGAAGGTACTCTGCTAGGAATTACATTTCCAGCATCCCCTTAGGACCAAAAATCCTTGTTCACAATTAAAGTGGTGTCTAACCATATGCAGGATGACATTCTTTCATCTACTCTTCCCCAAGCCCTTCTACTTTTTCCCTTTCTTTTCCTTCCTTTTAAAAAGTCTACTCCATTCTCTCAGGATTTGAGCCTTATTAACTAGAGTTTGGTGAACTTAATAGTAATTGCTTCTTTGACTTTTCTAGTACTAGGGAGTGACTTTTTAATTTTCTTAATCCTTATTCTCCAACTATGAACTAGTGAGGAGAATATTGGCTTCTTGTTTTATTAGTAATTAATACATCAAAGAAAAATTTTCACAGATGGTCATGTAAATGTCTTAGTAACATCAGTCCAGCTGTGCTCTCTAGAGGCCTTAGGTTCTGATTGTCTTGTGCAGAGAGTACTAATTGGAATTGAGGGGTTTTTTCCAAATGTGACATCAGGTGTGTTTCTGACTTTGGCAGCTTGGGTGTCCATTCTTGAAGCTTCATGTGGCGCACTGTTCTTGCAATGGCTACAGTCATGAGGTGGTTCTGGCAATCTCTTGGTCTTGGCCAGAAAAGCCACTTCCTAGTTGTCAGACCCATATCACCTAGTGTTACAGAAAAAACCGAAAGGAATGCATTTGGGGATTCAATTCTCTATTGTGAGAACAGCCAGGAAAACATGTACCCCAGAGGTATCCTTACTGGGAAAGAGAGCGGAAAACAATGCTGACTGCTACAGTGGTGGCAGTGTAATGGCAGAGATGCAAAATACTTGGATATGTTGTGGAATATGATCAAATTCTGGTGATTATTGGCAGATTTAACCATCAAAATAAAATTTAATTTTATATAAAAAGTTCACAACTCACAGCCCACTGCTTACAACATCAAACTTGTGTACATGACTTTAACAGTTAATGTTTTGGCATTTACTAATGGCGGTCTTGTGTCAAGATTAAAGCCATAAGTACTTTTTCAGCTCAGATCCCGAGCTGAGCTTGTTCTGTGACTGGACATAATTGCATTGCAGATGTTTAATTCATTCCTACTTATTTTCTCCTAATTCACTCCAGAATACTTTAGCCAAGTGTGTTTGATCAGTGCAAATGTCATTAGGCTTGAAAATGATAATGAAGTGAAGGACTTCACAGTCCTTTTAAGTTGGTAGGATTGGATTAAATCTCTGGCATTGGAGATACTCCAGAGCCATCTGGACACAGTTCTGGGAAGTCAGCTCCTAAGTGGCCCTGCTTGAGTAGGTGGATTGGACCAGATGACCTCTAAAGGTCCCTTACAGCCTCAGCCATTCTATGATTCTGTGAACCATTTTAAGGTACTTTGTCAGTTTCTTCCATTAAATTCCCCAAATTGTGATCACTTTAATTTATGCAAGTCCATGTACTGAACTGCAGATCCTGTCTCTGTGGCCTAAGTTTGTCTTCTCATTAGTATTTTCATGAAGCTGTGATGTCTGATGGAGTGTAAAGGTTTAGGGTGGGCATTTTCCTGACACTATCCACTTCTCCCCTCCTCCTTTCTCTCTACCCTGTAACCCAAAGCCCAATCCCAATCCACCAAGACAATTATTTCCCTTTTTATTTTGGCAATCTTTGAAGAAAATCAGTCAGAAGAGAGCTCTGGAGATCACCCAACTTAAGATGCTTCCCAGAGCAGAACATCTTCAAAGTCAGATCAGATTGCTCAGGGAACTGTTCAGGTAAATTTTGGATTTGCAAGAGTGGAGATTCCACTGTGTTGGGGCTGTGTTGCAGTGCTTGTTATGCTCCTGAACATGCTGTTCCTTTGTGCTTAGCTGGAATTTCCCTTGCTGCGACTTGTGACTGTTGCTTCCTGGGTAACCACTGCATGCCTCTGAGAAGAGTCTGTCCCTGGCTGCTCAGTATTCCTTTGGAGAGGGGGAAACTGTTGAGGTCCACTCTATCCCTTCCCTTTCTCTTCTTCTGGCTAAACGAGACCAGTTCCCTTAGGTTTTCCTTGCAGGACATGGGCCTTCAGCTGCAGCAGCCCTTCTTGTCCACTCTGTCTGATCTGTTAGTGTCACTCTTGTATTGGGGGACCCAAGCCAGACACAATACCCCAGGCGTGGCTTCAAAAATGCCATGTAAGGGAAATAATCACTTGTCTTGACCTCCTGTTTACACTCCTGACAGTGCATCAAGTTGCTATTACTACACATCACTGCAAGGGCACTCTAAATTTTGCTGTCTCCAAAGCAAGACAGAGTATACTGGGGTCAATGGTCTTTGCAGGTAGTATTTTGCACCATGGGCAGTGATACATGAGATTTCCTGCACAATTGACCATTGAATCTTACAGGATACACAGAAGGTTCCTCTGCAAATAATTTTGGGAGCAGGTTTGAAGAGTCTCATGGACACTCCATTCCTGGCACGTAAATAACATGTTTCTTCTGTCCTGTGTGCCTCATGCAGGATATCTGAAATCTGTCACTTTGGGGCCCTGTCATTGTTGGTTTGTGATATGTGGTGGGGGGGAGGGGGTGCATGGTCATAAATTCAAGATACTGAGTTTTCTAGGCATTTTAGTTACAAGTCTGTTTTTAGTCATGTGTCCTTGGCAAACTAGTTGCTGCTTCAACAACACAATTTGGTAATAAATAGTAACAGCTGGGAACATCTCTATATAAATAAAACTTTTCTTTCCATGTAGCGTTTTTTTAACAAAACATTAGAGGTGCTTTCTTTCTAATTGCTGGGATGTTTCCTATATGAGCCCTAATCTGTGGAGTTTTGGCACAGTGGCTCAGCCTGCTGTGGGCTAACATTTATGAGCAGTCAAATGAAAGGGGAAGCACATATTCCTGGCACCATCAGGTCAGTTTGGAAGGTAAATTGCCTAAGTGCTTGAACATGTTGGCTTGTAGAAATAACTTTCTGGCTTGGAAAGTATGGGTTTATGAGTGATGCTGAACTAGTGTGCACAGGCTTTTAAAGGAGCTTTTGTTTGATCAGTGCTTCTTACCTGTCAGAAAATGAGCAGAATTGCATTCATAAGGGCTTACTCACATCCTGCATTCTTAAAAATGAGGGAAAAAAAGAATGGTTGGATTATGATAGCAGGAAACCAGAGAAGGGATTTTAGTGGGTCGTTATTGCATTTTTGTGACAGGAAAGATCCAAACACTGCACTAATGTAATTAGCATTGCAAACAGAATATATGCAAATTTATAGCCACTTTTTCTGTGATAGTGTATATTTTTTGTTTATTTGCTTCTCAGTCCTGTGTTATTCCAGAACTTGTCTCCCCACTGCTTGATGTTACTGTGCCTGATGATTTTATGTATGCCTGGAGAATGAAAGGCAGAAACCAGTTATATTTGAGCCAAGCAAAACAGAATTTGTCTCTCATCAAAGGTTAGAAAAGGGACAAACTGGCTCCATTGCTTTCTTTTTCTCCCTTTCCCCTAACCTAACAATAATAATAAAATGAAAAACCCAGCTTCTTGACTGTATTGATTAAACTGCAGCCTAATGTCAGTTGAGGGATAGAGATTTACACTGTCCACACCAGTATAACTGGAACTGGAATCTGCCATTGGTTACAGTACATGTCATTTAATCTCTAATTTGGGAGAGAAATGAACTGTACTCCCTGTCATTTATTGGAGAATAAGTGCTTGGAGGCAAGGCGCAGTTTGTGGCCTCTCCAAACTGAGAGGCATAAGCTTTTTGCCACATCAAATGTCACCTGTCATTCCAGTGTCTGCTTGTAGTATATTAAGCTACTTTAAATTGCATATTGCCTGAAGTTCTGCACAATAAAGAGATTGTTTATCATTTGTGCACTGTTGGAAAAGGGCAGCCTTCCATCTCTTCAGAGTAACTATGAGCAGGAAAAAAATGAAATGTGTCATAAACGTGCGGGGGGGAGGAGGTTTAAACAATTTGAGATTTGCTGACAGTGAATGTTTAGCTTTGGTTTTTATTTGGTATTCAAGGTTATTCTCAGTGACTGACTTTTGATGGTCTTGGTAGACATGTCTGGCTTGATGAGTTATGGACATGGTAGCTCTCTTCTTAGGTAGGTGTTTAATGGAGTTTTCCTTGGTAGTACAGGAGATGAGAAAAAGCGATGAAAGGCTTCAACATCAAAAAAGACCAGAGTTGCAAGCTGCAAAATAGAGAGTGTGATCTAGATCTAGACATGCTTATATTAAAGCCAACCAAAATTCATAGCCTTATTTAGCTAAGCAAACATACACTTTGGGCAGTAAGCATTAGATACATGAAATATGCTTTTCAATTTTCGTCCATTTATACAAGCAACATTTTCATGCTGGTACTTAATCCCCATTTAAATGTAAATTGATCAGTGAGGTGCAAAGAATGATGCAAATTATCCTTTCTCATTTTTGGTTTGGAGGAAGTAGATCAATAGTAAAATAGCATAATTCAGGTGATACTTTGTGGTAAATGGCTTTTATTTTTATTCTTAACAGTATATCCTTTCGGGCTCTGATGACTTCAATTTGTATATGTGGAGGATTCCTCCAGATCCAGAAGCAGGTAAGTGTTGTTGTTGTTTTAGATGGGGAAGGAAGAGTGGGGGGCAGGTATCTGACAAATACTAGATTGGTATTTCAAAAAAATTGCTCTTCTCACTCACACTGTGAATCTAGAGGAAAGCTGGATAGGGAGAGTTTACAAATGCTTGATCCAGTGTCTGGATAACAGTGGGCAATGCCATTTGAATGTTTTATCATAATGATTTTCTATTTTTTTCCCTTCCTTCCATAATAAAGCTTGCAGCATAAAATGGTGCTGTGTTCACAGGGTGCTCCTTACAGCTCCAGTGCATTGACCTCTTTTCCCGTCTCCTTCCTCTAACACCAAAATCCTCCCACTGATTTCCAGTGCAGAGGAGTTCTGCTTTTTTACTTTCTGGGTGGAGGAGCACTATCAGCTGGTGGAAATGGCCACTTTTGACTAATTTCTGAGCCATTCCCATGCTGGGGCAGACATGGTAAGCAAATAGCAGTAGCACAGCTCTGTATGAAAGTACAGGAGAGGGATGTGAAAGAAAAACAGCAGTGTGGGGGCAATGTAACAGCAGTATTGGGAATGCCACTGTTGGTCAGTGTCTAATTTGATGTGGTCTAGTAGGGTGTAGGGTTTGGCACAATTACACTCTAAGCCATACAATGTCAGCATCTCTGTTCTGTGGAAAGAAATGACTGCACTTCTAGAAGGGCGTTAAATTTTAGTTGACAGAGTCAAGACTTTCAAAACTGTACTAGTGTTTTCATTTTTAGTGGCTCTGGCTCTTTAAACTGTACATCTTAGTGATATTAAGTACAACTGAGGGCTATCCTGTGGTCTCAGATGCTTTAGCAATAGTGAGAAAAAATTACAAGCTCTGTTAGAGGTAAAATGAAAATATTTTGTTTCATTTTCAAAGGTTGTTAATAACAGCTATATAATCCACAGTTGAGAGGATGAATAGCCTTTGGTTAATGGCAGGGTTTTGAGGAAAATTACGTCCTAATATTGGGGGTTTTGCTTAGTTAACCAGCATTTCATGTTGTAGTCCACAAGTCCTGAAGATGGTCCTGCTAAATACCAGTAACTTGGCCTTCTATCTTTGTATAGAGTTTATCGAGATATCTCCCTGCTTTTCTTTTTATTTGTGTGATTTTCTTTTACATTTGACACTGGTTTACTACTACTTACAGATTGTACCTCTTAGCTAAAAGAAAGATTACATACATTAAAATTAGTTATTTATGTTCAAGTTTTACTGTGTGGATTGTAGAATTATGTTTTTTGCATGTATCACTATACTATCCTGACTTCCTTTGTAAATTCTGATTTGAGATTTTGTGTTTATATGGCTGTAATGCTCTTGTAAACTTTTTTCCCAGACAGCTGCATGTGACAAACTTTTATCTAGGACTTTTGCACAAGGAGTCATAGCTAGCACTTGTTGCACCTGTAAGCAAAACAATCTTCTTCAGAGTAGTTGTTAGGGATGCCCCTCTGTAAAAGACACATGCTTGCAAAAAAGTTGCTATATACAACTAGATGATACAATTTAATCAAACAAATTTACAATTTAATTTGTGATTTACCACAAAAAATTGTCATATCTGTTTTGGTCAGGTTTCTTGTCTCTGGTTCTTGTAACTTCAGGAAGGGTGTCAGTACACTTGCAACATTTCAGTTACAAAATTAATTACTTAATATCAATTGCCTTCAGTGGTTGCTTAACGAATCAGAAGATCCAGGAGTAGGAACGTGTATGTCTTAATGTCTTGTAACTTGAGGAGTTCTCTTTTTGAAATATTTTACCAAAATTCACAAGCTTTGTTTTGTTAGACCTAAAGATCCACTTCTGTGGCAAATAACTAATTGGGCATCCAGATCACCTGTGAGAGGCTTATTGAAGCTTTTCTTTTCTTCATTCATCTCTTCTTGAAGGGTTGTGCCTGTTTTGAATGTGATGAAATGTTCTTTGTTAAATCTCATCCGGCTGTTCAGAATAATTGTCAGAGAGAGATGTTGCTGTGCTTCCTTCTTGGAGAAATAGTCTTGCCATAGGGATGTAGAGACTTTGGAAAACTTTTGCTTCAGTGGAAAACTCCTTGTTCTTATGTTTTAGCTAAAATAGGAGTGCCTTTGCATTCGTGATCTGAGAGAGTGGAATGTGGTCTTTCACTTAAAATAGTGTACAAACTAGACAGGATGATGTAATGTCCTGTGCCGTTGGTTGGTATTTTAAATAAACATATCTCTCTAACTGATTTCTGCCTTCCGGTTGAACTCAGACATTGTGTTGCTATAAATATTTTTGATACAGCTCCCTTAAATTGTATCAGTTATTTGAAAATAGGGAAAATTTTTGCAAGCTTATATCTTTTTGAACAGCTTCATCCTTAACGACAGTTCTGAAATTATTTTGTTTCAGTATAGGTGCACCAACTACTGGTTAGCAACATTAGTGAACAAAAAAGATGAAGAAGAGTGTGAAGGAACACACCAGTCAGACAATTGCAAACATATTTCAAGTTGGAGAAATGTAGTTGCCTGTACTGGTATTTTGCCAGGAGAATAGAACAAATTCTACTGGGTTTTTTTTTCAAACAGTCATAGTTTAGACGTGTCCTTCCAGTGAGCTGCATAAAATCATTCCCATAATCAGCTGGAAACTGCAAGCAGCTTTGTTTGGTCCAATAATTAGGCAGGATTTTTGCCCCCTTTGGGGCAGGGAGGTGTGTGAAAAAAGGTATTTCCTAAATTGCTTAGGAAGCTATTCTGTTGATGAGTTTTACTGACTGTCTCCCTCTGTAGTCTTAGATTATTCTGAATGGGTTGGGATTTCCTATGCCAGAAGGTTGGTTGCTTTTTTACCACCTTTTGTGGTTTCTTAAAGATGGAATAGTTTGCTCATTTTTCCACTTTCTTCTCCATCCAAGTATTATCCAGCTTTCCACTGTGCTTCAGAAGTAATTGCCAAATGTTTCATGAATTTGTTGGCCAGTTTCTCTTTTAAAGTAATCCATGAAAGTATCACAGTTTTCTTCAGAAGCAGCTTCTAGCAAAGTTAATACATAAGTTTGGCAGAAGAAAAGCAGTCCTGAGTTTCCACAGCTTTTACTTGACTCCAAGGCAAGCTGGAAGTGAGAAGAGACATCAGTCCTACATGACTTGCCCAGCAAGCCTGTTAACGTATAAGCACTTTAGACATTATTAAACCTAGCACCAATAAACATGGTCTATTAGCTGGTAAAAAAAACCTTGACATTTTTTGTGGAGCAATAGAGGGTTTAGTAGACCAAAAGTTTTCAAAATGTAATTTACGTTCCTCGCTCACTACTCTGAATCATCTATGCAACTCTTGTTTTTGAAATATTGCTTAAAGCTGCTGTATTTATTTGTGATTGAGAAGACAGTTGGGGATCCTTCAGTTCATGTGAGCAGGCTGTCACCAAGTTCTGGAAAACTTTACTAAATCAGAACAGCAAACTGCATTTCAGAACTTATTTTAATTCTGTCTTTGACTGTAACTGGAAGCAAGAAAGGGCCCATCATTGTGGTTCAGTTACTAAACTAATTGCACAAATTTCCAGCAGAACTGATGCAATTTATCTTCCTTTTTCCTCCTCCTTGGTCTTTGTAAATGCCAACACTTCTTCAAGACTTGAAGAATTCAGCAACAGATCTTTTCACAATACTTGAACAAGGCTATCTCATTAGAGACAGCTTGTAGTTTAAGTTCTCAAAGTTCTAGGCTGATAAATGAAGATGAATAAAAAATTATTAAGTGTTTCTTAATGTCTTTAGCTATTTTTGAGGTATTTTATATATGGATACATATGCATATATGCATACAAGTTGGGTTGGGGCACGGGAAAGCCATCTGACCCAATGGGGAGCATGCTCTGGAAGGTTTGTATTTTTCTTAAAAATTTATTTTTCTGAGGTGTGGTCTTGGGATCTAAACTGTTTCACTTTTACGACTGCAGTTAGTCTCTTCCTTCAGGTCAGGCAGTGTTGACCATAGTGTGCTATGGAACAGTTGTTTGATTAACACAGCAAGTATGTGCTTGGGCCCAGTAGAAAATGTTCTTGTATTCGGTGGAATTGGGGCTGGTTTCCATGTCACATGGATTGCAATGATGCCATGGACCTGTGGAATGTACTGGCCAAATGGCATCTATCAGAAAACAAGGCAGTGTTGGGTGCTTTGCAGTGCTGTAGACAAGAGGAAAAAGATTCAGCATCCACGAGTGTTTCTCTCACCAGCCTTGGTATATTTAATATCTAATTCAGGAACAGAGAGCTGAAGATAACACTGAGCTCTGGGACAGGCAGGAGGAGCTTTAGTCCCTAGCAACTGGCCATCTAATTGTACCAAAGCTCCTTTCTCTCTGTTGTATTGAAAATGTTTGCAGCCACCAGTGCAAAAGAAATGCACAGCCAAGCAGTTTTCACACTTCCATTAAAAAAAACCAAAACCAACCACAAAAAAGCAAACAAAAATCCCCAAGCAAACAGCTATCGGTTGTGAGATAATTTCACTTACTTTATATCTGTTATGTTCCAAAAGCATAGTTGTTGTTGGTAATTTGCATGGTTCCAATAACACTGTGAAACCCATTGCAACTTATGCAATTAAGCACACGAAAAAAAGCAGTGTCTCTCAGACCAGGATGGGGAACAGAGTGGAAAGGGTGTGCCAAAGTTTATTTCTATAGTAATTTTGTCTTAGCTGTCATATTGTTGTTCAGCTATACTGGTGATAACAACAGTGGTAGGGCTGGTATAGAGAAGGTGTATGGCAGATATTTAGAAGCAACAAAACAAGGGAGAAAATTTACATCCAAAAATAGCCACTACTACTATGGCTTTCTGCATAGTGTTTAAATGTTTAAAATATTACTTTTCTCTGTGGCTTTTGGAACCTCTCCAGAGGTACAAGACCACTATGGGGCTGGTTCTAGGTATAGGCCAGGCAAAGGAGTTGATTGTCTGGAAGAGCATGTTGTCTGAGGCAGAGGCTTCTACCTTAGTTGACTGCCCCCTGTGCTTTCACTCAAGCTCTGCAAGGCCCTGCTGATCCTTTCACCTCGCCTGGAAACTGGAGGGGGTATTCAAAGGTGTCAAAGGAAGCAGTCTGCAAATGGAGTTGGAGCTGCTTTCTTATGGGGGGACACTTGGTGCTTCCAATGTCTCCTTTTACCATGCTAGGAGGAGAAAAGATCTTGGCCACCCCTTCCTATTCTCACCCCATATTTGATGTGACCTAAGTCAGTTTTGCTTGTGCTGCTGAGAAACCTTTAGTAAGTCTGGCTGCTGCCTGAGCTGGAGTCAGATTCCTGATCCCAGAAGAAGGTACGCTGCAGGACCCTGTGCTCTCAGGGCAAAAGTGCTTGTGTTTAAATCTAGCTTCTCTGCAGGTGTGTCTCTGAGTAGCAAAGCCATCTACTGGCATTCATTGTATGAAACAAATACAGGTGTGTGAGTGACCAAAGAGAGACCTTTAAGGTGTCTAAACATAATATGCTGCACTGAAGGCAGAGGCCCTATATGCTATGCATATTTGCTTGTATTGTACTGTGCATTTGCTTTCCAAACAATGGTATATCTCTTTGTTAGCACATCATGATCTCATAGGATTCAAATGCAAAGTAGTGGCCTACAGTCTAAATGTGCCCTGGGTTATTATTAATGAAAACTAAATTAATTTTAAATGAGCTACTACTGTAGTGCCAAATACTGCAGTGGAATGGTATGCTATGGCACACTGGCAGCAGCTGCAAATATCTGGTTCTTCTCAGGAGTTTTCAGCACTTTGAGTAATTCACAAGGCTTGTATGAAGTTATGCTTTAGTCTGTGGAACGTCTTTCTACCTTATATGAACAAACAGTGGGATTTCTTTTCCAGTGTCCTAGATAGAAAAGACTTCTTAATGAGGTCATTTAATTCCTCTGTTACAGAGCCAGTGGAGGATAGTTCCTTATCCCAACAAGTTCTCTGGCATTTTGACGGGTTTTTTTAATGTTTGGAACAATTCAGCTTCCATTAGTATGGACACTGTTCTACATTCTTACAGGATTTCTGCACTAGAGCACTTTTCCCAGTAATCTATCACTTTTGCTTTTTCTTTATCCTTCAAATAATTCATTCTGGGTTTGTCTAAACGTTGCTTCTTGCTGTAGAACTCATGCAGGGGAAGTCAGATTGATGTCTAAATCACTCTCCTTTGTTACAATTTACTAGAGTTTTTTAAATGTATCGGGATGTACCATTCAGCTTGTTTGCAATATGTCAGATCATTCACATAAATATTTACAAAACCACATAATTAAGAAGTAGTTCATTAGCCTAACATTTGAAACACAAATTAATAAAGCAAACCAAGAAGAAATCACTTTGGCAACTTAGTAGACATCAACTACTTCAAAACATTGTATTATTCCTTCCTCTGTACAGGAGCCTGTAAAGAGGGCTTGTGTTGCCAAGGTATTCTTGTCAAACATAAATGGGAAATCTGTGTTAAAATGTGCACATTAGATTCAGCCTTTTATTTCTTTCAGATGGTCAAATATCATAGTAGGGTATTACTTAGAGGATTTTTGGAGATTTTATACTGCTCTTCTTTGGAACACTTATTTGCAGGGTACAAATTAAGAGTGATTTTCTTGACATTTCACTTTGAGTATCAAATAAAAGCAGACCAAAAAAACCCATTGAAGCACAGCTAGAACACTAAACCACTACTCAGGACTGTCTCTAAACATGGCAATTTTTGGGTAGTATTGCAAAACCAGCTAGATATCCATCTCTTCCCTCCAGTACTTAGAGGTTATAAAATGATAAACCTACTAAAATAGGCATAAGTCAGCCTCTGAAGACTTGAAAATTTATTTTTTTATATATTATTAATAACAGATATGTAAACTAATGGCCTCTGCATGAGCACTGCTTAGACTTGTGGGAGCTAGCTAAGGATATAAAAGCTGCCGTGCTAAGAGAGTTGCAGTACCCATTCATGCCACTAAATTTAAAAGCAAACAAGTAACACCCCCTTCCCCTAAAAAACCCCAAACCGCAAAAGCAAAATTTGAGTGGTTTTAGGAGAGCAGACGTCAATTCTGCTGAAATAATACAAATAAAAATACCATTTCAAGGGAAGGCAGCAAAAAGAAATGGAATTTATTACATGGAAAAAAGGAAGATAGCATCAGGAATTTGAGCAGTTTATGGCTAGTCTCCACTTAAGGTACAGATGCACCTTTTTTTTTGCCAGCAGACATAAGCAAACTTACCTCACACTCTGAGACGGCTAAAGGCCGTAGAGCTGCAGCTAAGCCTCTGCTGAGAGACCAGGGGGATTCCAGACAAGTTTGGACACAGGCAGATTTCTGCCATGCAGATACTAATATAATATGATGACAGCTGTGGTGGGCTACCATAAAATAGAGGGACTGCTTTCAAAATAAGGATGTAGAAGGGTTTCCAGTAAGAGCTTACTTAGAGGTGTCACTTAAACATATAGGAGTTGGCAGACTAAAACTGCATCAAGCAAGGAGTTGCCCAAAAATGGGGTTCTGGGACAGTCTGTTATATTTGACACAGATTATCACTTCTTGCTTTAAATTATTAAAACCTCCCATACCATTGGTAAAATCTGACTGCTAAGATTTGTACTTCTCCTGTGGCAATTTCATGTAATTGGGCAGTTCTTTTAAGGAGCCTTGTAGGGAAGTTCACCTTCATTTTAAGAGAAGCGAAGTATGTTCTATTACTATACTTCCTCTGAATTTACTGTTAGCTGCTTAAAAGGAGTTCAGGGAACTTCAATATTAAATCAGAAACCTTTGGAGTTCCTTCACAGAATTATAAAATCATAGAATCATAGAATGGGTTGGGTTGGAAGGGACTTTTAAATACAGTTCCAACCCCTCTTCCAAAGGCAGGGACACCTTCCATGAGATCAGCTTGCTGAAAGCCCCATCCAACCCAGCCTTGAATACTTCCAGGGATGGGGCAACCACAACTTCTCTCGGCAACCTGTTCCAGCATCTCATTACTCTCATTTGAAAAAAAGCCTTCCTTATATC
>NW_008239553.1:12348417-12365679 GCF_000691975.1 Corvus brachyrhynchos
TCAGCTTAAAATTGTTGCCCCTTCTTCTGTCACCGCAGGCCTTGGTAAAAATCATCTGTCCTTCTTATAAGGCCCCTTTATTGAAAGGCTGCAATAAGTTCTCCCTGGAGCCTTCTTTTGTCCCAGCTGAATAACCCCAACTCTCTCAGCTGTTCTTGTAGGAGAGGTATTCCTTCACTCTGATTATTTTTGTGGCCCTCCTCTGGACCCACTTCAACACCTCCAGGTATTTCTTGTGCAGGAGGCCCCAGAACTGGATGCAATATTCCAGGTGGAGTCTGAGAAGGGCAGAGGTGAATCACCTCCCTTGACTCGCTGGTCACACTGCTTTTGATGCAGCCCAGGATATGGTTGGCTTTTCTGGGCTTGAGACACTGGATGAATCTGACTACAGCCTGTGTTCTAGACATGGCATGCTGAGCACTTTTCATCCACTGCTCTTAGTGTATTGATAAACATTCAAAAGTTTAATGCCAGAAGATACTTCTGACATTAAATTACTCTTCTCACTGTTCTACTAGGAAAAGAACCATGGGTTAATTCACACTGCTGACAGTACCACAAAAGGCCAATGACTGACTTAGAAATGAAGCCCAAGATACTGGTATACGGCTTTTGTATTCATCTCCAGTATAGTTCTGTCTTTGCTTATTGTCCCTCTAACTTCTGACTCTTTTGTTAGTGACTTACAGGGCAGATTTCTTGTTTTGTACAGAATTCAGGCATCTACAGTCCATGGATAGTTAAAACTTGTTTTAGACATCACTTACAGTCTTGTAAACATTTCCTAAGTGAACTATCTCTTCATTCCCGAGGCCCTTTTTCTCAGAATATTTGTCTGCTAGGTCAAGATGTGTCTTGATGTAACCATCTACTGTTGGCTTGATAGATACAATTGGACTGACAGCTCTGATTTGGCTGGAAGGAATGCTGTGGGAGTAGGGCAACTTGCCATCAGCCATAAGTGTCTAGCAGGATGAGCAGAATGAAAGGACATGAGGAATCTCATAAAATGGAAAAGAAAATCAAAAGAGCTTAATTTGGCATTTAATGAACTTGCTCTCCAATCAGTTACTTCCTGGTCAAATTTGCTGACAGTGGTGAAATCTTGCTCCAGTGGCTGAAGGCAGAATGTATCCCTGAATCTTTACGGAAAATACAAATGTACCCAAATGAGAGAACTGCTCCAGGTAACTCAGTCTCAGTGCACTTTCAGTGCAGTGAACACATGTAGAAGTTAACTAGCTAGTGATAGTCTCCCTGTCAAGTTTTCTTAGTTTTAAATGAGACTTCATTCTATAAACAGTCTTTAAAAGGGCCATGCATTTTGATCCCTGGAGTTATTTGCCATCACTTTCCCCATTTTCAGGAACTTTATTTTTCTATCCCAAAGTGCCATGAGACAGCAGTTTGTTGTGCAAAAATTGTGCAAAGCAGAACACTTTCCAGGAGCAGTAAAAGATCTGTCTCTGGATTTTTAGGAGTTGGATGACACCTCATTTCTAAATCCTTATCATGATTTGTACTCCATGTTAAACATCAGTCAGGTCTTCAGAGTGCAGTTATAATGAGTGAAAGGGATAGCACGCTTTCTGAGAGGAGAGGGGCTGTACACAAAGTCATTAGCTGCAGTTGTTTTCATCATTTATGTAACCTAACGAATGGAAGGTGATATAAGAATGGTTTTTTCTTTTTTTTTCCTTGACCCTTCCATCTTGCTAGTCTTCAGTGGTAATGCAAGTTTTTCTTTAGGAAATGTGCATTACAGGAGAACTCTGTTTTAGAAAACAAGTTGTTCAACATAGGGCTTTAACTAGCAACTGTTTCAGCTGAAATAGCTCCTATTGGGGTCAAAGGAAGATAGCAAACATTTTCAACAAGAGGAACATGAAGTTTGTTTCGTGTAAAGATGACTATAAGTAGCACAGAAGCTAATGAAATTATTTTAACTTTCTATAAGGTGTACTTACAACCTGTGAAGTTTTAAATAGCAAGTTGATTTTCATTGGAAGCGATTGTCAGTTTTTACTTCCCGGCCTTTAAGTTTTGTTTGCTTTCACTGAAAATGTTTAGTCATAGCATGTTGATGGACAATTGTTTATTCAGATACAAAGATGTGCTTTCTAACAAATTTGTCTTTTTAATTGTGTGACTCTATGAATATAAAAAAATACTGCGTGACAGTTTCTTGCTTTGGTGTATAGACCTAGTAAGAGTCAATGACCAAGCAGAAAAGTTAATTTGCTTCTGTTTTGGGTTTTACCACTAGCACAAAAGCATTCCACTTTGGCTAATTCACTGCCTTGTGACAAAGAATGATATAACCCACTGCTCAGATGTGTTATTTCGGGTCCTTTCTATTCATCAGACTAGAGTCAACTGTGAGAGTAATAAACTACTGATTTAAAAAATAAATTTGAAAAATAGTACAGCTTTAAAAAGTCAACCTCTTTATTTGTCTCTGCTTCAGATTTACAAACTGTCTGTGTCATGCCTTAGGTACTGTGGTTTCACTGGTGATTTCATTATGTATGTTGTTCTCATTCACATATTTGTCATATTAGGTCAAAAACCTTCATTGTTTGTTCAGATGAATCAAAGCAAGCCTCTAAGTCCTAATATGCAGGAAGGATGCTTTTCATCAAACTTGCAGCTTCTCATAGGGCATTGCTCATAAAATCGGAATTCTGCAGCCAATACAGGCCTTAAAATATTGCAAAATAAAGCTGAAGCACATTGTCAAATATAATAGGACTTTAAATGACTGTGACCGAAAGTAATATGAAGATTTAATTATTCATGTCCATGTGTGCTTGTCTTCCCCTAGGTGGCATTGGCAGGGTCGTCAATGGTGCTTTTATGGTATTGAAAGGTCATCGGTCAATTGTAAACCAAGTGCGGTTTAATCCTCACACTTACATGATCTGTTCTTCTGGCGTTGAAAAGATAATAAAGGTAAGATTAGTTATCAGAAAATGTGTTCTTTCAATGTTTCAGGAAGAAATGCTTTGTTTTGCTCAGCATCATTCTATTCCACACCCATCCTCTCTTCTCCTCTTATTGTTTTATAAAATGTTATGTCTTGTTTGCTGGCTAAATGGATCCAGACTTTTAATCGGTCATTTCAACTTTAAACTTCATTTCAATTTCAAAGGTTTCAGAGATAAGGGATAAGATCAGAATTTTCTACATTTGTACCTTGAAAAAGGAATTTTTCTCCAGTTTAATTCCATGCATAGCTGAAGTATCATGCAAACAGTCCCTCTTGGGTGAGTTTGGTCACAGTTGTAATGTGATCTCCTGCAACTTCTGATACTTTAATAAAAGTATCTCCAAAGAGTATTGTTGAACCTTAACCTAGACTGACCTGGCTGAATTTGGCCCAAACAACACCTCAGAAGCCCTCCTATAATTTTTGTACATATTTGTGCATTGAATCAATTCAACATACCTTTTCTGTGGCTTCCAGAGGAAAGACTCTTAATAACTTGCACAATATGTCTTTTCTGAATCCTTTAACAATGTTCAGTATTTTTAGGAAGTTTTTTACCTTTTTCGGTGGAAATGGAAGAGATGAGAAACTTTGTTAGATTCTGAAATTTTCTTTCCTTAAGGAAAGACAGTCAATATTGTGGGAGCAAGGCAAAACCAATTTTGTTATATGAGGGTTGGGAAGGCAGAGAAGTATGCTACACTAATGTGATTTGCATTCTGCTGCCATAGATATTTTGCTATAATTTAGGTCTACCAACAGGATGAAAAAAGCCATAATCATTTAATTTTGAAGTAGGATAATAAGAACTGCTGCTGATCCTAACTATTTGTTGAATGACTTCATGAAAGTCTTACCTGCATGTGGCTATAAATAATGTTGTTAGAATATTAGTAAATGCTTTTGTCAGCTACAAGTTGACAGCATGAACTTGTCCTGCAAAGGAATGTTTTAGTGATGTGCAACTTATGGACCAGAACTGCCCCAAAATCCTGGGACCATGGCTCAATATCCCACTGCATTGCTTGCATTACAGCCACTATCATTTGGGTTCTGACTGTAGTTCAGCTTTCCTTCTCTTCTGTCTTCCCTTGTACTTTAGTTCTTCTTTCTTCATCTGTGCCTGCCTGACAGGTTTGATCACAAATACAGTAAATACAGGCTTTGAACAAAAGTGCATTGAACAGTCTTAGCAGCTCACTGATTTTTCAATTTCCAAGCAGTCAAACTGTCACTGTTTAACAACAGTTTTGCCAGAGGCATATTTTTTTTGCTTTGAGAACTTGATTCATGCAACCTGAATTTTCCCTTTTGGATTCTAGATCTGCTGACCCTTCACCCTATGAATCCTTCTTGCATGAGTGTGCTTAGACTGTTGGATTAGCATTGGTATAAACATCCCCTGTGTTGCTTTTGTGTACTTCTGCTAGGGTTTTGGCAGGGCATTTTTTTTGCCTAGTGATTAAAAGGTTAGTTTGATTATGGCTGCAGTCACAGGTTGTGTAACTCTTTGAAAGACACCTCTGCTTGAGCGCTTCCTTAGAAGAGAATGCCTGTTGTGTCACAGTGTGTGCAGTGGAACTTGTGCAGCTGCTTTGAAGGAACTGAATTCCCCAAACATTGCAAGCTAGAAACAAATTAAGGGAAAGGTGTTTAATGTATTAAGTTTATTAGCGAGCCAGAACTTCTCACCCTTTTGTTGTATGTCCTTTTGTCTCAGCTTGTAATGTGCCTTGTTTGGGGATTGGGTTGTTTCAATGCTTGTGTCTTGTCTGAGCTGCCTGACTTCGCTCTCTAAAGGAACTGTTTTAGTGCACAGTGGTTTGTGGGTGACTGTACAAAGGTGGTTTCTTCTTCATTCCAGCTAGTTCTGTGGATAGGTTGGAGACTAGTAACTGCCACTAGCAGAAGGGCAAAACAGGAAAAACAGCACCAGTGGTTCTGAGGGGCCATTTACTGCATTAAAACTAGCTGGGAACACAAGTCTTTCCTTTGCATGGCTGTCTTTCTTTCCCCTATATAAACCCTTCATGTGCTTGCTCAGAGAAATTGAAATGACAGGAGAAGGAACCATAAATAAAAATTGTAGTTAATTTTTTTATGTTTTCTTATTTTGTTCCTTTTTGTTTATTTGCTTCATTCACTTTCTTTAAAAGTGTCCTTGTTTTTATTATCCTTAAAGTATCTTCTAAAACCCTTCTGGAATTAAATCACAGAAGATAACTTCACTGTGGTTGGTTGCAACTGTAGAAACAATTGTAGAGACTTTGTGATGAATTAAAAACGTGGATGCAAGTAGTTGTTTGTCTGAGCTCTTAATTTTTAGACTAGCTGGCCTAAATTTAGTACTTCAAGAAGGGAGGAACTGATAGCACCAGCATCAAGCCATAGTACAGACAAGCCATTCAATAATTCCATGAGCTTCTGCCAACACATTTGCTATTTTAATGCTGATTGTAAATGAGAGACAAATTAATCTCAGGCCTAGCCCCACAGAAAAGAGTAGTATTCACAAGAATGGTTTTGATGGTTTTGGTTATGTTTTTTTTGCTTTAGTTTTATTTTGTTGTGAAGCACCCACAAGAATACAATTTAGTAATTCATTGGTTAAGGTTTGATTTCTGCTAGGACCAAAAATAAGACCCAACAATCTCATTAATAGAAGACATTAGAAGTCTCTACTCCAGACAGTGTGTGGTGGACATGTCAACACAAATGAATTGTTCATTGCCCTTCATTTACTGAACTTCAGTAAAATTGTCTGAAAAAGCACAGCTGCAAACTAAAATAATCATTTGCATCAAGCATTCACCACAAGAGCTAAAGCAATACAAAACAGAAAAATACCACTTTCTCCTCAGTTAAGTGTGCAAGACATTGGGATGTGCTGGCAGGAAAACAGATTGCATTGCAGAAGAAATAAATGAGGCATTCCCTCTGATGTGTTGGACTTAGAGGAGGACCATGGAGAATTATGCAGTTAGGAGACAGTTCCAGGAAAGATAAAATAGATGAAGTGCATAACGACTTTCAGAAAGAAATTCTGTTTTGTACTGAAAATGGAATATTGTGTAACAGAGCACAACTGTTGTAGGTCCCATTTGTTTAAAAATCATCAGTGTGTCAGAGATAACAAAGTCTATTTGCACATGTTGCCATGGTGACAGATTAATGTCATTGTGACTATCTGCCTCTGCCTAATCAGATAATCTAATATAGCTGGTTTTAATTATTCTCACGCTACAGGCATAACTACTTTTTTGTTTTAAAATTTGGGGGTTTGCCACCATGGAATACAAACAATTCAAAGATGCTGTCAGTAGATATCTACTGAAGTAGAGAACCAGTTTCATATTTCAATTTTTCTGTTATTGTTCCTATTTTTATATCTGTACTCAGGTCATCAGTGAGTAATAGTCATCTCCTTAATCTTCTGACAGAGAAAGAACTTCTTGATAAATTGTTGGCTTCAGTGGGTTGATTTGCCAACTTATTTTCTCCAGTTTGATTACATTATTCCTCAACGTGGCATCAGTCAGAGGATGAGAAAAAGGCAAAGGCATTCCATTTACAGAAGCCCATTTCAGATGCCACAGAGAGCACTGGATCAGTTGATGCCAGTTTAAAATCTTCCCAGGTCTGCCAAGGATAGATTCTTAGTCTGATTTCTTTCTGTGACTCTGGCAGGCCTTCACACTCCCTGATAACAGAATATCTAAAATGCAGGGATATCGTTCTCCAGAGACAACTGATCCTTTACAAGCAGGTATTCATCCTGAATTCCCTTGACTTCTCTTTATTACTTACTTCTTCTCTGTGAACAGAATGGAATGGAAAACCCTCACTATGGACTCTTTGTAGCTATTTTTTCAATATTTTACACTGCTCTATTTTTGCTGATGCTTGCAGAAAGAGCAGAGAGATGTGGTAGTGCCAGCAAGGATGTAGAATATCTCAGTGCACACTTTATGAACCTTCTTAGATTAATTTCGTTAGAAAACGGACCTTTCTCAGAGGGACTTCGGGGCAGACTACCTCTCCTCCGTTTATATTGGTTCATACAGGATCTAAGCATTTTCTAATTCTGTTGCTTTAAAAATAAAAAAAGGTTTCATAAAACCTAGTGATCAATCGACCACTGCTAAGAATTAGAGGAAGGGGCATGCCAGCCTGTGAAAGCACACAGTATGAAGTGTTTACAAGAAGATATGCTTCTTAAAAAGATCTGATCTGCTTGCTGAAATGCTCAGTAGTGGGAAAAAGGGGGAAAAGATCTGACAGGTTGTGAGAGAAGGTACTGAACACATGCTACATAAATCATCAAGAAGGCAGCAACCCAAGAATAGTCTTTCAGCAAGTAGAGTTCTTTTTTTCTGTTAAAAAACTTGGTGTATCCACAAATCAACAATCTCTCTCATGGATTCACTGAGAGAAAGCTCTTTCCTATATTGTCTTTAGGAAGTGAAGCCTGGGAAATTGAGGATGAAGAGTGATTCTTTCTATTCTCTTGAATAGTTCAAAAAGGTTAAGTATGGTTGTTGAAATTCTGTACATAGTAGGCTTAGACTGGGTTTTGCTATCTTCATCCAAACGTGATGCTTGTCCTTTGGGCTACATGTCTGGTAAGTGCAGCGCTTGAACCAAGCCACAGAGAATCGTCTTCATTCTGGTTTCAAGTGTCATATTAAAGAACTGCACTGGGAGAGAATTTGCTGAAGTACTGCAAAAAATAAAAATAGCGATTAAGTACCAATAGCAAATACCACCTTGATGTTGAGATGTTCCTAGAAACAGCCTAATGTAATGCAATGTAAAGTTCCATTTCCTTTGCTCTGAAAGGCAGCTTGATGATTGTGTGCAGAAGAAAGGCAGCCCACTTTAATTTTGGAATAGCGTCTCTTTTATCTGTCTAGCCAGATCATATGTGGAAGCTCTGTTAAC
Organism: Corvus brachyrhynchos; assembly: GCF_000691975.1. NCBI lineage: Eukaryota > Metazoa > Chordata > Aves > Passeriformes > Corvidae > Corvus > Corvus brachyrhynchos. The sequence continues at coordinate 12,356,351 of NW_008239553.1, forward strand.
CATAAATTACAGAGAATGAAAAGTAAAAGCCTTCAAATTTGGGAGATTTTCAGAATAAAGTTTACTTGTTCATCTTAAATTCAGCTGGTCTGGACAAGTAGTTGCAAGATAATTTATTTCATTTTGCTGTCATTATTAAAGGTGTAAAGTTTCTCGTGAAACTCTGTTGAAAATCTCAGTGAATACAGAGTAAGTGGCATTCTTGTGGGCTTTTCTTATATTGCTTGTCATGGTAGTATTGGGTTATGTTGCATGTGTTAATTAGGCATCTGTAAGATGAGTGCTGATTATGTCATTTATACATGCAAAACACTCTTTTTGTTAGCAGTTTTGTCTATTTGGAAGGAAAGTTAATTAATTTCTGTTGGGAAAATTGTTAGATTTTTTTTCCAAAAACTATCCCAAAAGCCCAACCTGTCATAGAATTTTTTTCCCTGAGCTTGTTAGCCTGGTAAAACCAAAGCATGGCTGAGATCAGATCTTTAAAAGCAGTACATTAAGGCATTTTAGGTAAGCTACATACTGGCTCTGCTCACAGTAAGGCATTGTTCATCCCATTAAAGTGATAGTGGTTGTTCACAGAACGTCATAATCACATTGCCCCCAAATCTGTGAGTAAATCTGAGAAGGGTGAGGACATCCAACTATTATGTTTGCTATGGATTACCAGTTTCTTAGGGATATTGGTGGATCTTCTTTGGAGTTTTTTTTCCCCCTTTTCCTCTCCATACCAGGAAAATTGAGGGAAGGACAGATGGATAGCATAGCAAGACTGTGGCTGTTGGTGAGATCAGTACACTTCAAAAGTAGCTTTCTACTTCAAAACTCTTCAACTTTCCCCATCAAAACTGCTGCTGTGTCTTCAGAGGATGTTGGAAGATTTTTTTTCTTTGTAACTGTTCCCTAAAGCCAGTAGTGCAGCTCTACTTTTCACCTCCATGCATTCAACTCCCTGCCTGCTGATCAGGTGGGATTGACTACGTAGCTGGATGAAATGTTACTCTACACCACTGGCACAAGCAGCTCTGGTTTCCTGGGAAACAAGTGCCTTCATTAGTGCTAAGACTGTATTGTAGGCAACAAACTATTCTTACTGTTAGTGAGTAAGCATCCCTGATTACATAAAAATGGAGCCCTGCAATTTGGGAGGAATTATCACACAATGAATTACCAAAATGATGGATAATTTGCAGTGTGAGAGCTTTTGTATTCTGGATGGGAGAAGTAAATGCAGGAAAAACACATTTGTAAAGAGGAAGATAAAATCCCACAGCTCTGTAATACTTGTAAGTATGATACTGAGGGGTAAAAATTAATAAAAACAATCTGCAACCTGCAGCTATTCTGGGTATTTGAGCTACTGTTCCATTTCAAATGCTTATAATGGTTTATGAATTCAAAGACATATGTTTGGGGTTTCTTTTATTTTCTGTTACAGATCTGGAGTCCCTACAAGCAGCCTGACTGCACAGGGGACCTGGATGGTAGAATTGAGGATGACTCACGTTGCCTCTACACTCATGAAGAGTACATCAGTCTTGTGTTGAACAGTGGTAGTGGTTTGTCCCACGATTATGCCAACCAATCAGTCCAGGAAGATCCACGGATGATGGCCTTTTTTGACTCTCTCGTGCGCCGGGAGATTGAGGGCTGGAGTTCTGATTCAGACAGCGACCTCAGTGAGAGCACAATCCTGCAGCTCCATGCAGGAGTAAGTGAACGCTCCGCCTACAGCGAGTCAGAGTCCTCCACCTCTTTGCATCACTCCCCACCACATGTGGCTGAAGAGTCTGATGAAACTGCCTATAACTTAAGGGCCTTAAGATCAACTGCGTCCCCCTCAGCCAGAGAAGATGTGTCTTCCCGTCAGCAGAGGCTCTCTGCACTGAGAAAGTATCAGGATAAACGTCTCCTGGCCCTTTCCAATGAGTCTGACTCTGATGACAATACCTGTGAGGCAGAACTAGATACCGACCTTTTCCCACGGCCACCATCCCCGAGTCCCGAGGAGAATGAATCCAGCAGCTCCAGCAGCAGCAGCAGTACAGAAGATGAAGAGGAACTGAATGAAAGACGCACATCGATGAGGCAACGCAATGCGCTGAGGCGCCGACAGAAGGTGCAAAAGGAGGAAAGGACTAGCACTAACACGGAGAATGTAACCCCTTATATAGGTGAGGACATATATGATTACCCCCAGATCAAAGTAGACGATCTTTCTTCTTCTCCAGCTTCTTCACCAGAAAGGAGTTCGGCCAACAAAGTTCTTAAAGAAAGGACGTCCCCTTGCTCAGACAGTGAATCAGTGGAGAGAAAGATTTATAAAGCTTACAAATGGCTCCATTATTCTTACATATCATATTCAGCTAGTAAAGATGGTGAATCCTCCAGAGGAGATGGAGAAAATGATGAAGGGAAACCAGGAACCAGTGGAAGGCACAATGCAGCACGCTCGCTAACTAAGGAAGATGCTAGGAACTTAAGTCCAGTAGTTCCTCAGGGTTCCTCAGCTCCTTCTGCTGAGAGCCACAACAGAGAAACTTTAAAAGAATGTGGTGGGATAGAAAATTCTAGTAATGGTCAAGCTTATGAACGTGACAATCAGCGGCGGATGGAGGGTCAAGAAAACACATCTGAAGACACAAGTGGTGGAGGTGTAGAGCATTCTTTTGAGACTAAAAAGCTCAATGGAAAAGCTATCTGCAAAGGGCTAAATAGCTGTACCGAAGAACCTTGCATTCAGACCGCAGGATTTGTGGAACAGAAAAATAGTCAGAACTGTCAACCAGCACCAAGCCATCATTCACTGGTCCCTCCATTCTCCGCTGTTGCCATCTGTAGTATGTCAGGTCACTGCTCCAGAAACCAGACTGATGGCAGTGAGGAGAGGAGCCTCGACCCCTCCTGCATTAACCACAATAATGGCCACTTGCATCTTCACCCTTCATGCTTCAACAATGGACAGAGTTTTGGAGAGCAGGAGACTGTGACGCAAGGACTACAAGTGCACTCAAATGCTGATAATGGCAACCTTGTACAGGTGGGTGTGACCTTGCACAAAGACTGCTGCCTGTCTGAAATGGACTCCAACAGCTACAATGTGAGCACAAGAGAGGATACTGCTGACCTGCATCCTGCAGGCAGTGAGAGCACTCAATCTTTTGGAGGACTGAAAAGACACAGAGCGGAGTTGGAAGATGCAGATTCAGAGAGTTCATCCTTAGAAAAGAAGTTGAAAACATGATAAATGCAAATGTCTGTCGTAGTGTGCACTCTCTCAAAAAGAAAAGGAAAAAGAAAGTATTAAAGGCACATAGAGCTTGGGTCTGAAACATTGCGTTTGATTCTCCATTCCGTTCTTCAGTGGGTCTGTTTTAGATTGCCAGTGGTTCATGCTGTATAAAAATCCAACTTGCTCCTTAATGAGACTGAGTCTAGTGTACCCATACAAGGTTCTGTTTAAAGTAAATCCTTATTAAGATGGTTGACTGAATAATTCTTGTGTGAACATGTGTCATTTGTTCAGCCAGCCAACCAGGATGACTTCTTTAAAGTTTAATTGTTCTTCCAAGGAGGAAGTTTTCTATACTGACACCACATATTGCAGGCTGAAAAACAGTGGAATTAGATCACACTGCTGGTAGATCACACAATTAGGGTGTGTTTCTTGTTGAGGAAAACAGGGAAGAAGTCTTTCTGAGCCCTTTATTCTGCTTCAGAAAGTAAAGAAATGCAACCATTAGGGAGGATAATTTCAGAACTGGCTGGTATCTTTAGAGATAATACTTCATAAAGCACTTACTTCTGATACAGTTCAGTGACATTATTTTTATGCCAACAGAAAAGCTATAGGAAATGAGCCTCTTTCCAAAATCAACTTTAGACTGTTCCCATGGTGACATGCAATTTTGTGGGCTTTTTTAAAGAAAAGAGCTGAATAATACAGTGCCATCACTATATAGAAGTATGGTTGTTGGCAAGAGGCAGGTATTATGCTGTAGACTTCATTCTAACCAAGGGCTTTTAAAAATCAGGCACTGAAACATGCCTTTCTGTGATCTTAGCACATAGACATTCTTCTCCTCTATTATTATTGTTGTTATCATTCTTATTATTATTACTATTATTATTATTAAGAATATGGTTCTGGGTGTTGAGATATATCTTGATTATGCCCACCCTTCCCCCATGTTCTTACTTTTGGGAAGCAGTAGACCAAACAGAAAATAGCTGAAGTATGGATAATGTAACCGATTCATGTTAACAGCAACATTTGGTAAAGTCTGAAAAATGCTTTTTTAGCAGTTTTCGTACCCCAAAACAGGTTAGGATTGGAGATCAGGGTTGGTTTTCCACCACTGTGCTGCTAATATTTAAATTGCAGATGGGTAGATGTATTCAGCAGAGTTCTGCATGTAAGGGAGAGCTTCAGAGAACTGTCCCCATATGTGGGGAGATTGAGTCTTCAAGTCTGGCAGTCGGAACTTGGGCAAGAGCACAGCTCTTGCTGCCAAGAACTGGAGTACTCTGTGGTGGACAGAGTCCTTTCTTGCCAGGGCACTGTTTTGAGTGGAGTATCTGGTGAGTCATCTCAGTTCTGGCATGCTGGAATTGGTGGAATTGCACTTGCTTCCCTAGCACCAAGGTAAGAGGAGTCAGTATGTGAAGGGAAAACAAACCATCTATAAAGGACACAAAAACTAAATGTGCGTGCAATAAAAAAAGAGGCTTCTTTTTACCCTACTAATTTTCAAAGGCTTTCAAGCCTAATACTGAGGAAGGGTTAGTTTATTTTAGGGAATTGGAAATTTTTACTTTCAATACAACTCTAGCAGTACACTGCTGTAGAGCACTGCCCTCAGAATAATTATTTCATATCCACAACTCCCTGATACCTTGGGAAAGTAGGAAGATGCCCTGTTAAAATAGGATGAAAGCGAAGGAGCACTTCGGAAGGGATGCTGTGAGGGAAAGGTATGGGAGGGAGAGTGAAGAACACAACCTGAAACATTGTCTTACAACTACTGCAAGCAGCCTGTTGTAGGCTGTCTGCCCACACTGGGTCTGCTTTTCTAGGTGCGAAAGGCAAAGGGGTGTTTGCAAACGCAAGCAAAAGTGGCAACAAGAGCAAGCTCTGATACATTGTTACCTATTGATAAAATAATTCAGTACTTACTATATTGTACATCACTGCAGTCGAGATCTCTATAGGAGTGTTTTCCTCGGTTGTATAAACATCTTACTGTAAATTCTGGGTTTTAGCCAAAATCTTGAGGTTGCTGAGTCAAAACTTTTTGATGTCTTAAAAGGTCTTTACATTGAAAAACTTTCTCCTCTCTCACTTCTTCTGGCAAATGAGCATCTCTACCCTTCTTTGACCACAGTCATTTTTTCCTGGTGTTTTCCTGAATGCCTTGTGGTCTCACTTTCTTGTTCTTTTGTTTGTTTTCAGAAGCAGAATAAAAGCTCCCAGACTTGGTGTTACAGAATCACAGAATGGGTAAGGTTGGAAGAGACCACTGGGGGTCATCTAATCCAACCTCCCTGCTCCTGTACAGGCTCTGAGCATAAAGGATTGCTGTGGTTTCCCCAAAGACAACCTCCCATGCTGTCTGCATTCCTATTTCTAGTTTCTGTCAGGCAGGAGGAGGAAGGCAAGCTGCAATCTCAACCTTTTGTACCCAGGAAAATTAAGTGCACACAAGAACTGAAGCTTCTGAAGCAGTGTGTTCACCTCCTCACATAAATAAATGTTATCAGCAGTAGGCAGCTCCATTACGTGGTAAAGACCCCTAAAAAAGCAAGCCAGCAAGCAGCAGCATGTTCCCTTCAGGCAGCCAACACTGAGAAGAGCTGCTCTGAGCAGGTTGCTTCACTCTGTCATTGATCCCGTGTATTTCCTCTCTCTCACTACACTGGGTTGCTTGTCCTGCTGTGTGCCTACAGTTTCCATGTGAGTTTTGCTGTGTGCTTGGGATTGTCACTCCCTACTTCTGGGAAAAGAGTAAACTGTTTGATGGAAAATCTTACTAATTTATCTGAAGAGATTTTACCTTTTCTAGTAATCTGCCGTGGACTTAAAACTGAAAAAGGTTGTGTAAATATTGAACTACCCTGTTAGTCACTATTTGCTTACCATGCAGCTTGTTATGGCAGGAAATTTGCTAGGCCACCTTGTACAGTTCATCTCCAGAGAACCTTATCAGTGGGAAAGAAAAACCCTCCCTTCTGCCTCCCCAGAACACGTTAGACAGAGAAATATTGATCTTTAATGAAGTTATTTTTTATATATTTCTACAAGGTCACAGACTGTATTTGCTTATTTCAGCTTTCTCTGTTTAAACAGAGAGTCAAAGCTGACTCTTCCTCTGAAGAGCAAGCATGAGGCTTGTCTAGGCCAGGGTATTAACTGCTTGTAGAGATGCAGGAGGATATGAAATCTATCAAGCAAAGTTCATCCGAGGTATTTCCAGCTCTCCAGTGAACATTTTACCAAAGCAGGTGAGTCTTCTCCAAGGTGAGTGGCTCAATGGAGATGAAACTTTGCTGTTTAGAAGCAGTTCTCACAGACTAAACATGAGCAGAAAGAGGCAGCTGCCTTGAGAAGGCAAGAGCACAGGTTTTTACCAGTTGTTTGCAGAAAATTCAGAAATCCAGCCTGTCTCTGCTGGAGAAATAGATGGGGAGGATGACTTATTTCAGATCCTTTCCTCCAAAATTTGCAGTGGATTTTTTCCTGCTAAGTTTCATAATAGAATAAGTGATTGAAACCCCATCCTAATCTTTACTTATAACCTATGTCACTTGGTAGGTGGGAACTCACTATTCCTCAAACATTTAAAGAAGATAAATGTGGTTAGGTCCACTTCTGAGATCTTGTACTTGCCTGCATTGTCACATCCTCATGAATGCATAGAGGTCTCTTGCTCACTGTACCCATCATGAGCTGATGTGGCTGATATTACTAAATTCTTGGGCTGCTTTTATTTGCAGTAAATTTATTTTGCTGTTTATGGAAGACAGCAAGAGAAGATTGTTGTTATTACCCCACTGAGTTAAAATGCTCTGTGTTAGTGAGTTTTCATCTCCTTTTTACAGGCACTGGTACTGGCTCTACACCTGATGCTTTCTCTCATTTTCACCCACTCAGATTATCTGTGTGTCTCTGTCAGACCTGGGAAGCTCAGTGCTGTGCTGCAAGACCTTCAGAGTACCAGAGAAATGCAAATGGCTGCAACAGCTGAATTACTATGTGCACATGCACATGGTTCTTCAGGAATTCTTCAATAAGCTCATCCTAGCACATACATAATTTATAAAACACATCAGCACACTCCTGCAGCTGTGTCAGGATGCACTAATTAGCCCAGCTAATGCTCTGCTCTTACAAACAAGAACTCTATTTCAAACATCTGAGAAAATGGCAATTCTTGAGGGGGAAAAAAAGAGAAAAAACCAAAACCACCACCACCACCCCCCTCTCAATAAAAAAACCCAAACCAATGCCCCACTGGTTATGGGAGGCTCCAAGTTAGCCAAAGTTTTCTTCAGTGGTTGTGCAGGTCAAAAGCAGGAAATCCCAGACATCAGTGTGCTCTGTGATCAGAGGAAATAAGCAATCTGAATTTGATGTTTCTACTTTGCCTGATTGAAGTCAGGGACTTGAACTTGGGCCTCCTGCCTTTCACTTGAGCATCCTAAGCATCAACCTATTGCATTATTCAGGATGGGGTTTGTTCATCTTTTGTCTGAAATGCAAAGGGAAAAGGAAATGGAAACAGTTCCTTCCACAAATACCTGGAGCAGAGCCTCAAGCCCAGCCCTGCTCGTTTATGGTTTGGTGAGAAAATGCTGGAGGATCCTTTCTCCCTTCTCCACCTCGCACAATCTCTGTTACAGAGAGCAAGAGGGAGATGCTGATGCAGCCTTGTATGCTTGCCATTGTCTGGAATGTGGAAGAATGGTCCTTTCCAAAGTGGGTGGTGTGGGTATGATTTTTTTTTATATTATTATTTTGTTGTAGACATATAATACCTAGCTCCTGAGCTGACTGGCCAAGCCAGTGAGCTGTTCTGGAATACGGCTGGCAGGCTCAGCTTCTCTGTCTCATGGATATCTCATGGATATATTCCTTACTTCAGTTCTAGTCTTGCATGGTCTCACCAGCAGCTCTGGTGTTGCTGTGCAGATGTAGGTTGGCACTGTTGCTGCTTTCAGAGCTGATCAGAGCTGTGCCTTTGCCTGAGCTGCCGTTTACACTCTGGCTGCTTGGAGCTATGTGGTGCAAATGAGTGAAAACATTTTGTATGTTCCTATAAACAGGATAAAATGCCTGAATTTGAACTTTTGAAGGGGGAGCAGGTCCCTCACAGCCACTCGATGCCTCTGGCTATGTCTAGCACTTTCGGTTGGATGCTACAGGAGTTGCAGGTTTCTAGGTGTAATGATGTCCCAGGACTATATTTAACTTCACAAACCACAGCTTCTTATTAGCAGCATTAACAGCTGAAAGCACCAGCTCCTAGGTACTTCCAGGGCTCACCTCCTGGCCATTCCTAAATGGTCAAATCATATGATCTTTGAGAAGGTCTTACGTGTCAGTGTCCTCCTTCCAGAACAGAGACGGAAACAAAAGTTGCTTCAAGGAAAGCCTAATGCATATTTTCAAAGAGCTTTGGCTTTAGTTCAGCATTTAAGTACTCATGAGATACATTTTGAACTCTTTAAAATGTGGATGTGTGGCAGAAAAGGAAAACAGCATGAGCTTCAGAACTGAATTCTGTCAGGAAATAGGAAAGGAGTTGAAATGTTTGTTGAAAAGCAAACAAACAAGCCCCTCATACCCAATTAGGTTCTCAATAGAAGTTCATTGCCTGCTTCAAAGACTGACTTCTAAAAGCCTCAGCAATAAGTTAACAGAATTGACTTCTCACTCTTGAGCTTGGACAGCTCAAAACCACTGATCTGAAGAAGCTGAGAAGCCACAGCCAGGCCTCACATCGCTCTCTTGACAGGCGTGCCACAGGTTGTTACGCAGTCGGGGTCACTCTTCCATGTGCAGCCAGTGTGGTTGTCAGCAGCAAGACTGCCCCTGGCTCTGACCAGCTGATTTTGTCTTGTTTTTTCTACAGCTGTCTTGGTTTAGCTTCACAGTCCCTGGGACGTGCTGAAGAAAACCTGAAGTGTTTTCCTCTAAGGACCTTAGTTCATGTCTGCCTTTGGATCTTGAAGGGAAGGTCTGAGGCTACGTTTCAGGGTGATCTTTATGTAGCCTATTAAAATTAGGAAAAGAAATGCATCCTTGCAGGAAGAGCAGAGGAGTCCAAGAC
>NW_008239553.1:12365714-12369963 GCF_000691975.1 Corvus brachyrhynchos
TGTGCATATTTCTTGTCTCTAGGACCTAGAGAGAGATCTAGAAAGCAAAAATGAAACTTCGTAGCTCTGCTTCTGTGACATTTCCAGTATATTAAGTCCAGACCTGGCATTTCCTGGCTTGGAATTATATCCTTGAACACAATTTTCTCCAAAGCATGAGCAAAGTCTGCTTCCCACCTATTTAAGCTTTGTAGGGAGAGAAAGGAAAGATGGTCTAAGCTTCAACAATCTTGGAGTGAAAGGATGTACATGTTTCAAGCTGTTTATAAGCCCCCTCTTCCCAAAGTTTGTCTTTCACACACACCAACTCTGCAGTGCAGTGCACTTATCTGCATGCAGGGATGACAACAGCAGAAGTCCTGCATCTCCCTTAATTCAGGGACTGAGAGTGCTTCAGTATGTCTGACAGGGCAGATCTCTAGTCTTTCCAGAAAGAAGCTTTTTTTAGCTCCTACATGTTTCTGATGATGTGGAAGATTTATTTTTAATCTGGGAAAGTCTGTAGCAATATTTTGAATTCCTAAATGGTTGGCTGACTGATAATCTATCTGAGATACACTGCAAGCTATTTACAGCCTTAGATGGAGATTTTTATTTAATTACACATACTTCTAAAGTCAAAACTTGTACAGTTCGTCACCCAACAAGAGGACTCTTCACCTTTCATCTCCCCTTTATTTGCCAAGGAAGGGTGAACTTTCTCCTTCGCTCCACTAATGACCTCCACTAATGATACAGATGCAAAAGGTACAGATCCTTTGTGGCCCATCTTCCCAGCAGTTAATGAGCATGCTGGGACAGTAGATCATCTTGCTAGAGACACACAAATTGTAGCAGACAGCAGGAGAAATGGCTCATTATCTATGTTTTGAACTTGAAAATCTGCAAAAACATTGGAAGGTTTCAGTCTGAGTGACACATTTTGAGGTCTCCTACTGCTGGGCCTGAAATACCTTTGATGTTTCTCCAATTTTATGTTATAGTCTCCAAAGCCAGTATTTGTTTCCAGCCCAAGGGTAAGCCTACTCTAATCTTACTCCTGTCAGATGAAAATTATTTCAGAACTCAAAGTCAGTGTATTGCTTAGCTGATTACATTTCTGAAGTTTAAACCAAATTAAATACTCAGCTGATCATACTATACAATTATACTGCCTAAAGGGCAGGATTTAATTTGTCTACAGCTGGGAAAGAAAAAAACCAACCAAACCAAGCAAACAAAAAATCCCCAAACATTTTAAACTACAAACTCTGAGTAAAAAGGAAGGTGATGGTTGCATGAGCAGCTGAAATCTGCTACTATGAAACTGCTGCAGAGGAGAAACCTCCTCTCCAGGATGGAGGCAGGCAGTCCTGCACTGCTGGCCTTCCTATGGGAACCAGTTCAACTTCCAAAGCCTGTGGAAAGCTGACAGGTTTCTCCTGGATTAATGGGCTTGTTGACTCACAAGGAAGGCCCCAGAAGGAGCAGCAGGAGTGTTTGGTGGTAGCCAGGCTCAAAGAGGGGTGCTCTGACTCCTGTCATCAGTGGTAAGTGAGGAAGCTCTTAGAATCACATCATGGTTTGGGTTGAAAAGGACCTTTAAGTTCATCTCATTCCAGCCCCCCTGCCACGGGCAGGGACACCTTCCACCAGACCAGGCTGCTGAAAGCCCCCATCCAACCTGGCCTTGAGCACTTCCAGGGACGGGGCATCCACAGCTGCTCTGGGCAACCCGTTCCCGAGCCTCCCCACCCTCACAGTAAAGAATTTCTTCCTAATATCTAATCCAAACCTACCCTCTGTCAGTTTAAAGCCATTACCCCTTGTCCTGTCACCACATGCCTTTGCAAAAAGCCCCTCTCCACATTTGCTCTAGCACCCTTCAGCTTCTGGAAGGCTGCAGTAAGGTCTCCCCAGAGACTTCTCCAGACTGAACAACCTCAACTTAGAGTTTCAGCCTTTCCTCATAGGAGTGGTTTGCCATCCCTCTGAGCATTTTTGTGGCGCTCCTCTGGACTCACTCCAGCAGGCTGATGTCCTTCTTATGCTCAGAACCCCAGGGCTGGATGCAGCACTCCAGGTGGGGTCTCACCAGAGCAGAGCAGAGTGGCGGGGGAGAATCCCCTCCCTCACCCTGCTGGCCACAGTACCTTGTTACTCTTCCACAAAAGCATTGCCCCATGGAGGAGTTATTCACTGGGGAAGGAGAGGCAGGGAGTTGCCAGGACTTCAGTTCCCTCCCTCACCAATTCCACTCATTACAGCATCTTTGCTTGTGATATCAGGATGTGAAGACCCCATTTCACTACTGCTGATAGCAGCATATAATGGAGCTGCCTGGGTAGCTGTGGCTTCCTTCCATCCAGCCCTGACTTACAAAGGTTTTAGGATGTTTCCCTGGAAAGTCCAAATACCACACTGAGACAGCTGGGTACCGGTGATTTGCAAATGAACTTGGGTTCAGGGGCAGTAAATGCATTCATAAAGTACATATTTACAGTTAGCAAACAGTGAAAAGGGGAAGTTCACTGCAATAAATATGAATTAGAAATATGGGCAAGCAATGAGGGAAACAAATATCCTAAGGAGAAAAAAAAGGAATACAGGGCAAGTAAGAGTACTTGGTCAAATCCAGATTAGAAGGAACCCACTGTTTTCCCAGGAGCTGAAAGTGCAGTTTGTCCGCAGTAGCACAGGGTGGGCAGGACCCTGAGGTGAGCTGCTCCTGCCCCAGGAAAGCCAGCAACTGTGGCTCCTGTTCCTTCAAACCAACAGGAATGGATAATTTGCACTTGGGAGTTTTCAGCTAACCACACAGAGAGATCTCTGAACTGCTAATATAGTGTGGAGAGTATTAATAAGTCTTGCTGCTCAGGAAAGCTCTGGGGGTCTGGGAAGCAGCCGTGGAAACAGGATGACCTAATTCCAGTCCCACTGGCTTGCTTTCAGTGCCAACAGAACGAAGATTTGATATGAGGCAAGTGCTAAAAAAGAAGCAAGAAAATATCACCATGGCTAATTAAATCATGCAAAACTGATAGGGAATGGTGTAGAAAATGGATTGTGTTGAGCTAAGCATATTTTCAAGCTCAGCTGATAAATGTAGAAGTTGCAATAATACTTGGGCTACTGGAGAGGTGTTTTCAGTGTCCCAGGGCCCAAGCATTGTCTATTAAACCAGAGCAATTCACATTCAGTGCATTCATCGTTACTCAACATTAACCCCTAGCAGCAAATCACTAGTGACACTTTTAGTGGAGAGCAGGGCCTGAAATGGGTACTGATACATCTATTAATGTCTTTATTAATGGCTGGGCAACATGCACAAGGGTAACTATGTCCTTTGCAGCCTGTATTACAAGCAGAAAAGACAGAGAGTGAGAACAACATGGCTCTGCAGCCAAGTGGCCAAGCAGCCTGCCACAGATCAGGCCCCAGATCAGTCCCTGATAAACCTGGGCCACTTGGGTATGGGAAAAAACCAGCCAGAAAAGCGGGGATTTGTATGGTTAAGGGATATAAAACAGACAAGTCAATGTTACCTTTTCTTAACATCTTTCAGGATAATTAGGTGAAACCAGACTCCAAGCAGTTTCAATCCTTCGTGTGTTTCACTGCTATCTGTTGATCGCCTTGTCTGGTGCAGCACAAGTCAGAGCTGGGGACTTCTCACAGAGGGAGAAGTTTTCTAGCAGCCCTGTGTCTGTGTGGCTGCATGATGCCAACACTTCTGCAGGTGTTCCACTGACACATGAGCAGTACAGACATTTGTCCCTGTAATCTTGTACTGGATAGCCCCTTTTCCTGCTGGAAGTTAATAGTGCAATGCATAATGCTCTGCAGAGAAAAACCTGCCACCTGCCTGATGTACTGGAGGGACAAGCTGAGAGAGAAACTCCTGAAAAAGCATTTAAAATGTCATTTCAGGTAACTACTCTGCATACATCCTTCAGAAGCTACATTAAGCCCACGTGTGCCATTCCTGAAGTACTGCAGCTGACTGGTCCAGTTGCCTGCTTTTTGATTAATGTGAAAGCCATATTTGCCTCGTGTACAAAGACTAAAGCCCCTTTCAGCCCATTTTGTTGCGAAGGCAGGTTGTGATTCTTCTCTGCAGTTTCTCGCCACTGTTCCCCCACCCCTCGTGCTGCTCAACCCATGCTCTGCCGAGCAGGCAGCTGGAGCCATCCATGCCAGGAGCACCTTGCCGCGCAGCAGCAGAAGCCTCACCAGTGCTAAATGCTGACCAGACAAGGAGAAGGGAAAG
>NW_008239553.1:12370100-12373569 GCF_000691975.1 Corvus brachyrhynchos
GAAAGAGCCCAATATGAGTGCAAATGTGATCATAACATCACTGCATCCTTCTCTGAGGAGCTGCTCAGAGCACTGTGCTGAGACCATTTCTTGTTAGTCTGATCTTTAATGTTTTCAAATTTATGAACACAAACAGCTCTTTGGAAAATAGTCATGGGGGCATCCGGTTCTGTACGGCAAGAGTGAGGAAGGACGGGATATACAGATATTTTGGCTTACAATCTCTTCTCATATGTTTCCGTTGATGGCATTCGAACTCTTTGAGAATTAATAAACTAATTCACTAAACAGTCATGCTGTTGTTCACTAAGTTTGTTATCAGCTCATCTATGAAAAGTAGCAGCAGCTTGAGGATTTTCCTCCAAACACTTGGATTTTGCTTAAGGTGGTTCTTGATTACCTCCAACAAACTAAACTGATTTAAGTTCTCCTCTCATGAAAAGTATGATGGGGGAGCTGATTTATTCAGTCAGAGAATTCATCATTGCATAAACAGAGGAAGAGGCTGAATTAGCATTAGTGAAAGATCTATGAATGTTCCTGGAGAAATTTTATTACTTTAACTCAGAGAATTGACTCTGGGGCTTGGCTTATTCTCCTTTGCTCTGTAAGAGTTTCCAGTGGACTGCTCTGTGATGAATAATATCTCAGTTGTTCTTCTTTTCATAAATAAATCTAATTATGCTTTTTCCATGCAGGAAATGGAATCAAATTATAGGTATCACTCATTCATCCTTTTATAACTCCTGTAATATTAGCAAGACAATGTCCTGCTGGTGAAGAAAGCAGTGTGCTTGGCTCTGGGCAGTTGGTAGAAGATGGAAGCATCTGATCAAATTACTCAGCTTCTCAAAGAAATCATTTTTAGAGGATGTTGATGATGATCATTTCCTTACCTTGTTCTGTCCAGGTTGTTCCTAGCCATGGAAAATCACCACGGCAGAGGAGTGATGCTGGACAGGGGGATATGGGTAGTGCTGAGCACGAGGATGTCACCAAGGCAGCCGGCTGGGATAACCCATCAAAGCAAGTGCTTGGTAGTCTCATACGTATCTTGGATTCTTCTACAGGGCTTAAAGCATGTCATCACACATGTCTTGAATTATATATGAACAGCTGATTGGACGTAGCATATCTGTGTAACCACAGCATTATCCACCTGCCTATGGGCTGCCGGCTCTGCCAGATGGGAAACGTCCACTCCTGCACAGCCCAGCTGCCGTCTGTCTTCCTCCTGTGTCAGAGATCCCAGCTGCTGCCACACTGGGGTGGCCTCCATCCCAGCAGAGGTGCTACAGAAGGGGGAAAAGCTCAGGTATGAACATCCCACAGGGATACAAGTGTTTCCATCTCTCCGTCCTGCCCTGGTCAGCTTCCCCTGGTGTTAGTACCACACTGGCCCTGGGGGACAGGTGGCACTCCCAGAGCATCAGGGGGCTGCAGCATGGTAGATCTTGGACCACAGTGGTCACAGGTAGCTGGCAAGGACGGTTCCTGACTCCCCCATTGAGGGGGCCTGGCTGAGGCCTGCTGAGAAGCTGCTGCTTGTGCTTTTACACAGCTGTTGTAGTAGAAGGCGGAGAGGGCTGGACCACCAGCATGGTGAATTGGTAGCAGGGTGGGTGCAACCACACCTGTGCTCAGCACTGGATGAACAGTGATGGTCCCCTCCAACTTTTGGGTGGGCAGGATTGGGGCTCCTGTCCCCAGTACCTGCACTGGCGTTTGGGCAGGTGTGACCCTTTCACCCCAGGCACTCTGCAGCCAGTGACACAGTGCCATCCACCACAGTCAACTGGGAGCAGCAGGCTCTGTGCTCAGGCTGCTTGGGAAATAAATCATTGCTGGCTGAGGTTTGAGCCTGGTTTCTTTACAAGGGGGTTTGTGGAAAAGCAAGGCAGAGGTGGACTCATGGAAGTGGACTCTGGGCAACAAGTGTGGTCACAGTCCAAGCCCCTCTCCTCACCTGTCTGCAGTGGACACAGTCAAAAAACACCAGATCTCCTAGATCTCATAGAGATCTCCTCTACCTTTATTCCTTGAAGAGCTGCTTGCAAGTCCATAAAGTATGTGTATGACTGGGGCTGCCCAACCTACCTGCAGGGCTGGTGCCCTCAGCTGTGCAGCCTCACTCCAGCTCCCTGTGTGCTCAGACAGAGCACATTTTCAGCAGACAGCCTCAGCACCCCCTCCCCAAGCAGGGGGCTCTTCCTTACTAGTCCCCAGCCCCGGGGAACTGACCCAGTTCGACCCCAGTTCTCTGTTTATTTCAAGTTTTATAGCTTTAGAAAAATTCTTGTCTGATGATCTAGATCTACTTACACCCCACTGCTGTGTAGCAACATTCCACCAGTGCTGAGCAATATTTCATTCAGGGACTAAATTTGCTGTCTGAGTTCAGAAGCTCTTCATCACTGTGGGAGCAGATCTCTCAAAATCTCTCTCAAATATTTATCTGCTGCATCATGTCCAGAAAATTACAATCTGGACCTCTTTTTGGACTAGAGAACTGTGAAAATCACTGCCTGTTTCCCTGGGCCTCTTCTCTACATGGGGCTGAACTCTCTATCCATATCCCTGGGAGCCATGGAAAGTCTGGATAATGGTGATGATGGCAAAGAGTTACAGCTTTGTAAACAAGGACATGCAGGGAAACCAGTTAAAGATAGTTCTATAAATCTGCTAGGAAGAGGAAGGGATTGGGGTCCTGAGGCCTTCCCGAGCCAGCAGCTGTGGTTGTTCCCATCTCTGATTGGTTAGGCAGGTACTTTGATGTCTGACCTCAGTCTCTGCTGGACAAAGGTCTACAGCACTGGGCTAAGAAGGATCTTTCCTTCAGTAGGAGGGGAAAGAATGAAAAGTCTGGGACTGGTAACTCTGGCAAGAAGATTCAATACAGCACAGGTCGTGGTAGCTTGAGCTTCAGGGTTTATGAGATTCAGGAAGCCTCACAGAAGACCACGACTGACTTACTACAGTATGTGACAGTTTCTCATCTGCCTGACTACACAGTTCTCCACTTCCCTCTGAACTGCCATGCTAGGGCTGCTGCCAGACAAGGTAAACTTGAGGCTTCAATCAACATGGCAATTCCCTTGTCCCTTCTGCTAATGATTTTCCACAGCCCTCCTACCTCCCTGGCTATCAGCCTTGTCAAGGAAGATAAAGCTAGATAATCTGCAAGGACTGAGCACCCATTCTCTGGTTGCTGGTCCTCCCCCACCTCTGCCATCCTGGCTCCTCAGTGAGCTGGCACCAATGAAGTCTGAACTTCGACAGTTTCCTGCCTAAAAGGAAACTTCTCCACAACCAGCTCTGACATCTCTTGTCAGCAGCAATTTCAAATTCACCAGGGAACACGAATAAAAAAAGCCCACACCTAAACTGCAGCCCTGTTTCACATGGTCTGGTGCAGGGACAAGTCCCTGGGGATGGAGCTGTGGCTGGAGGAGAGCAGTGCCTGCCCCCG
>NW_008239553.1:12373849-12379687 GCF_000691975.1 Corvus brachyrhynchos
GCGAGCTGCCAGCTGGTTCCGCAGTCTCCCTCAGCTGAAAGGGCCTGAGAAGACCACAGAGGATCTCTGTGGCCTGTGCCTGAAAGCTTTTTCTCTATCTGATGTTGCCTCCTAACAGAATTTGACTGGTAGATACTGGCTAGTGTGCATGGGGTGAGAGCATTTTTAAATGGGCGTTGAAAACTCTTTTGTGGAGAATTTCCAGCCGGCTTATTGCTCCAGGTGGGAGAAGAGCTGAAAGGGCCTGAGAAGACCACAGAGGATCTCTGTGGCCTGTGCCTGAAAGCTTTTTCTCTATCTGATGTTGCCTCCTAACAGAATTTGACTGGTAGATACTGGCTAGTGTGCATGGGGTGAGAGCATTTTTAAATGGGCGTTGAAAACTCTTTTGTGGAGAATTTCCAGCCGGCTTATTGCTCCAGGTGGGAGAAGCCTGGAGGAAAGCCACATGTATGCAACAGTCTAGACATGTTTGATTTCTTTTTGGAATTAAAGAACAGAAGTCCCATAATACCCTCTTTTTTTTTAGCATTCATACAAGTAGCCAATATAAACAATTCTCTCACTGCCCTGAAATCTGGAGTTGCTCACAGGATGAAGCAGTGACCTACTGAACCTCTGGGAAGAGTAATATTAGCCTCTGTCTGGTGTGCTGCCGCCTTGGCCCGGTGCGCAGCCGCGCTGCCCGAGGCCGAGCTCAGGCGCTTCGGTGCTGCGTGTCTCCAGGCTGCCTCTGGGGTGCTGCTCCCATCCAAGGAGAGGAGATGCATAACGAGGACACTGAACTCAAGGACCCCCCCGTGCTTAGGCACATAACAAAGCCCCTGCTTCTCATATACAGTTTTGCTTCAATCCACCTGGAGGGATAAGCTACCGAGGCTTTGTGTCCTGGGAGCTGGAACTGGCATTAAATCCCATGTGTTGAACGCAGAGAACATTTTTCCATCACACCCAAGAGCTGCTGCTCATGATGGATTTTGAAGTGCCTACAGACACATGTTCAGGGCACCAAGCCTCCAGGCTGACTCACAAGCAGATGACTACCACCTGAACTGGGGTCACTTCTGAGGTTGTCAGTGCCCTCTCTGCAGATTAGCTTTCATGCACAAGTGATGGAGTTTCTTGTCACAACGTGAAATATTAGGATAAGTGTCAAGGAGGCTGGGTAATTATTGCACTTGCAATCAAGCAAGAATGAGGGCTGCTTGTTCTTCTCAAGCTGGTGGTGGTGCTGCTCCTTTGGGCTTCCCTAAGCCTTCTGTCTACTATAGTTTTGCCTGGAGTTCTGATGCTGTCACTTCTCTAGCTTGTTTTATACAAATGGATTCTTCTCGTCTGGATTTTCTGTGCCTTTAACTTTGGTTCTGCCTACACACTCATGGTTGGAATCACATTGAAGAGGCACACAACAAAGAACAATGTGAAGCAGCTGCCCATATATCCTGCTCAGTTTCAAATGCAGTGGAGGAGATGACAGCTGCCCAGGTTGGACTCCTGAGCATGGAAATAGTTCAAAAACTGACAAAATCATATTGACTGAAAAGATCTGCTCAGGAGCCAGCCTCTCTGACAGCACGAACAGCCAAGAATGGGGTGTCCATATTTTCTCTGTAGTGGTAGGATGAGTGTCAGGGACATAAGAAATAATTAAATGTGAGGAAGGGATTGTTGCCTTTCAGCTGAGCTCTTGTCCTTGCCTTTTAGGACTTCAAGATAAAGAACTGGCATTCTGATCTAATCAGGACTTAGAGAAGCTGATAATGTCTCAAGGCTTCAAGCCCTCTGGATTCATTTTGGTTTAATCCCTGTGTAGTTAATTTTACTTCCCAAAGCTGTTTTGCAGGCTCCTATTACAGTTTTGTTCTTCTCCATGTCCCACCTCAAGCATACGTGGTGCTGGTGCTGGTGGGTAGCTTTGCAAAGGTGCTGCATCCCACCACAAGCTTCTGGGTTGATTGACTCCCCTGTGCCCCATGAGCTTAGGAAGGCAACTTGGGGTCCCCTAGACCAAAGGTGCAACCCCAAAAAGAGCAGTTGCTGCAGTTATCATGGCTGAAAATTCCTTGGGTATCTCTCTCTGTGCTTTGTTTCCTGCCTTGCTCTGGCAAAGCTCCCCATTTCCATGGTGATGATTTATTCCTCTAAATAGTTTCTATTCAAGAACAATATCATGGGTCCTTCTCTGTTGTTGGTTTAATTAAAAATAACCTACTCTTCTCTTGGCATCAGTCTTGGCTAAAGCAGTTGGAGTTGGACACTGACCTCCAACTTCTCTGATCCGGCCTTGCTCCCACCCAGAGATGACCTTTCTGCCTCCCTGCCACTCAGTGTAACCCTTGAGGACTGTCCTACTGCTCCTGACCTGTCCTACTGAGATATCTCACACGAGTGGAGCTAAAAGGAAAACGCAGAGAGGAGGAGAGAGCAGCTGAGCTCTTGCAGAACAGCACCACACAGTCCCACATCTGTCCAGGAGTGAAGAGGAGCATGACACGCTGGGCAGCTCTGCTCTTGAGCTTTCCTTTGCATGAGCCAGGAGGGTTGTGATAAATAGGAAACCTTTCAGAACAGCATGGCCTGTCATGAAATGGCCTGAAGTGCATCACTCATCATCACAGCCTGGATTTTAAATGGGCTGCCAAAGAGGGAGCCTTTCCCCTCCTCCCTAGGACTTGGCTTCCAAAACAGTTATTTTTTACTATGAGTGGAACAAAGACTTGTAGCCTCAAAACTGGAAACAAAAATGAAGGAAAATTAAAAGGCTGAACTGCATATTTTGTAAATCTTAAAGTGTCCATTTTATCGCATAAAAGTCTGAATAGGCAGCCTGGTCTCCATACAACAGGTGCCATTTGGTGTTTCTTGGGACACTTCCTTCTTGCTTTGCATAATGAAAGAGACAGAGCATCTGGTTTCTCTGCCTCATTTTAAATGCCAGTGCTTATTTTGTTAATACATTTACATTCCAATTTTATTCACATGTAGTAAAAAGGAAATGCTTTGAGGTTCTTCTACATAGAAGCACATTAACATGCTTGATTTTTAGGCACCAGTAGCAGACATACTCAGAGCCTGGAGTTCCACCATGGAGTGAGGAGAACGGACTTTGGGGAATTGAATTCCCATCTATGAAAGCAGTTCCTGAATCAATGAAGAAATTTTCTAACTTTTTCTGTTAAATGCAGCCAGCACTGGCTTATGCTGGGAGACGGATGAAAATCTGTCCACAAAAAAGTATGGAATATAAACTTCCAAATGGTTTTTGCTCTGGCGCACAGAACAGCATCCCAGGAATGTCAGGTTGCTGGCTAATCCAGAAGGGCGGGTACCAGGTACATTTCCTTCTGCAATACTCAGGCTGCGAAATCTTTTAAAGCAGTTGCAGTACCTTTTGAACACGCAGTGGAACTCATCCTTATAAGGTGAGAAAGTTCCGTGTTCTGCTGTTAGAAGATAGGAATGTGAGCTCGGCAATGATTGCTTCACGTGAGCCCTTTATCTGAGAAACTGGTGATAAAACTGAAGAAGTTCACGTGACACAAGAAGAATTTCTCCCTTATCTAAAGGAAGCCGGAGATGTCAAGTCAGAGGTACAATATACAGGATGAGTTACGAGGAGGAAATGATGTAAAGGGGCCGGACAGTTTGGAAATCTGCCTGCCTGCTTGTGTCCTATTTTGTGCCTTAGAGGATTATACTGACATCAATACAATATTGATTTTAAAAATCACTGACTGGAAGCTTGAATCTGTTGGCTGTATGACAAAATGGCAAAATCCAAAGTCCTTAGGACCCTCAAGTGTTCCATCTCTATTTTTGACCTCTCTTTGACGTGGAACGGGGAGAAAGCAAGGGAGGATTTTGAGATAAGCCTTTCAATCTATCAGTTATTTGTCATTTCCCTCATGCAATTTTTTCTGAAAGTAGCAGCCTCTATGCCTCTGAAAGTACAGTGGGGGAAGATGCTGTGCTATCAAAACAGTTCATTTGCCTCTTACCAGACACCCACAAAGTTTGCCCGGGAGAGATTTTTCAATCATTTAAACCTTTGTTTTAAGATGGCTTGTCTCCCTTAAAAGCAAAGAGGAAAATGCTACTTCTTGGTATAGAACATAGGCATGCCAAGTGTTAAATTCCAGCTATTTCCTCCATACACTTTGCAAAGCCTGGCCAGAAACATCTTGTCCCATTGTAAGAAGCCTGTGTGGTCCTCAGCTTCTCTTGACGTGTCACTTTAGGTAGTGTCTCTCCGCATGCTCCCTGGTTAATCTTGCCATCAAAACCCTCTTGCTTCCATGCCTCACGCCACTGCTTCTGCCTATTTTGTGTTTCACCTCTTTACAGCCTCTCCTTCCCCATGTTTCCTTTTGCCTGGTCTCAGTGCTTAGCTGAAATGCTGCTTTTCAGCACAGTGTGATGGAAAGCCAGACATCAATCATCCCTTCTCTAGTCCATGGACTCCAGAAAAAGCAGTTACAAGGCTCCTGGTGAAACCAGAGGGCTGTGAGGGAAGGGCTACATGCTCACCTGGACCCCAGGAAGCATGGACCCAGCACACTTTCTGTTTGGCCAGGATATCTCAAAGCAAAACTCAGGTACCACAAGAAGAGGTCATGACCAGAACTGTAGTTGCAGTGCTGTGAGGCCATGCTATGCCGTTCAGACATGTTTTTTTATCGAGAAGCCTCATCCTTCATGAGGAGCTCAGATGAGGTTTTTTTAAGGAATAGCCCTGGGTTATTTTTATCAAAGACAATGTGGCCACTAGAAGTAGCATAATGGGGCTCAGCATGATTTACTTTTTTCCAGGACAATGGCCATTGTTCTGGTGGAGCTAAGGACAGTCTGGGCTCTTACCAATTGCCATTTTCATATAAACCAGGGCAAAAAGCAAAACAGAACCTGACTCATCAGCTGGGCAGAGCTGCAGTGGTTTCTCTATTGCTGGTGTAACTAAAATGTGGTAAAAACACAATCCAGTCTCTCAAGCCAGCAGATAGGATGAAAAAGAGAGTGTTAGTGAAATCCTGCTTTTTTTGGCCTGAGTAGCCTGATGAAAACTGGCCCTGCACTGAGCTGGCAGCTGGACTAGCTGTCCTCCCGGGGCCCCTTCCAAACTGGATTTCCCGACGGTACTCAAGAATGACAGACTTCTACTGGCCTGCACAAAAATTTGCCTTGAACTTCCACAAACAGTAAACCAGAGTGAAATTCAAGATCCTAATTCCATTCTGAATTACAAGCCCAGGGCCCAGTGTGGTTTTCTGGTTTTGTTTTTCATCAAGCCCAGGGTATCCCCTGGTGGGGGCTCCCCAGCAGCCAATCCCCTGCCTAGCAGTTCAGGGAGTGCCTCCCACCCAGCAGTCCATGCATGTACATGCCCTCCCTGAGGGCTACGCCCTGCAGCGGTAGCTCTTTCCAAGACTCCCATTCAAGCTGGAAGGAGTGAGAGATGTGTCTGCAGCTATATATTAAAATGCAAGGCCTGAAGTTTTCTCAGTGGGACTACACATAGAATGAATACTGTTTCTGCTCTTCCAGGGAAGCTGGAAGACAGATACTGGCCCTGTTCCTTCTTCAGAGCATCCATCCCAGGCTCATCTGAAAATAGAGACCTACACTGGGACCAGGCTGGTCTGAATGTGCCTAATAAAAGGGGATGGTACCAATGTGAAAGGGTGCTCACACATGCAACTCTGGGCTGTGCTCAGGGGAAACACCCTCATCAACAGTGACCATGGGGGCCTGGAGGTCTCTGGCTTGTGCAGGCAGAGACCAGGGGGAAACAGAAATGCTGTCAGGAAGGATGAGTTTGCTCCAAGGAGATTGGTCTGTCTG
>NW_008239553.1:12379976-12384099 GCF_000691975.1 Corvus brachyrhynchos
TGCTGAACCAGACTGGAGAACAGTGTCAGGAATTTTTCACTCATTTGCACCCATCTCTAATTTCTTCCACCAACGCTCTGGCAGAACTGAAGTCTATTGATGTTTAAAAAGCTCTTGGAGCTGGTTTTTTCTCTCAGGGTGTTTTAGATGTATGCAATACATTGTGACTATGCTACCAGAAACCTGTTGGATGGGCTAGATTTTGTAAATATGAATGTTAAGTCACAGATAAATGAACAAAGCAGATAAGCAAGTACAAGAGAAAATGCTGCTGTAAATCCAAGGTGTGCCTCTTCCATAGCTTTATTTGGGAATCAGGAAGAAACCAGCACTCAGTCCTGTTCAAGGTAATAGTAGTTTTGGTATTGGGCATACACAATTTGGATTGGGCCTAGACCCTTTTTCTCCCTCCTTTTTTAATTGCTCTTGCCATAATTACCACTATTGTAGGTAGTTGGTTTTTTCCCCTTGTGTGCAAAAGCTATGATGCAAATGGGAGTCACTCCCAGAGAGTGCCCAAGGGCTTGGATGCAAGTGCCCTGAGACATATCATGCTGAAAAATAATAAGGGTCAGGGGACTCATTCCAAACCAGATGGCATTGGCAAACATGCTGTGCCATCACTGTGCTCCAAAAGAAGTACCAGAGCCATGAGCCTTGGTCATGCCTCAAAAAAATCTGTGCAGCTGGGCTGGGACTCACCTCTCCTCTGTGGTGGTCATACAGGAGGGGTTGGACTTTTTCTCCCCAGAGCTATTTGAAAGTCCTGGGCAAACAGGGAAACTGGCCCTGGACAGGAAACTCAGCAATTGCACAGTGCTGACAAATGTCCAGAGACAATAAAGCACAAAAGCATGGAGAAAATGGGGAGCCTTGTGCTCTCCACTTCACTTTTCATGTGTAGGGATCTCAGGTGCCAGTCACAAAGAGACCAGACATCTGCAGACAACCCCGTGATATTTAAATTTATTTTTAGCTGCAGCAATGTAAATTTGTGGCTAATGTGATGGTTTAAAAAAACAGAACCAGAAAGGAGTGAAGTTATTTATGTCTTTCAGCAAGAGCCACACAGCCTGTTCCAGCAGCTCTACAGCCCCAGCCTAAGCCCCTGGGCAGAGGGCATGTGCACAGAGATGACACAACGCTGTGAGCTCTGCTCAGCTTTACTACTAACAGACACTATTTGAGCATGTTATAAAGTGGTATTCCAGTAACCTTAGGCTCATACACTCTCTGCTCTCCTCTCACTAAAGTGGGAGTGCTATGGTGCTAAACTGAACTCAGCACAAGGGCGACCAAAATGGAGCTTTACTTGAGTCAGGGGATGAAGAAGTACTTACATTTATTTTCTACAATGTCAATTGTGCACTTTTTGCATTGTCTGTCCCTCAAAGAATGACAGTTTAGGGACTCAGGGGGATGAAGGGGGATGTTTGGTTACTTTTTTTGCCTTAGCAGAAAATCATCCTTGAATAAAGATCCCAGAAACATTATTAACCCCAAAGCAGTATGTTCCAGAAATTATGAGTATGTGAACAGAGTCTATGCACACATACGATGAAAATTATTTCCAAATTTTGTCTTCTGTCTTGTCACAGGACACCTCAACAAGGTGCTGTCAAGACAGGACTTAACCATAAATTTTCAACAAACCCCCTTAATCAACCAAGTTGATATATATTTGTGTAGTTCTAGGGCTGAATTTGGCACCGCCTTGGCAAAGGTTTGCAAAACTGTAATTTGCATGTAAGTTCCCTTGTGTTCTTCATCAAATATTCACACCTTTTTGGTTTTGGTTTCCATTATTCTTCAGGGTACCACATACTTGAGGTACCTGAGATGCACTTAGGTGCTCTTGGGTCTGAAATAAATAGGGATTAAAATAGGCTTCATTAGCTGTGGGAAGATCTCTATTAGCAGGGAACTAGAAATGTTTCTCGTAGAGCATATTTCTGGCTCTATACCTGAGATGGCTGTGACCATTAGTACTGTGCATATCAGTAGTTGTAATGATTTGTAGTAGAAAACAATATATTTCACTGTATTTCCCATACAAATATTGTCAGTTCATTTCACACAATTGGCAGCTCTCTTAATTTTTTCACATTTTCCCCTTCAGAAAATACTTACCATTCAAAAAGGAGCAAACCACCTTTATACACAGACAGGTAGACTATGCCACGAGGGTTTTTCTTTCATGTGGGTGTTGCTATAAAGGAAGATTATAATCTAGGGCTCTTGCCTGGGGGTTATCTTGTGAATTGTCTAAGTTCATTTATGAAAGTGTAGGATATGGAATGGAACTTCATAAGAAATAACCAGGATATTTCACAAAATCTCAGTATCTTGGCATTTCCAGTTCCTAGTCTGCTAGACTGCAGTGCTGTGAGCAGTGTGGCCCAGAGATGTCAGGTGTCAGAGGGGTGTTCAGAGGAACAGGACAGTGCCAAAAACTCAGCCCCAGAGCTGCCAAGTCTTATAGTAAGACCAGGTCACTTTCTTTTCCTCCCAGACTTTTCAAAGTCCTGGCTGATGCAGTACCTGAAAGATGGGGTTTTTTTCAGCCCAACCTTACAAGAGAGAGTAAAGAGCACCTGTGGCTCTTTACCACAACAGTACAAGGAAGTTTTCTGAGGTTCATGCTTCATTAGCTCAGCTTCTCCAGTCATAACCATTTGGGTACAATGTGCATAACCTGCACAGTGATTATGGCAAGATAAAAATCCTTGATGATTTTTTCTGCCCTGTGGTCCATGCACTGCCACCAAAGGTGGGAGACCTTCTGCTGTCCCTGACTATAATTCTATTTCCCAATACCTGCAACATCAGATATCACAGGAATTACTGCAATAAAAAAATACCCTGTGATATTATTTAATTTTTTTTTTTAAAGTTAAGAGATTAAGTAATCGAGAGAAAGAGCCCAGCACACTGACCCTGTGGCTCATTCTCATCATCTCTCTTTTCCCCAGATGGGGATGTCCTTACTTCTTGTCCGACAAGTTTGAGGCAGTGGTGACTGCTTGGGATCACCTTCTCAGAGCTGTGGGTATAAGCAAGATATATCAGGATGCATATCACCAAAATGCTAGGATGGAGAAGGAGACCATGGTAACAAGCATCTTAGCTGGAGAAACGGCCTTCACTGAGTGGAAAAATGCTGGATGCACAACAGCTACACGGCTGCTTCTGCAGGCGATACTGTCTCTGTTCTTCCAAATGACAGCTGGCTGACACCTCTCTTTGTAAGGTTCATTCCTCTAGAAGATATGACTGCCATGAGATAGCATATTGCAGCTTGGGATGGGGAGATAACACTTCAGCCTTTAGCCTTTCTCTCACAATTTTCATGAAAATGGATTCCAACTCTCCTCTGCAGATTGAAGAAAAGCAGGTGTTTGCCATCTTGTGTGGGACAGATGAGATAGGGCCAGTGATTCAGTGTCAGAGGAGACATACTACGCACATGCCAGGGCTGCAACAACCTCTTCCCAAGTGGGTCCAAGTAGGAGTAGGCCCCACTGTGTCAGCCCCAAGGCCAGAACATTCTGCCTATGATGAGGCTCCTACTTCATCCCCAAAGCTGCCAAGCTCTCCTACAGCACTGCTTTCATTAAATATATAGGGTCAGGGGCCAGGCTGCTGTTGCCATGCAGGCTGCCTCCCAGCCAGCTGAGAGTGCTGAAACCCCATCTACTACTGCCCTGTGAAGAGGATGTGGTAGGGATGTTCAGGGTATTTTTGGCCAGGAGCATTGATGGTGAGTTTGCTGTTGGCCAGAACAGAAGAAAAAAACCACATCTTCCTTGATGTTAACAAGTGGCTCTCCTTTTTCAGTGGGGAAGACCAAGGGGAGCTGTAAGGGCAGCTTTCCAGAGAGGACAGCACCACTGCTTTCTGCCTGTGACCTGGAGGGCAATATACAGCAGCACATCTTTACCTAGACAGTTATTTAAACAGTGCACATGTCAAGCAATGAGCCCAGCCCCAAACTCCCCGCTCGGTGTTTCTTCCTCTTGCACCCAGTTGGGGTTTGGCCCTCCGTTTCACAGCTTAGGTTCCAAGGGCCTCCGCTCTGGCTCAGGAGGGAGAGCCGGGCGCTGCAGCGGGGCTGGGAGGAGCT
>NW_008239553.1:12384165-12391324 GCF_000691975.1 Corvus brachyrhynchos
CTCCTTACAAGGCTGGAAGGGTTCCACCTTTCCTGCGGGGGGGCGAGCCGGCCTGCGGGAAGCAGCCTGACCGTAGATGGCTGTGGAAACCTTCAAGCTCCCGGTCGGGCGCCGTGAGGCCAGGCACAGCCCAGGGTGGGAAAACCTAGAGGGGGACATGGCATGGCCCACCACGGACTCTCGGCTTTTGTCCCTACACCAAGCACAAGACACCGCTGGGGTAGGGGAGAGACAGAGTGATCCGAGGGGAGTCCAGTCCACCAGTGCTGCCGTGATCCAGCTTGTGTGCATCACTCATCCAGGAGACCCGGTCAGGGTCACTGACTGCTGGGCTGGACAGCAGCCACACTAAACCCTGCTTAAAGCTGTCATGTAAAAAGCCTGCAGTTTGATTCCCAGGCATCCCACGTGGAAATGCATCTGTCCTTCCTGGGGCAGGAGCACAACTACAGGGAAGGCCTCTGTTTGATGCCTGCCTTGCAAAAAAATTAATTCAATAAATAATATTTTTTAAAAGTCAGGAAAGAAACATGTACCAATCCACTGGGGTTAATTTGTTGGTCCACCAAAAGACACGAGAGACTGATGTCTTGACATGTGGACTTCAGGCTTAATGTGAGGTCTGCTCTACCACTCTATAGTATTTATTACTCCTCAGCCACTTTATCTCCCTCTGCTATTGAAGAAATAGCTTAGGCTTTCTCAAAGGAAAAAAAAAAATTTAAAAGCAGAATATATAAATGGAGACCAGGATGCCCTGGAAAGAGCTCCTAGAGATGGGAGAAGACCTATTTATGGGATAAACTCTAAATGGTAAAGATGACCTCTGGCCCTGACTGCTGTGCTACGGCCACAGGGAGCACAGGTGGAACATGTACACAGGCAGCAGCCCAGCCTGAATGAGGTGGTGGCTGGGCTGTCCCGAGAGCCTCCTTCCCTTGGTCTCAAAGTGCCACTGTCTGCATTTCTTACCTCCCTCTTTACTTGCTGTGTATCAAAGCTAATTTTATGAGAGGCTTGGAGGGAAGGCACAAGCAGGTAGTCATGGCTCAGAGAGTCAAAGCACTGCAGGGGAGCCCAGGGCTTGCACAGCTGGTTTGGAGCCTCCTCTTAGAGAAGAGATTAAAGGAAGCTGGGGAGAGCAGCTTACTTAGTTTGTCTGCTGAGCAGCTGCCCTTGCTGTATGCTGTTGGTGCTGCCCAGCAGCATCGTCCTTGCTTGTCTTACAGCACTGGACATACTGCTCCACAAGTGTCACCTTCCTCAAAGTGAAGCCACTGCAAATATAAAGTTATGAGGTTCTCTGCTGCTTTCCAAATAAGAAGCTTTCTGATACAAGAGGTAACTTTGCACTGTGCAGTTTGATTTCCAGTAGCTGTGCAGAGTTGCTCCCACTGTACAGAGAAGAAACAGCCAGGAAAATGAGCTAGTTAGGAGACAAGAATAATGAACACAAGATGATTTTCTGTACAAAGGCATGCATAACCCATAGCTGCTTCTATGCAGCAGTTTTTGCTTGCAGAGCGCAGAAGCTTAACCTGTCCTGCAGAGACAGGCAGGCTGCCAGCCACCCAGGTGCTCCTTGAACCCTCCAGAGAAGTGGGGTGAAGGAACTTCTTCAAGAAAAGCCCATAGCCATACCTCTTTGTACAATGGATAGCTTTGCTCCATTAGCTTACCTTCCCAAAATACACTTCCTGGAGCCTAGTGACTTTAGGCTCAGCATGTGGGTCCTGCTCCATTTCTGAGAAAAGTCTGAATTTGGATCCCAGCCTCACTGACTCAGTATCATGTTCCCCACTCACTGCTGGACCACTGTGTGCTGAGAACAAGCTGACAAGCCTGGAAGGCTCTTGGTATGTCTTTCAGCTGTACAAACTACTTTTCTAAAGGGAATGAGCTCTTCCTCCACACCACACTGTGCTAAGCTGTGCCACCTCTGCTGCTGGTGGAGGCAGGTAGCTTGGAATTGTACAGAAGAAACTGAAAATCTCAGGTGTTTCTCCCAGGACAGCCTTAGGAGCACTAGATGATACTACAGGAGCCTTGATTAGCATCCTGAAGACCACAGATAACAGGTGAGAATCGACCAACTCCCTTTACACTTAGTTTTCATTTAAAGCATTTTAGAGCATTCATGTCCTGATGATGCACTATGATGAGGGCAGGCCTCTCTAGAATCACATGGATCTGCATTTTCTTAGCCCTTTATGAACTATCTGTCATTGTGGCTCCATACCCAAGCATGGATTGTGAATATAGTTTGCAGTTTGATGACACTGTGACCCATCTAACTGTTGAAATAAACAATTGATGCTAAAAGCATGAGGAGATGGCGAGGCTATGAGAAGTGCATTTAGAAGCCAAAACAAGGACTGAAGCATCTCCTGTCAGCATTTGGAGTACTGATGGTGAGTTTTGATGGTAGCTGTAACACAGAGAACTGCCACTTCCTTTATGAGGCAGCTGGAAGTGGATTTAAAGCAGTTTTTGTCCATGTAAGTGTATATAAATGTATTTTTTCCCACAGCTCCTTTCACCTTACCTCTCTCAGCTGAGTCAAGTTCCTGCAGCAGTTGTGCTGCAGTGTGCTTTACACATGGGTATCTGATGAGACTGTCTAGGTCAGGTTCCGTATGTCTGATTTTACATTTTTATGTCCCTACAGTTGTAAATACTTTTCTTCAATCATTAGCCTCTTTACAATCATGTATCTTCATGGTACTGTCTTACCCTCTGAAGCTGACAGTATTGCACAGTATGAAACCCAGTTGGAGGGGATCACGCAAGGTGACACAGGGTTCATCTTCCAAGCTCATGGTGGGGTTGATTGTCCCTAAAGTTCGGCCTTTCTTATAACTGTCCTACTTGTTCTTTAAAATCTCCAGCAGTGGAAATTCAGCAGCTTCCTTTGGTGGCCTCCTCAAGTGCTTTGCTATCCTGACCATTTCCAGATTCCCTAGTGGCCACGGCAAATGGTGTAATGTGTTACTTTTTGCAGTAAACTTTTATGTATTTGAGGACTGGTACTGTGTCTCACTTAAATTTTTTCTTCCCTAGACTAAACAAAGCCTGTTTCTTGCAGTCTCCTCTCAAAGGTCAGGTTTTCTAGACCTCCGAGCCTTCTTGTTACTTCTCCTTTGGACTCTCTCCAGCTGATGTGTATCTGTCTTAAAAACTGGCACCCAGAGCCAGACAGGGGACTCCATCCACAGCCTTACAAATGCTGAGGGGGACAGAAGGCTTGCTTCTCATGTTCTACAAATGACTCTGCTTTGTGCACACACTTCTGGGCATGGATTTCCTGGGGAAAGGCCTGAAAGAGCTGCAGCTCTGGCATTACCATCTGCCTGCACAGCATTCATACCTTGCCATGCCACTGCAATTGCACAGCATTCCCTGGCTGCTGACAGTACAGTCTGCTCCAGATATGTTGATGTGTGCTCGTATGTGTTTGTTCTGCATATAGAACTCACATAGCCTCAACTCTCACACCATGCACTTCCCCACAAAGAATTAAAGACTGCAGTATGTGCCTGGCCTGCTTGTATTGCATTTTGCATTGTATCAAATTTCTACCATCCATCACCCTCCATGGTTTCCCCTACAGGATTATCCCAGGCCTGCATCATTTGTGGAGCAAAAATTATGAGCAAGTGAACTTCATGCACGATCAGGTCTTACACCAGCTCTCTGTAACCTGTCAGGGATGGAGGGGCTGTGTGACCACAGCACTGAGCTCTCTGGCAATGCATTTCTGCAGCAGAATCCTGCAGATCTTCCCCCAGGAATGCTTCTTTTGTGCAAAACTCCCCCATGGATGGATGGATGGAGCCTGGGGTCTGCAGACAGCTACAGACCACTGCAGCAGCATGCAAAATCTTGAGCAAGCACCCTCAAAGAGCTTTGCTCTAAACATATCTGAGTGCAGTTGTGGGTTTGTTCAGGCAGGGATTGCTGACAACTACTGTGACCTACAGCTGCATGCCCTACCTATATTGGCTGTATGTGTAAGGGACCCAGCTCATCCCAGAGCAGTGATGGATGGCATAGCAATGATATTGCTGTCTGCTCAGTGTTAGACTCGCAGGTTAGTGGCAGAGCCATGTGGGAAAGAAGCCAGTGCGGTGTGTTGTTGCTGAAGTATGATGAGGCAGCTGCCTTGCTCAGAAGAAATGAAATGTTTGTTGGCTTTCTCTCTGGAAAGTGATTCCAAGCCATGGCCAGAAAGGGGTTCTGCCGGAAAACAGCCTGAGGATACCACTGTACAAGTGATATACTTGAAGATGGGGGAGGGCTGGTTTTTTTTCAAGCACTGTACTACAAAATAGCAGACTTGCAATCATGGAGAACATCAAAGTGAATGGATTTTAAGTAGAGTTTTTAAGCTGGAGCTAAATAATGGTGCGTCTGAGAGCTCAGTGACTCTCGTATAAAAAAAGATTTTGTGTGAAGGCAAGGGTGGAGCCAGAAAGAGACTAATCCCGGTGCTTGCTTTTCTTCTACTGTGCTGCAGCTGTTCCCTTTCCAGAAAAACTTTGCAACATTTACCTCCAAAGCTTGTCACACTTGTTCCATGGCCAGTTTTGGTGCCTGGGAAGTGAGAGAAGCAACAAATTCTGCCTCTTGCATCTTTAAGCCATGGGCACATCATCAGGCAAGCTCTGCTCAATCAGAGTGAGAACAAGAGACTCAAACCTAAGTCTCCCTCTTGGTGGCACGAGGAATGAGCCATCCAATATTTCATTTGCAGTGTCCAGAAGCAAGCAGGTTCTTCTGTCTTCCTGCTACCATGTAGAAGGCACTGGTTGGCTTTGCCTTTCAGAGCTCTGCTCAAGGAGGTGTGTAGCTTCTGCAGCAGCTGCTGCACCATGGCTTCCCCTGTGCCTCAGGGCAGCCCTGCCTCCACCAGGAGAGATGGCACTGAGCATGGCCTGGATCAAGCCTTTGGTTTGTACAGGGATACACAAGTTGTCAGGGATTTGTCCACTTATGGTGTCAAGTCTGAAGTGTGCTCTCTTCTACACTTTAATCCATTCCCTGTCTCTTGTAGGAACATGGAAAATGCTATTGTCTTAACTTCTCTGGTCCCTGAGTCTCCTTGTTGTTTGGGCCAGACAGAGGTACTGTGTCAGCACTGTGAAATGGAACATCCTTAAAACGCTAACGCAGAAAACCAAAAAGACTGAGGAAAAGAAGCCCACAAAGACCTGCCCCTCAATAAAGGGCAACTTGGAGGCAAAACATGAAAATGAGAAGTACTTATCATAGGTGACTGAAGGTCTCTATGCCCATATCATAGAATAAGGGTGGTAACCCCAGTGAGGTGGTCATTTCACTGTACAATGTGTTTCATGGGCATCTAATGTGATTCTGTCACTGCCACTGGATGGTTTTACTCCCTGTGTCCCTCTGCAGAACCAGCTCGGCAGCTGCCCAAGTTGCTTGGGTTGCATGATGCTCCTGTGCACTTCTGAGCAGCAAACACCTTTCCCTTCAGTGGTAAAGTGAGGGAGAAAAGGGGACATTATATTCTTCTGGATTCCTCAGGTGGAAAGTGTCTTCATAAATAATAAAAACTAGTAGGTACAAAACTTTTAGATGTCTTTGTTGTTTCTATCATGTGATCAGGCTGTAGCTGTTGGTTCACAATTTCTGTTACTGGGTATTCATCGAATAGTTGTATGAAATAAAAATTGGCCTTTCCTCTTCAAAATTATGAATGTTACTGTACTTACATATTTAAATAATCTTTATCTTGAGTGATGCAAGGTAAAATGAATACAAGTCTCTGAACGGTGCAGAACTGTTATGATTCTGATAATTATATTTGTGTTTTTGATGTCGGCAAGTGTACATAAGGAGCATCATATGACACATGAAGACAGTGTACAGCATAGAGTACCATTATACCATACATCTGTCCATTATATGGACAGTTATTTATGCCAAGAAGTGAAAGAATACGTCCAATTTCACCTCCAATGTTGGTTAAGAAGCAGGAGAAAACATTCCCCTTTTTTGCAAGTGGAGCTCATTGGTGTAATTCAGGGCTAAATCCAACTTAATGTGGAACATTTCAGCTCAATTCAACCTGGTGCTTTGCAGCATCTTTCTAATTCACTCTCAGCTACCTCTTCTCCCACATTCCTGGGCCCCAAACCCTCTGCTTCCTCTGTATCGGACGAATTGGGACACAAGCTCACTCTGCCCTGCACGGTGTTGTAGAACGGCGTTTCCTCGGGCTTCCTCTCACTTTTGTGAGAAATGCCATGGTGCTTCTCAGGGAGACTACTTGGCAAACAAACTGCCGCTGTCCTTTTTCCCCCCTCCACTTGTTCAACTGACGGAAGCCCATGTCGAGCGTTTGCGTGTCGGTACACTCCTTAACACGTTTTGTTTCCCTTCTAGGGATCTGCTAGATGAGCCAAACGCACATTAGTTTAGCGTTTTCCTGTCAAACAGGATATTTGTGGGCAGACAGCAGCAGGTGTGTCTGGGAGGCCCGGCCGCGGCACTGGATGCCCCACAGCTTCACCTGCTGACTGCGGGTGTGAGGACTCTGGCTGCCAGTGCTGGCAATCCCAGCCTTGACCAGCGGTTACCAGTCAGGAACAGGATAACACAGCCCTTTCTTTTTGCGTCCTAGGTGTGGGCACACCTGCATGACCCCACAAGGAAGCTGTGTTTTGAGTGGGGCAGCAGGACTGTGGGGCTGTGAGTGAGCGCCCGGGCTGGCAGGATGGGCCACCAGCTGTGCCACAAGGAAACATCCTCACAGTG
Organism: Corvus brachyrhynchos; assembly: GCF_000691975.1. NCBI lineage: Eukaryota > Metazoa > Chordata > Aves > Passeriformes > Corvidae > Corvus > Corvus brachyrhynchos. The sequence continues at coordinate 12,390,949 of NW_008239553.1, forward strand.
ACAGGATGCACCTGAAGTTGTATCAGGGAAAGTTTATGTTGGGTGTTAGGAAAAGGTTCTTCGCCCAGAGGGTGGTTGGGCACTGGAACAGGCTCCCCAGGGGAGTGGTCACAGCACTAAGTCCGACAGAGTTCAAGAAGCATTTGGTCAATGCCCTCAGGCACAGGGTGTGACTCTTGGGGTGTCCCGTGCGGGGCCAAGAGTTGGACTCGATGATCCTTGTGGATCTCTTCCAACTCAAGAATATTCTGTGATTCTGCCACCCGGATCCACCCGTGAGGACGCGCCTGGTACAGGCTCCTGCGCCCCGTCTAGCCGCGGAGCGCTTGAAAGACAAATACCCCGAAAGCGGCGGAGAGCTTCCCCTCACAGCACG
>NW_008239553.1:12392160-12404703 GCF_000691975.1 Corvus brachyrhynchos
AACTGGCTTCTGGTTTGAATGGTGTGGTTTAGGGCAGGGCTTGCGCGGAGCTTATGTCCAAAAATGGTAACATTCGGCCCTTTTTAAACCGAAAGGATGGCGGTGGGGAGGGGAGCTCAGGAGGAGCTCCAGCTTCGCTGCTCGCTAGTTAAATTTTTTTTCCCCTCCTCCTTTAAACCAAAAGCATCCTGTATTAGATCACTCAGGAATCCTAATCCCCGAAACGTTTCCGTTTTAGTCACTCCATCAGACAACAGTAAAGCAGAATTTGGAACACCACTCATGCTGGCATGGCCGGGGCACTTGGGGATGCAGCAGGCTCCCACCGGCTTCCCAGCCAGTCCCTCGTTTTCTCTGGGCTCGTGTTTTGGATCGTGCCTTGCACTCCCCGTGCTGTGAACAAGCAGAAGAACCCCAGACCTTCCATGAGAGGGGGGATGATACTGCTTTTTTATGCACAAATGATATATTAACATACATAATGTAGCCTGAGGTGCGGGGCTTTCTGTAGGAAGCTGGGAACAATTGGGAAGGAAAACACAGCAGTGAGAAGGTGATTATTCCTCTTTAATCCTTCTCCTCTTCCCCTCCTGTGCTTCCAGATCAAAGGTTTTCAGGTTTTCCTGTTCAGAGCTGTCTGAAATGGTCCCACTGAGAAAGTTTTCCCCAGGAGTCTGATGAGTTAATGGAAGGTGATAGCTATAGAGCTGCTGTCAGAGGTTTCCTTGCTCAGGACTTGAGTGCTGAGAGTAGACAGCATGAGGACTAAAGTATACAAGCAGGGGCATTTACTGGAGAAAGAGTTGATAGTATGTGAGGTACTATTTCAGCAAAGGAAAAGTGAGGAATGCAGTCTTGGTCTGGGCTGTGAGTGCTGGGTGGCTTATCAGAAGTCAGAGCTGTATTCCTTTGAGGAGGGAAGTTTCTTCCTTTTCAAAAGATCTGCCTGGCTGCAATTTTTTTTCCCAGTCTTATGCCTGTATCTAGCCAACACATCTAGAAACAGCTATTGGGGCCCAGAGCAAGATCGCCAGCCTTGCTGACAGGCTGTGAAGGGAAATTATTGTCATGCTCTGGGGTTTTTTGCCTTTTATGGTGCAGGGTGAGATAAAATATTTTATAAGTAGGGGGACACTGATTTGGTTGTCAAAAGTAGGAGTGGAACCTTAGGACTCAAAAGAAGTCTCAAACCCAAGGTTGTAGTACATGCTGTAAATATCGTGCTCTTTTAGTATTGCCTCCATCCAGGAGATTTTAAGTCCTCTTGGTCCTATCACAAGAGGGTGACAGAGAGCTGCTCTGTTAACTTGGGTTACTTGTGCAGAGGGAAGAAGCCAAGAGGGAGTTTCAAGTAATGAATGCGTCTGTTTCAACATAATCACAGGCAACTTCTTGTGGTGGTCGACACCTACCAGTTGAATTTGATGTGCTGGGAGTCACTCTCCAGCTTGCTGGACTGGAGGACTCTATATAGTTAAATGTCTGTCTCTGGTGATGGGATCACTTCATTGTTTCTCTCCCTGCTGATGGACAGCTGAAGCTGTTCCCTTCTGCAGTGGGTGCAAGCTCAAAGTTTCATGGACACCCACCCTGCTGGTGTCTGTAGTTAGGAGGATCAGGTCTGGGAGTGATGGCTCTTCCCAGTTGCAGCCCATCAGGCTAATGTCCCCTCAGAGGGATTGGTGATTGGACCCCAGCCTGGACAGGCGATGCAGATATTGAGGGACAGTCTCGTTCTTCTGGGGGTTTGAATGTGACTAAAAGCCCTGTTGGGATCTTGGGGCTTGCTTCCTTCTGAGGTAGGGAGGTAACAGTATCTACCAAGCAAAAGCCTGCAAAGTGAGGTGTAGTAAAACTGTCAGTCCTTCTTACCTGTGAAATGAATTCGTTGCAGTAATTAAAGTTAAATGTTCAGTACAGTACATGTTAGCTAATAGCTTACTGAGAGGAAGAGGAGAGATTCATGCCTACCGAATATTCCTGTAGATTCTTTTCAGGCACAGTCTTTTCTTGTTGACTCACATGTTTTGGGTTTTTCTACACCTCAGTCTGATTTAAGTTCTACTGAATTATTGGCATTATTATTTATAACACTGAGGCCAGCTGGTGAGGCAGACTTGAAACTTTTTTTCTTGGGCCCTCTCTGGGAGCATGCACTGCATGTCTGAAGTGGTGGCATGGCCAGTAATGCAGTGAGCAAATGTCTGTGCAAGAAGTGTCTGTGTCTTGCTGGCTGTTCCCAGCCCAGCCCCTTGTGTCCTGGCTCAGTAAGGCTCTGTAGGCTGTGGACAGCTGTGCCTCATTGCAGTTCTGCCAGGCTTTGTGCAGCTGAGGCTTGGGAAGCGAGCAGTCTAGTAATGTTACTCAAGTATGAATTAAGTCCAGCTCCCCTTCACCTGGCTGCATGGGCTCAGCAGAACTCATGGCAGAAGTGGGAAGATCTACTGAATTTTAGTAACAGCCTCTACAGGAGCGCATTATAAGGACAAGTTTGCTGAGCTTTTGGGAACTGGTTTGCAGATTTCCTACCTGTGCTGAGACAGACATTACAACCTTTGCTGTCTGGGATGGTGCTTTGAAATGGGTGAATAGGCAAACTGCAGAATGAATTTCATATGTGGAGGGTGAAAGTTGGATAAAGTGACAGTTCCTGGGAGGAAAGCAGCTTTTCCTGTGAAGCCAATTTTTCACGTCTATCCGAAGTGACTCTCTAAGAAGTTTTAAGGAGCTCGTCACAGCACCGCTATTCTTAAGCAGCAAAAAAAAACCCTATTGTGCAAAACAAATTCAGCTACTTTTCACCTGATGTAAGCCTCTGCACAGTCTTTTGTGCAGGAGCAGGGGGTCTCTTCTGGAGATTAAAATACTTTCTCCTTTGAACTACATCTCAGTAGTTTGAACTGTTGAACTCATCTCAGCAGTTTCTTCTAACAGCCTTTTCTTTCCTCTGCCTTCTCTTCTTTTCTCTCTGGAGTCAAGCCTCAAAGTAGCACTAGCCAAGGCATAACAAGATTGATCCTGCTGTTTCCCAGATTTACAAAGCAAAACTTGCTGTAAAGCCATTGCAATGGACTCACCTAGCTGTCGATATAGACAGGCTTGCCATGTAAAAAGTACACACGTGGTCTTTAGTGGCCAAGAGATTGTCACTTGTGCCCACAAGGACATTGCTATCTGCTGATGACATGTTACCAGCTGCAGCATTCAAATTTTTCCTGACAGGCTGGTGAAGGAGCTGGATATGGTGTGAGGGACTAGGTGAGCCACTTGGTGCTCAGCATGCCTGGCTGATCTTCACAGATGAGGTGAAGGGTAATTATAAGGGCAGTCTGTGGCCACTGTATCCTGAGTGGCAGGAATAATGCTGGGGTGAAACTGGCTTTGTTTGGGGGTGCTGGTAGGGGTCAGCCTTCAGGTCCTGCATACAGCTGGCTCTCATGTGGGCCATTCTCTTTTAATGAGCTCATTGCTCAAGGTTTATTTTAAAATCTGGCCTGAAGCAACTTGTCTCAACTGTAGAGCTGGCAGAGAAACTTTAAATGCCAAATTGCTTTTTGACCTGACAGCTGCTTTCTTGACAATAGGAGTAGGAAGCAGTGTTCATTTGCAGTGTGTAGAAGACAGCCATATGCAACTTTAATGCTCTAAGGAATGATAGTAATGCTTGTCTTTATTTTTAAAAAATCAAAAATCAAATTGATGGAACTAATGTGCCTTGTGCTTTATCCACTGCTGCTCTGCCTTGCCACTTTGGCATCTTTGTGACAGTGTGGCAGGAAATTATATCTCTGGCTTTGAGAACTGCACCGGTCAGATTTATGGTGCTGCAGAAGCAGTGATAGCACAGACTTTGGGAGCACCTTTTCTGCACCAAAGAAGTGCTTACTAAGTACAGTTGTTCATGAACTTACAGAAATTTCCTGTTAGAAACCCAAGTTTCCTACACAGGTCTCCTGAAAGCCCTCTCACTACTCTGTGCAATGCACTGCATGTAAAGATGCACATAAATACAAGGGTGATCCCGTCACCTAAGAAGCCATGGGTCTCATGGCCCTACTGTGTCTGCATCCAGCAGGCCTTACTGCCCTTCTGATTTGAATTTTTCTGTGCTAATCACCTCTCTGAGGTGGGGTTATTAATGGTAGAAAGTACCCATCAAACAGGGCCGTCATGGAAACACCCCACCTCCAAGCCTGCTGGTAAGCATGCTCCAATCAGGTGGTACGAGTGTGACTGTTCTCTCTGATAAAATGTAAAAGCCACAATCATAGCTTCCTTTTCACTTGAATTGAGTGTTCTCTTGTCCAGATAGGGTCTATTTTGAGAAAGGTATCTAGACTTCCAGAAAGCTACCATTGTGGTGGCTGCTGTGGACCCACAAAAAGGTGTGATAACACTCTTAAACTGAAGTTTGCTAAAATTTCTTTCAGTGCCTTCTTAGATTCAGCCATGAGGTAAATAACTGTGCATTGTTGATGAATGCACTGCACTGCACTGGGTTGCTTTGCTCCTGCTGTGACACTGCATAGTACTCTGTGTGGGTGATAGCAAGGGATGGTCCTTGCATGGTCTCTGCAGTGTGGGTGTGGTGCAGGGAAGGTGGCCCTGATGTACCTGAGTATTCTGTGTGCCTTGTTTTGTACTGACCAGTATCGATACAGAAGCAGAATGGTGAAATTTGTAAGGCTGCTTGCTCAGCTGCTCTTTTGCAGTCAAACAGGCAGGCAATATAGGTCACCAGGTATCTCCTGTCTTTCAGATCAAACTTTTGTTGTTTAACATAGGTAGCTTGTTGCCAGATACTTGCTTTTCAAAATGTTAAACTCAAAAGTTGCTGTAGGGAGCTCTGGAAATATCTGGCTTTGTAGATCAGTTATTTGTTCTTGAGTGTGGGAGCTGCCTGATACTTTCTGTGATCAGGTTGCATCAGGATATGCGTGTTTGGTTTTTTTAACAAGAACATTATTATTCATTATAACTTCATGGTGGATGATGAATGAGGTATGTGTGTTTTGCTATGACTTACCCTCCTATTCAGAATCCTGTGTAAGGGGGGAGTCTAAGGAAGAAGCAGGCATGGGTTAAAAAGGAGACTGCAGGATTCTTTCAGGGGGAGTGTATAACAGATCCCAAGGATCAGTTTATGAGAACATGGTACTCGCCAATCTGTACTGAACTTTTCCTTCCAATCCTCTAGGGAAGGGTGAAACACCTCAAAGGCATCCAGCTACCAGCTCAGTGATGTAAAGTATGTGTGTCTGGGGAATTTCTTGATGACTGCTTCAGGCAACCAGTTTAAATTCTTGTGCATGTGATTTAGTAATGACATTTTTTCAGTGCATTAAGTGCAAAGGCTAGAGAGGGTAGCATTGTTTCCTGCCCTGACCAATTGCCGTGCTCATAGCTTGGGGCATGTGGCATGCTCCTTAGGGCATCCATAAGTAGAAGCTGTTTGGAAACCAGTTTTATTGTGTGTGGGGTGAGAACTTGTCCCTCGGAAGCGTGTGCTTTTGTATGAGATGGTGTTGTCTGTGTATAATTCAAGTATAACCGGGTGGTAACTGAGAATGTGGGACAGTAAACCTGTTCAATAGAAGTGTTCATGAACGCTGGAATCACATTTTTAGAAGCTGTGTATGTTATAGTGGTGGCCCAGTGAATGGTACAGGTTCCTCCTAGCCCTGAAGTCCCAGCTACTCCTGCTGTAGGCACTTTGTCTTCTCATGTGTGCTGTGTGAAAGGTGCAGCTCTTACACATTGTCAGGTGGAGGAGGAACAGGGTTCAGGTGGCCTCCCCAGCCACCTTGTGAGCCTGTGTGCTTTTCTGTGGTGACTCTTGGAATCCACTAAAAGCATTGTGCCACTAAGGTTGGCACAAGCAGCAGTGACAGAGATGGTGAAAACTTGCATGGCTGTGCTGGTGAAGGACTGAGAGCATTTTCCATCTGGCTGTGGATTATCACTGTTGTGCCTGACACTTAAGCTGTTCTCTGGGGTGCGCTTACGCTATCGGAGAATGGCTGTGCTCTTTCTGACAATGAGGTGCAGAAAGCAGTCAAAAAAAAAAAAAGCAGTAGAAAAGAGGCTGGAGAGCTGTCTGGGGAAACATTGGGAAGCTGCAAAAATACGACATACAATGGACTGGTCTCACTTTAATGTGTTGTGTCTGCCCCAGAGCCTTGCTGGATGTATTGCTGTGATTTTGAGGTATTTTGTACAGTCTAAGAAATTATGTTTGAGGAGGATGGAAGGCAGTGCAACAGTTTGCTCTTCCATATGAGAATATAAAACTGATTTCTTGCCATGTGTGACTGTTGGAAGCATGATGGTTATCATAAGAAATGTGCTTAGCATGACTTCTACACATCTTCTATAGCACTATAAAACCCTCTCATCCCATCAAAGCAATATGTGAGCTGTGCCTGAAGGGGGAAAAAGCAGGTGTAACATGCTTCACAACTGCCAGGGTGGGAAAAACATAACCTCAGCAAGAAAGGCAGTCACCTTTTATTCACAGAGGCATAAGATTTGCTCTAACTCTGGGATTTTGGGGCTGAAGCATGTTACTCAGAGATTGAATCTGTGGGGAGGAGTTGGTGAAGAGTGGTGAGATAGACTTGTCAGCAGCAGTACTGTCTGTCTGGTGTTAGTCATGCCAGAGAAGCCTTCTATTGAAGTCTGTAGAACCACCCACCTCTTCTTTTTGACCCCAGTGCGTGAGAGTGACATACAGGTTCCCAGTAGTCACTCAGATCCCTGAGACAGAACTGGGGACTTCCTGGGCCAATTCAAAAAATGCTTAGGTGAATAAAAGCACTAGCATTAATACGATTAATTAAAAAAAAACTTACTTCCTGTTCCCATCCTGCCATTGCCATTCCCTGCTCTCATACTGTATGAGAGCAGAACTTGGTATGTTTGTGGTGTGGCCTGGTGCCAGTTTAACCTCTTGGTTCCCTATTAGGCAGTAAAGCAGAACCATTTTTTCTCCATGCTGATTTCCTGTCATTGTGTCTTGGCCATTCAGCTGGCAATCAGTATATCTTACTGGCAAGGGCTGGGTTGGACCTTTGAAAGTCAACTGTCATACGTACTGCAGCTTGCTGTCTTCATGCTTTTACCTGCAGTTTTCCTCTCTTACTCTGCTTCCAAATCCATGGCTGCTTTGAAGCACTACAACATGAATGAGACTCTGCAGAGACATTCTCAACCCTCAGTGTTCTGAAACAGCTCCCATTGGCAGGGCTCGGGTATGCGTGCATAAGCAGGGATTTTGGTCTTTCATCCAGATGAGTCTTTGATTTGTCATTCTATCTATGTAGACTGGAAATGTGTTCAACCCTGTGAGGTGAGAAATGACAGCAAACCTGTCATTTTTCTACTGTATTGGAGCCAAGATGGGAAGTGTTGGCAAGTGAAAAGACCGTGTCTTGGCTACACTCACTGCAGTGAACACCACTAGTGTGTGTCTCCATATCACCTGTCTGTCAGTCAGATTGGAGGGGTTTCAAGTAGGTCTCTGACCAGGTCCCAGGGCTTACTGGGAGCACCAGGGTGGATAGTTGATAGGCGTGTGAGGCTGCAGGACAGACTTCTTAAGCAGCAACTTTTTCCATATCCTTCTAGATAGCTTATGTGGTCAATGTGAAGGCAGGGATGACTTGATGGATCAGCTGATTGCTTCTTTGGCAGTCTGCTTGACTTGGCAGTGATTGTGCACTGCTGCAGTGTAGGACTTGCCCTTCGGGATAGCACAGGTGGGCTCTGCTCATCTGTCCTGTGCATGGCCCTCATTTTTCAGAGGGACCCATGTGAAATCTTGTATGTGTCACATAGCATAGCGTGGTTGGGCAACTGGTTTGCTCTGCTCCTTCCATGAGCACAGTGCTGGATGGCTGGAGAAATTTCGCACAGAATACTGATGTTTCCTTTTATAATGCGGAGGATGACTCTCATGTCCTACAGAGGTGCTGAACCAAGGCCAATTGGCAGTGGATGAAGGACTTCTGCTTTCCATGTCCTCTGGATCAGGCAGCCAGGGCGCTTTCTACTCCTCCCTGCAGCATATGATGCTAAGCATTTGAACTTCACTGCTGCTGTAAATGGAAGTTGTGCTCTTACATCTTCACTGCAGGAGCTAGCCCATAAAGGCCTCTGAGAGATGAGAGAGTGAGAGAACCATGTATGGTCTCTGCATCCCAGCTGAGTGCTCTTTTCTTCATCATGGAAAATGATGTGTACGTCCTAGAGACCTGTTTCCTGGCCAGATTCCGTGGCTCTACAGCAGCCAAGTTTTTTTTGCTACCCAAGTACGTACTTACCTGTAATCCCCCTCACTTTATTTAAATCTACCCTTCAGTACATGGTAAGTTAGTTCTGCTACTTAAACGTATTATCCCCAAGAAAACTGTAAAATTTGACTCCATGGGTGAAAAAAAAGCAAGCTAATTTCTTAACTGCTAAACAATGCCAAAAAAAGGAGGCCGTTTAAAGCTGTGTAGACCATATCTATGCCAGGCTTTATCTCAACAGAAAATACTTAATTTCCTGAGGAAAACTTGGACTGCAGCCAAAATCAGTTCCAAATTTTTAAGCACATGTGTGCTTCCAGGTGAGTTTCCTACATGTCTTACCTGGTTTGCGAGATGTGGACATCTCCCACTTAGGAAGTCGGGGAGAGCAGTAGCCCAGATGCAGGCATGTGGTGGTAAGAGGAGTGTTGGGGGTATGTTTGTTCAAGCCTCTGCCTTCCCTCTAGCCCTGCTTGTGGTGTTGCTGTACAAGAGGAGCATCTCCACAGGAAGCATTGGCCTTGGCCCCACCTGGTTCTGTGCACAGAGTGAGAGGCCCTGTGCTTCGTCAGTGCTTGCTCATCAGGCACCCTTTGGCAGTGGCCCTTGCAGGCGGCTGCACTGTGCAGTGAAGGCTGGCTGGGAGCAGCGGGGGAGTACAGTCATGAACACCAGTGTTTCAGTCTGTTTTAAAATGGTCAGCATGTGGAAGCTTGCTGTTTCCCAAGGGTTTTGTTGGGCCGTTGGGGAACTCTGGCCAGAGATGAGACTATTTCCAGCTGTGGTGAGCCAAGTGTGAACTCACTCTGGGCAAGATGCCCAGATCCACTGGTTTTCTTGCCAGAAATCCTCGCCCTCCAGCCAGTGATACCAAGCTCAGTTTCTGCCAGTCCTCAGCTGAAGACCTCTGAAAGGAAAAGAGAACAAGGAGGCCAAGCAGAGCAAAATACTGCTATGGGGGGCAAGGGGAATAACTGAAGAGCTTCTGCAGCGGGTACGGTGGTGGTGTGTCACCACTGAGGGCTGGCTGTTGTGGGTGAGGGCTAGCAAGAGGTGTAAGAGACCTGCTTTTCCTAGGGAGAGGAGACATGTAAAAGTGGCTGGTGGTGGTGCAGGGGATTGGCTTTTCTTGGCTAGGCAGAGCTACCTGACCCACAGGGCCATGCCATACTGCTGGCGCTACCATCAGGGTGGTCACCAGTGAATGAGTATTGTTGCCTTCATTGTGATTTCAACACACTGGGGATTTCTTCTGTAAAGTAGGATATTGCTTTCCTCTTTTGTGGAAGGTGCCCTTCAAGGTGGAGAGGCTGTGTGTCTGGTAGTCTTGCCTTCCTCGTATCTGGGAGTCTTCTTGCCTTTCTCAGAAAAGGCATGGCCACAAAAAACTTCATCTTCCAGAGCTGGCAGTCCTTCTTGTTGCAGTCTCTCCATTGGGATAGGACTTCATGCAGGGATCCATTGGTCCAGTTGCTTTTCTGCAGAGTGCTCTGTAGTCAGACTGTGAAAGAGCAAGGAGGTGTATGTGTCAGCAGGTGTGGAGGGAGCCTCCCTTCCCATTACTTGTATGGATTTCTGGTCCTCCCAATGCTGGCAACAATTGCTAGTGAAATTTCTGCTCTTTTTGGTGAGTGCCTTTGGCTTTTGGAGTGTGGGTGGTTGTATTCAGCTGTTTGGTTCAAGCTAGGAGGTCTCTGTTAAGACTTTCCAAAAGGCCTGTATTCAGGGCTTCCATGCTGAAACAAAGCATCTCAGGCATGATACCATGTCAGTAACTTAGCATGCACACACCTGCCTGCACCATGTCTTTTGGGTCCAGTCATGGAGAAGTTTTGGAGCTGACGGGATCAGTGCATTAACAGAAGACCTTCTGTTCCTGCAAACACACCTCCTCCAACGCTGATAATTTTCATGAGCCAGCATATCATTTAGTGACACATTACACCTTGCTGTTGCAGCATGTTGCAAGTAGTCTGACCCAGCCAGCTACTAACGGCCTCCTACAGGGTGAACTGCTGAAATCTGTTTCTATCCTAAACTCAAAGGAGTATTTCCCTCCCCCTCCTATAATGGCTTGTTTCTTTAAAGCTGTTAACTGGCCATAATCCAATCATTACTACTGTAATTAGTGAACTGCTTACAGTAACTAAAGCACTTGAAGAGGAATATCCTCTGATTGCAGAGCTTGGAACAACTTCTGCCTGCAGTCGTGTGAGAGGTAGTTACTGCTGATGGCTCAGGGGTGGGTGCCGGGGACACAGGGCAAGCCTGGCACAGCTGCCACACTGCCTCTTGTGCCAAGCCCCAGCTGGCGCCATGTGGCCTTTCCACAGCAGGGTGATGCCTCAGAGCCCCATGGATGTGAGATGCTGTGCCTAGTTTAGGGTGGTGATTTGCTGTCAAAAAGGAGCCTTCTTTTTGCAAGCTGTGGCAGAAGACAGTGGCTTTGGGTGGAACTTTCAGGGCAGCTGGTGGCATTGAAGGTGTGATGTATTTGTACTTAACGTTTGGTTTATACAGGCTAGAAAATCACTGTTGCAGCAGGCTCAATGTCTTCTTGCTGTCAGGGTACCCTCTTGTCCCAGTGTGTGATGCCTGTGCTCTCCCTCCACCTGCCAAATCACTAACTTCATAGGCAAGGCCAAGGGACTTTAGCTCCTGGCCCTGCACATCCATTCCTGCAGGACTTGGGATTTCCAGGCAGACACATCCCTCACTGCACTCTTCAGCCACTTTTCCTCTTGGGAGCAATGAGAGAGCTTTCCTGAGGGCTTCACCTGCTCTCCCCTTTATACCCTGACAGGAGGGCAGTGCCAGTATGCTTGTCTCTGGCCTTTGTTCTGTTTCCTCATGTTTACCTCCTGAGATGAAGCCTGTTGTAACTTGAGCTCTTCCTTCTTGGGGAGGAGGAGGGCCATGGTGAGGATCAAGTGTGGGCAGCTTTTGAAATGGAGGGCCCTGTTGGAGAGGAGGAGTGAGGGTAGATGAGTACATACAAGTACAGCAAGCAAAGGCTGTGCAGTGGTAGAATACTTCGTTGCCCAGCTGCCAGCCATGACTTGGCAGGTGTGCTGTACTCGGCAGCTGAGGAGGGTATTTGTTGGCAATATTTGGCCTGTGATGGGGTCAGAAAAATTAAAAGTCTTTCTGGCCTAAGGAGGAGGTTTTTAAAAAAAAAACCACAACAACAACAATACTCAAACCAACCAAATGTGACTACTGCCACCCCCCTCAAAAAAACTCCCCAAAATAACACAAAACCCATCCACCCAAAACCTACTCCCCTTGCAGGGTTTTCATTTTGCTCTTGAGCAGTTAATGTGTAGTGTCTCCAGGCTTTATTCCTGTGTGGTGCTGGGCATTAGAGGCAGGTCTGCACCATGGTCCCTGGCACATGAAATGGAGAAAAACAACCTCTGATGAGAATGAATTTCTTCAATGTGCTCTGGATTTAGCCTAGGAGGGAAGAGATGTTCTCACTCCTTTGGACCCTGTGCATGTTGTCAGCTTCCACCACTGCTGTCTATATACTTAACTTGTCCTAGAGCTGTGTGAAAGGTTGAAAATGTACTTGTTGCCATATAGGTCAGAGTGGTCAGTAAGGTGGGGAGAAGTCCTGGAGCTCCAGTGGCCAGAGATCTATATGGTGGGCACCGTGATGTGCCAAGATGTCTGCCTGCTGGCCTGAGCAGAGTCTGCCTGCTGCCTTGCCCTCTGCCTGTGCACTGCCTGCATCTTCCTGTGCTCTCTTGTTGGGCTTGTATCCTGCAGGGAATTGGGGAAGGGACCGTGTTTCTGCTGTGTTTGTACACCTCCCTGCACCACAGAACTCTGATCTTTGAGTGTGGTGGGTCCCAGATGATGCAAGGCGACAAGCGCTGCAAAGATGGTAACAGATTTTAATTGGATCTTGGTTTTTGTTGCTTTTACATGTTACCTTAAGACCACTTGTGCCGATTTCAGTACATCCTGTTTGTGATACTTGCATGTAATGCACTTGAATCAAAGAAATGATTTACAATTCCATGTTCTTTTGCACTGCCACCATGTGTTTGACTTGGTGTTGGTTTTAGGTGCTGGTGCAGCCACTGTAAGCACACCTTGATTGAGTGCTCCCAAGTATCTCTTCAGGACCAAGTCTAGTGATGGACCACTTCAAAGTGGTTCTTCTGTATTTCTGTAATGTTTAGCTTCAGATGTTTGCTTTCAGTATGTTGCTACAAACTTGAAACTATAAATAACCCTTTATCCA
>NW_008239553.1:12404943-12433336 GCF_000691975.1 Corvus brachyrhynchos
ATAGAGAACCCTTTATCCACTCTCTTTCAACTCTGCGAGCGTAGTACAGAAATATTTGGTTGTGTGTTTCTGATGTGGGTTTAACTAGAGAATAAAATCACAGCATATTATTTTTTGTTAAATTTTGCTTTGAGTTTAAAGCAATCTTATAGTACTCCTTGATATATTTTTCTACCTATAAATCCCTATCCCAAATTCTACCTCCTCCTCTTCTTCCTTTCTTTTCTTGCCTCACCTTCATTAACAGGCGCTGGGAAGGGAAATGTGTTCCCATCTTATTCTGCCATTGTGTTCAGTGATCTCATATGCTTTGGATTGAAGATTGCTGTTCTGCTTAGGTGAGTTGCTGGCTTTCATGGTCTGATACATTAACAAAGTGATGTGCTGCTGGAAGGAGCTTTTGAGACTTTTTGTTAGTAAGATTTTAATAATTACCTTCATCTCTTTCATGTAGGGACTATTTTGGTGGTGTCACTGTCCTTCAGAGGTTATTTGGAAACACCCTCCCCACTGGGAGTGGGCTTCAGCAGCCCCTGAGCAAGCATTGCTCTGCTTCTGAGTGGGGCAGCAGTGGGGAAGCTTGAGGTAGAGGAGTGTTTGTACTGAGCACAGTCAGGCTGTGGGAATTCAAGGTGTGTATTCAGGGTGCACAGCCCATCCAAAGAAGCAGGTCTCTAGGCAAAGAGCAAAGTTCTTCATCAGTGCTGGAGCAGTGTACACAAGTACACAGTCAGAGGTGTCCTTTGGGTAAGCGTGCCTCTGGGAATGAGTATTGTCCTCATGCTATCGCAGAGGCAGGCATCTGCACAGCTCACTCGGGTTTCTGTTCCACTCTGACCTTCCTGTGTGATGGCTTGGTAGATCATGTTCTCCTATGACCTCTTCTCATGTGAACTCTTAAAACAGTTTTGTAAGGGTGCTTATTTGCCATGAAGCTGCAGTGCCCAGAACAGCCATCACCCTTCTGATCTTAGTAGAAGAGAACAGAATACAAATATTAGCTTGACATGCTTGTTTCTGTCAGGCTAACTGGGATTTAATTTACCCCCCATTTGCTGCTTGCTTTGCTTTCCCAAGAAGATATTAGTGGGCAAAATATTTCACATATGTATATTGGGGATAATACACTCCAGAGCTCTTAATGTAGTTTATATAGTGCTTATCTGCTTTTTGGCTTGTAAACTTTGCTACTTCTGCAGCCTTACAAAAGGGGTGAATAAATGTATTGTGTAATTGCTGTCTGTAAAGCAAATTCCAGAGAGTTTGCCAGAGGGTGACATAAAGTATATTCAAATTTACAGTCCCTGATGATTCCAAATACCCGCCAAAATCTTGTTTCGCACCTAATTTATTTAACTTTGGCATATGCAAGTGCTGAATATTCTCCCTTCATCCATTTACTTGGGACAAGACTCACTCCAGATGCAGTTTCACAGTCTTTAGTCCAGTCTGACTGTGCTTGTCTGTCACTTTTTCTCAGCTGGACACACTCTTGATCAGTACCTGCATGTGTTATGGAAAAGTGAGTTTTCAGCCAGATCAGAGTTGATCACTACTGAGCCTAAGGTTAAAAGAAGGAGGTAGCAGAGTGGGGAAAGGGAAGGGTAAGTTCAGAGTGGGACTGCTCACTTTACTGGCAGCTTGTCAATGAAGTGGCCGATGTCAGCCATGAAACCAGTCCCTTTGGAGCTGCAGCAAATGGAGAGGGGACCTGGCTCCTGGCAGCCAAAGGAGCTGGAGGTTTGTGCTTTGTTCCAGGCTTCTGAGTACCGGTTGCTATGTTGGAAAGCAAAGTGATGCTTTCCCCTCTTTATTTAAGCCCTGCCCAAATTCCTTGAATTTTTGCACCTTGGACCAGGTGATAGTTCTAGTTTGCATGTAAAAAGAATAGAGTGTCCGCCAACTCTCCGTAGGTAGGAATGCAGCTTAAAAGCTGCCCTCCTCTAGCCATGGGAGATATCTGAGATTGAGGAAAGGTTTTTAAGCAGGGAATGGAAATCTGCCTGACACAAGTTAGTCATGTTGGAAGCAGTGAGACTGTGCTTACTGCTTGGCACAGTAAGTGGGCTGAACTAGCAATGGCTGTCTAAGAAATAGGGGTTCCTTCCCTTCCTTGCAAGGCACAGCCTCTGCATTGCTTCCACATTTACTACTTGTGGACATGAACTGTGAGCCAGATGAAAAATCTTAATTTGTGTTAAAATTAACTTACCAAAACAATAAGAGGAAGAAGAATTGAACCTAGATAGCTCTCCACAGTGAAGGAGCAGCAAGAGAATGTTTTTTTTCTTAGACTCTCTCCAGCTCTTTCCCAATCTTGACTGTTTTTGCTGTGGAAATAAATACCAGCACATCTGTGTTCTGAACATCACATTGCCTGGGTCTCCAGGCACTGACCCTGGACTGGGATTTGGCATCTGTCTCAGTTTCAAGTCCAATGCAGTCTCCTGCCTTCTGGAAGTGAGTACTTGATGGCTGGTCAAAAAGTTGCTACATGGCAGCTGCTGAGCTGCAAAAGAAGCTGCTGCTGTTGCCTATGCAGGAACATTAACTGCATCCTCTTAGGCCCTGCAGAGATTGCCAGAGCTCAGTGCAACTCACATGAACCCAGTTGCTGAAGCTTTGAGGCAGCAAAGCTGCTCAGCAAGTGCAGTCTTCAGCCCTCCAAGTCTGAAAGCTCAAAACCTGAAGACTGCCATGCTGCTTTGCAGAATACCAGACTTCTTCCATGAACAGGTACCAGTACCTGATCCCCCATCTTTAAAGAGGGGCCAGGCTGCTGTAGAGAGCTTGGGGAACACAGGGTTGTGCTATGGGTGGTTGGCCCCTCGTGCCTGGTAGCTGGTGCTTCCTTTTTGGCCAGTTGCTGCTACAGTGGGAATTCCCTGTTAGTAGGGAGATGCTTTGCTCTAGTGGCTCCACTGGTGGGTGCCTGGCTCTTTATCCCCTGTCCAGTGCATAATGCTCTGATCTGATCTGCTTTTGCTACCATGTCACTGTTCATAAGAACATCTATTGCTCTGCTAACTGATGCTTCAAATATAGTTCAAAGTCAGCAGCATGAGCATTTCAGGGCTCTGTGCTGTTTTCCTGGGTAGACCTCAGCCTGCAGCAGTCCTAAATACAGAGAAACCACACAGAGAGCCGGAGACAGGCTCTAAATTATCAGGGTTGGGTTCTTAAGCATCAGGAAATCAGGGGAAAAAAGTGCTAGAGTAGCCTGCTAAGCAGTGCAAACGACTTAACAGTTTTGGCAGCTGAGAAGGGAAGAAATAAATTCTAATTCACTTAACAATACCTTACCTGTGTGCAGAAATGAGCTGGCTGGCTCATGGCATGGGAGGCTGTCTAATGTGGAAATGACTAACTTCCTCTGGCAGTACCAGTACGCTGCATAGGATGTAGGAGGTAGGATGTGAGGAGGTCCTGGGCCACTAATAAGCATAGCTAGGCATGTTAAGTATCAAGTTGAATTTAATCTGTGAAAACTACTTTCTTAGTTGGATTGTCTGATTTCTGCAGGAAGAAAATATTTCTCTTACAAGCACAATGCTCTGTGGCTATCTGACTGCATAAGAGGAAGTAAGACTGTTGTGAAGGTTAGGTCCTATGTGCCTTGATAATAGGATATGTGATCCCATGGAAAGCAAGAGAATCCCACGGGAGAGGAGGACTGAAATTCTTTACTTACTGTCTTCTAGCCTGCTGGTTCAGGTCACTTTCTCTTCACAGCCTGTGGTGGGTGCTGGTGTAAGGTTGTGTGATTGTAGCTGCGTGATGTGTGAGCAATTGGAGCGGGGGCACAGCGAGCAATTCCCTGTGCTGGATGCTTGTGTAGCAGCTGTGGCGTCCCTGGGTGATGGCCAGCACCTACTGTAGTGTGTAACAATTGCGTGATTGCTTGCCGAGGAAAGGGTTGGGACAACTATACCCTTGCCCTTCAAGCCCACCCGCTGTTTATTCAGCTTGTTGGGAGTGGGATTATTTCTTCCTGGCCCACAGACAAGATCAGCTTGAGCCTCTCACTGCAGCATCTTAATTACCCATAGTCTTTTCCCTGGGAAGCTGCATGTAGTATTGCCCAGTTGTGTGCTTGGGTCAGAGCAGGGGAGATCACCGAACAGCAGACTTCCAGGCTGCTGGTTATGGTCAAAATTGCATAAATCCTTCTGCAACCTTCTGTTGTGTGGATGTGGCTCATCAGAGGAGACAGCAGCAAGCACCAAGCTGAGGACAAAAGGCCAGTAGGTTTTTGGAGACTGTTTTGCTGTTCCCACTGCAGCTTTGTGCTGATGCGCAGCTGCCAGCAGGAAGAGGGTTAAGCCCGCATATCACATGGCATGATTCTGTTTACTACATATTTCTCATAATCGGGACTGGCATCCAAATCCAGATGATTAGCACTTAACCAGAGACCCTGAAACAATGTGTGTCAGGTTTGTATTCCTCTGAAGCTATGCAGTCTGCCATCATTTCTCTTGTCGAGACGTGGTTCTCTCTGCAGCCTTCAAAGGGAGCTATGGGGAGAGCAGAAAATGAACAATTTTATGATGAAGACTGGATTGGCCTGAACTTCATTCATCTTAGTCTAAGCTTGAAGCCAGGGTAATTTTGCCAGGAATCAACTTACACTATAACAACTTGATCCCTACCAAAGGAGATTCTTGCCTTACCCTGGTCTGAGATTAGAGCACTGGCTTGATAGCGATAGTTGGGGAAATGAGACTGTGCCTCTTGGCTTAAGAGTTTGGATGGATATTTTTCAGTGCTGAGTACAAGCTGTGGCGGTGGAGAGCTAAGTATAAAATTCACGTTAGTTTTTGAGGTGTGGTTTTGGATAAGAGGAAAGGTGTATTTTCACAGCACAGTCTATACCTTATTCTTGCTATGAGCATGGGCATTACTGTAGCAAGCTTCCATGGGGCCCAAGGCAGGTTGTGATTTACGTTTCTACTACTCCTTCTGCACAAGGCAGTTGTCTCTGTTTCTTTCTCTCTCCTAACAAAAACATCTCTGCCCATACACATACACAACACGTGGCTTTTCCTTTCTCTGGTGGAGTAGCAGTTCATTTGTAAAGACCTGCTTTGACCTCCTTAGAGCTTCGACACGTGGCAGCAACCTGCAGTGCTGCCATTTCTGAAGACAGATTGCAGAAGTCTGTTTTCCCCCATGTTTCTAAAGGTCTTTTTCCACCCCCCCTGCTTTCTGTCTTATCTGAAAAGTCACATCATCATCCATGGATAAAGTTTGTACGAATTAAACACGAGAGGGGAAGGATGAAGAGGTGTACCTTTCCCCCCCTTCTCTGTGATGAAGCCAATGCTAATGGAAAAAGAATTTCTCTTCACAGTCCTGTTATTGGGATCTACCTTCTTAGAAAACTCTTGGGCTGAAGGGAATTAGAAGAGGTTTTCTGATCTAAGCACAAGCTTGAAATAAACCTGTCAATATGTCTGCTAGTAATGTCAGAAGGACCCTCCTTTTTCTTTCTCAACCACAGTGAGTTTTTACTCTTTTGTACTTCAGGAGAAAAGGAGATGAATTCCTGCTTTCTGTTCTGTTGAGTGCTGGCATGGCTGCTAACGTATGGTACTGTTTCTTAGCCACAGATATTAAAAGTATAGCACATTGAGTCTATCTTGAATTGTCTTTTTTATTTTGGTCTTACACTGAACTGCACTACTGTAAGAGAAAGAGAAAGCTACTTGAACTTCCAGAAATACTCTCAAATTTCTCTAACTAGAAAACTTGTGGTGGATGGCTTAGGGTGCTAGCAAGATATGTATTTTCATTAGATACTGACAGACATTGTGTGGACATTTTTGGAATAAGGTTTTTAGGTTTTCTGAAAAAAGCGACAGTAAATGTTCCTTGACTGTTTGTACCAAGGTAATTTGACTTCCACATGGTAACTTAACACTGCTGTCATCTGCATGTACCTTGCCTCACTCAGATGATTCTTTATTTGAGAAAACAGACAGCACACATGATGGCAGTGATCATGACCTGCATGTCCTGCCATTTGAGTTACCTATTTCTCTGGTTTGAATCAGACTGAACAGCCATGCATTTTCTTACGTGTAACCATTAGGACAGTAGTCATGTGTCAGTTGTGATACTAAGCTGAACTGCAAATGTTTTGCTTAGCAACTGTTGCAAAGGAAAATTGTCAGGCAACAGCAAAATCAGGAGTGGTGAGTATGGAAGGCACTCTTTGTGAGACATGAGCTGTACTCTGATGTGTTATCTGTGACTAAGTGATTTGGCATTTTCTTACACAAACACATAAGAATATGAGCGTTTATGAACAGATATCAAAGCAAGTTCAGTCTTAATTCCTTAGGTCTGCCTATGCTCTTGCTAACCTGGGTATAGTAGATACTTGCAGGCAGTTTACCAATACAAGGCAGCAGGGTCAAAAGCTTGATGGGGTGGTAACTTCTACTACCAATCCTTGGGGAGCAGTGAGGAATTTCAGTGTCCATCCAGCCGTGGTAACTGAAGAAAGCTGGTTGTCTTAGTCATTCTCCATCATGAAACCGTTCGTTTTCCTGTAAAATACAGGATGTACCTGAGAGGACTATGACCAATACTGTATTTGAGATTTCCCTTCTGTGGGATTACACCAAGGTTGATGGCAATGTAAGTACGAGTGTGAATGAGGTACTGGTGTGTCCTCTCTTAAGTATGGAGCAAGACAGGGCAAAATGATGAGTGACACCATGTGGTGTCCGCAGAAGTCCTTGTTCAGTAGTACTGGCTGTGGAGCCGGAGGGTGAATCTACGGTGAAGTAGGCTTTAATTTTGTCATTTATAGGTGTGCACATATTACAGAGAACACTGGGTTTAAAGTCTCCATGAAGGGGGCTAAGCCAGCAGTCTTAGGGCATAAAGTCCAAAATAAGGAATCGGTACTAAGCTAAACAACTGCTTTAAGCATTTATGTTAAGGAGTGTCTGTGTTCATGTCTCCTGCCCTTGCTGCTGTAATCTTAACAAGAGACTGTCTTAGGAGAGCCATATGCATAGCAGTTGGGTATCAGAATACAAATACTGTCAAGGTAAGTGCACTTTCATTAGGTGTTACTTATTCATGGGAGAAATGACTAAAGGCAAAAGAAACCTACCTTGAACTGGCACATGTGATGTGCCTCAGAGTGTGTGGGAGCCTTTCTACTGGGGTAATCTGTGAGAGGGTGCTTGGTACATGTCTTACAGACTAGTTTTTACTTGATTATTAAATTCTATGCAAAAAAAAAATAGATAAAATAGTTATGTAAGGAATACTCAAGGTACAGCCTAGTAGTAGTCTGCCCAGACTGCTTCCCCAGTCTTGAAGCAGAGGTTTTGTTTTTCCCAGTATCCTGCTGCTGCAGTAGTGAGGTTTTACAGTACTTCCATTGCCCTTACAGGCCAGGGCTCAGTTGGAACCAGAGCATTCTCTCCTCAGTACCTGCCCTTTCTTTCTTGCCTGTCTCAAACGTGGATCATGTGGACGGGGGAATCGCTGTTTTTCCTGCGTGACAACACAGCTCAAGCAGAAGCTCTCCAATATGAAAGCTTCCATGTTTGAACCAGGCCATGCAGGAAACTGTTCTCAGCAAAGTGTTACCTTTTTCTAAAATTTGCTTCCTACCTGTGGCCAGGATATTTCTGCAAGTCCTGTCCCTTCGGATGGAAGGATACCAGACATCATGTGGAGAGAGGACCCGTCACTGTGGTGGGTCTCAGCAAATCTGGTCTGAGCACTGGTGCCACTTGCTGTGCTTTCGACTTGCAGTTACGTCATTCTGTCTGCCCTGTATGGTTTTGTGTCCTCCTATTAGGAATACTCCTTGTTGCAAGCTTACAAATAAAGATAGAATTCCTGGACTACATTTATTTTTCCCTGTGAAACCACTATTTTCACAGGGTTACCAAAATTGGCTTGCATGGAAGGCTTTCAATGGTATGGAGACAAAATATTTCAAATATCCTTCCCTGCTTCTAGCAGAAGGCCCATTTATCTTCCTTGCTTAACATTCCCTTGCACAACACTTGATACAAGCAGGCAGTGATGAATAAACTACTGGATGTCCTACCCTCAAATGAAATGTCTTGTGTAAATAATTTGCCTTTCCCAAAGCAGAGACCTCATGTTTATTGTTCACATCAGAAGTGGGAGCATCTCCAACCTCATTCCCTGCTGTACCTGTGGGGTTTCAGTCATGGTAGTAAGGGGTGTGTGTTGCTCTGTTACAGAAACAGTGCTGTAGCTGTTATAGTTGATCCCTTCTGTGTCTCCTTCATCACCATCTCGATGAGCATAGTGTTAAACAGGCCCTGGGGATTCTCCAAATCTGCTGGAGGAGGCAGGTGCTGCTGGCAGACACTGGAGCAGCCTGTGCTGTTGTTACTGACTCTCTTTTCCTTGATATTAATAAAAAAGACTGTTCTAAAAAAAAAAAAAAAGTGCTACTTGGATGCACCTGCTTTTCCAAAGGCTGCACAGCTGGTGGAAAGGAAATGGTGTCTGACAAGGGAACAGGGGTGTGTAAGCATCCTGCATAGCTTCCAGGGCCTTCACAGTGCAGGCAAGAGGGTTAGTTTAAATTAGATATAAGAAAGAAGGTTTTTACAATGAAGGTGATGAAACGCTGGAACAGGTTGCCCAGAGGGGTGTTGGATGGAAACATTCACCTGGAAACATTTAAAGTCAGATTGGATGGGGCTCTGAGCAACCTAATGTAGTTGAGGATGTCCCTACCCATTGCAGGGAGGGTGGACTAGATTGAAGGTCCGTTCCAACCCAATCTATTCTATGTTTCTGTGCATCACAGAAAACAAGGTGTGCCCATTGTCCTAGGTAAAAGTAGTAGTTCCAGCTACCCATTTGCAAGTATAAAGCAGCGGGCATCCTTGTACTTTGTTCTTCCTGACAAGCCAGACCGCAAAGGGCTTCTGTGGTCAGGAGCCACATCTGAGAGTTTCAAAGGCAGCATATGCCAGTTGGGGACCTTACAGCTAAAAGAGCATATATTTCAGATGAGATCAGAGCTTACTAGAATGGAAAAAAAAAATCTGAGGAAAGATATGAGTTAGAGATATGATTGCATGCATAATCACAGGCAAATAATGTGATGGTTTACACTGGCTTTGATGCCCTGTTTTATGGGGGGTGCTGAAGCACTACTTTTTGAAGTAGCCCAGTTCTGATATCCACCCAGAATTCGTGTCTTTGTAAGACTATTTCAAAACTTGCAATACACAAGGTAAAAAGTACCCCATTCTTTGAATGGTTTCACTTTTGTGTATGAGAGAAGGGCACCTCCCCATGCTGCCCTCAGAGCTGCTATTGTCACTGGTAGTTAATATGCAACCATAATGTCCACAGAAAATCTAGGTTTCCGCAATTATTTCTGTACCTTGACAATGTCTTTTCCAAGAGTGGCAAGGGAGGGGCAGGAAAGGAGAGATTTCCTTTGTATTGCCTTAAAAGAGCTAAGCAAACTAACTGTAAGCCACAGAATATAGATCTGACCTTCATTTAACTCAAACTCTGCATAAAATCTGCTGTAAATATATGGAACAATTGCTGCATAATTCTATCCAGCTCTTTGCTACTGAAGTGTAAAACAGAAGTACGTTAAACATCTCAGATGATTCAAGGCATTTGCTTACAAAAATGTTTTGTTCCTGCTGTCTTGTTGCAGGTTCAGGACCTCACTGTGCTCTGCATGCAGGTACAGCATGGAGCAGAGTGCTCTTACTGTGATGTCCATAAATTCTTGTTCATACTGTTCTTTCCTCACCTGTACTTGCAGTCTCACATGTCGGATATTGCCATTTGTTAAGGGAATGAGTTTGTGGCGCTTCCCTGTTTTGTCCCAGTTTATTTTGAGTTAATTTAGGATCTAGTAAGATGTTTGTGTAGTTCCAATACAGCAGAATCCTTGGGGAATTATCACCAGTGACTTTTGTCATTGTGTTACTCACATGTCTTTGATTAAATCTAGTTCTTCACAGCTGGACTTTATAAACCAAAATATGTTTACACCTTACTGATCATCATCTTTTTCTGTATCACTAGTAATTACACCAGGTGATACTTGTGCTTGTATGACATTTTGTGTAACCCCCTGCTTAGTTCTCTCCATGATGGAGACTGGCCACTTTATGCTTTCATTTTCCATCCTCTAGCTCGTTCCTATTCCAGAAGAGCTGTTTCCCTGTGAAAACTCAATTATGTCAATGGGGAAAATAAGCCAAAAGTTGGGCAACAAAGAGGAAAGGTGCAAACTGCATCTCATTTCTAGATGTGTGGCAGAATGGGACAAGCCAAATAGGTTTGTTCCTTACCTAGACATCAGCACACTTGGGGCAGTGTAGGGAGCCAGAATTCATTAGTACTCCTGCTTGCTGAATGGCTTGCTATCAAAGAATGAATAGGTTAATATTTGACTTTGGGGATGAGGCATTACTTTTCAAGAAGAGCTGAAACCAATCAGAATTGAATACAGCAGTATGTAGGAAAATGTGCACTAGCATTATTTTGCATCTTTCAAGAATGGCACGTTGTTTGTTTTGTTACTATTGATTTGTTTGAGTTGCCTAGGACAGCTGATATATAGTGGTCAGTGGCTAAGGCAGCATCCTGGAAAAAAAAGCTCTACTGATAACCAAAGCAGCTGTGGGTTTTTGATAGCCCAGCAAAGAGAAGAGGAGCCAGGGACACTGCTTCCATGATGTTTCGACTTGATTCCATCTTAATGATTAGCCATGACCACTTAAAGCCTTCACTAGGAAGATGGTGTTGACTTAATGCCTGTGGCAGGTGCAGTCAGATAAGCTGTACTTCGGTAGCCGGCACATCTGAGAGCCAGCCATCTGGTAGTGCAGATGGAGGGGCACTACTCTTTGGGTGTTGTCCTCTCCTGCCTTTTGCCACGAGACAGGATGTTCTGAAGTAATGGATTTCCATTCCTTTGCCTGGGAGGGAAGGCCTATGGTTGGATACCCATTTTGGTCACCTGACTAGAAGGCTGGTGGATTGCCCTTGGCGCTGCAGTTAAACTAGCTTCTTGGTGGGGCTTTCTTTGTGTTCATCAGGTCTGGCACAGTTTTTGAAAGCAAGTGCAAAACACTTTGTCTAAGTGGGAATTAAGCTCCTGTGTTGATTCTACCACAGGACTCTTCAGAGATAAAGACCTGAAGTACAATTTATCTCAAGGAGGAGGAAACTTTTCTAGGGCCATGGTTTCAGCTGCAAGATTCCATTTGCTCTCAGGTGAAAGGGTAGAGAAGCTGTGAGGGCTCCTGGCCCAGTAGTTGGAAAGCCAGGTCTCAGCCTTTAAGACTTTGTGAAGAACATGTGTTTCTTGGGGTGATCGAAGTGCATGGAGGGCTACTGAGTTCTCTGTTAAATTCAAGCAAGTGGGATAGAGATGAAGAACAGCATACAGGCCCTTTAAGAATAAATTGGCAAAAGAAGAACTCAGTATTTAAATTTAGTGCAGATGAAGAGGGAAAAAAATTCCCTACAGCATCTGGTTTATATTACTGCTCTCTGCCTCAGTAGAGGGTGTGTTTACAGTGAAGCTCTCTGGTGCATAACGAGGGGGCTGCTCAAGCTGTTTGTTTCTGGGGAACTCTGACCTGAGGGTATGCCTTGCAGCCATCTCCATGTCCTCCCTTTGGCCTCCTTAACTAATCCTACCTCAGATGTTGAGCAGAGTGGAGGGGTGCCCTGTTGGGGATGAGATGTCTGAGCACAGCACTTCAGCTTCTAGGGTTCTCCAATATTGCTTGTTGTCATGGCTTCTTCCCATTTTGCTCAGCCTAGAAATGGAAGCAAATAGTCCTCTTATAAGTTTATGCAGACATATTAGGAGTGGCTATGTACAAAGACTAGAACTGCTGATGTGTCTGTGTCCCAGCTGTTTTAATGCTTTGAACAGAGCTGGTCACTTTGGATTTTTCTAAATGCAAGTTTGAAGCTCAGTGTGGGAGGTGGAAAGAGCAGAAGAATGGCTGGGTTTTAGTTGTGGTGGAATTTCTATTTTGTGTGTATGTGTTTTGTTTATTAAAGTGTGGTTTGTGGTCTCTGAGCAGTTTCAGCAGAGCCCAGAGCCAAAAGGAAACCTGAACTAGTAGCAGTAGTGGGGTGAGCTGCTCATCAGAATGTAGCACAGCTTTGCATAGGTAGTGCTTTACAGAGGCCTGTGGTAACCTGTGCAAATGCTCACCTCCACCAGTAGCTTGTGCATCCTGTGGTGTATCTCCTTAAGAACTGACTGCACCTGTGGTCATGAGTGCTGTAAAAGTACAGCTGGACTCACAGTAAGCTCCTGTGCTCTGTTTGACGGACAGGGAGATTAAAAATTAATTTGATTTACATATCACCTGATAATATATCTTGTATTGTAAGATTTCATCATGTTCAAGGCTAAAATACAAATTTTTTTTAGACCTAGAGCTGTGGAAAAAATAATTCCTTGCCCACAGAGCTAGTGATCATTTCAATGTCTGCTATTTGAAACTTTTGGGAGTAGATGCCATATGCTTCCAGGCAGAAGGAAGAGAAATGGAAAATTCTATATTTATGTTCATTTATAATAAAGATTTTTCATACGGTCATTCTCTCCAGCTGCTGCTGGACCAAAACCGGTTGCCACCGCTGCTAGACTGAGATTAAAACTTGTAACACAAACTCTTCACTCAGCTATTGTTGCAATTTCCCTCATGCAAGAGTGCACAAAGCTAGAGCCCATCTTCCCTTTTTCCTCCTCCTCTTCTGGAACAAGTCAGAAGCAGTTACCGTCTTGCAATTTTCATCAACTCTTCTCTTTAAACAGTAGCAGAGACAAATAATTAATCTTTGCCTGACCCTACTCAAATTGGTCACCTCAACTGTTTGTCATCCATCTCCCTACAGGTGAATTGAAATTTAAACCCTACCCTTGCCTCTGTGCCATCCTCTTTCAGCAAACCACCATCTTGTGAGGTGTCATGTTCACTTCCCGATGACTGTCCTCCTAGAGACAGCCTGCTATCACTACATTCAGGAACTGCATGATTGATGGCAAAATGGGCAGCACTGTGTGTGTGCCCTTTTCCTTTCCGTGATGCTTTGGGGAATGCTGGTATGTAGGGGGTTGATTAGCAATTCTTCAGTTGTGTCTGTGAGGCGGTTTCCAAAGGGAATTGCATTTCCCATGAAGTGCACCCTCTAGACTTCTGTAAAGTACCATCCTACTGGGTAGCTTATTGTGGACAGTGCCTTTAAACAAGTTCCTGCAGAGCAGAAGAAAATGGGAGCATGAAGCATCTGAACTACAGTTCCCAAAAGACATCACAATTCCACTGCCAGAGCAAAATTCTCTAACTTGTAACAAAATATTTTTATTATATGCACCCTTGCTGTAAACAGATCCTTTTCTGTAGAGCAGAAAAAAGCCCGAATTCTCAGAGCTATCCTGAAACTCGCTTTTCTAAAAATGGGGTATTTGCAGCCATCAGTGGGGAACACAATTTAAGAAGAAAGTATATGGGAGTATGGTTAGGGTTAAAATGGAGCTACAGTAAGGAAGGGAAAATACTAACAAATAATGTACAGTTGCTTGTAAAAATTTACTTTTAGCTTTGGTTCTGCTGGGATTTTACTCTTCTTCTGTCTTTGCCCTTTTCTAAGATACTTGCATTAATGCACAGTAACTTGGGACATTTGTCATGGCACATAAGAATTGTTCCAATCCTCTTTATTCCAGCCTAAAGCTGACTAAAAAAAAAAAAAAAAAAAAGAAAAAGGCCATCTGAGGCTTTTTATTAGAAGTAGCTAAGACACTGTAAACTTGAAGGTGTATTCATTTTCCTTGATGAAAATACATGATTTTTCTTCTGGTTTTGGTCCTCTGCCTGTCTGAAGGCTCCTCTTAGTGAGGGAAAATATTGGAGTTTTTTCTCCCATTCCTTAACTGAGCTGTGGCAACAGTGCTAACGTGTTCATACTCAGAATGATGCCTCCTCTGGTCTAATGAAGAATGCACCTTTTACATCAATGGCCTTTCCTATAAATGGAAAGGCTTGGGATATGTGTGGAGCACAGTGAGAAAAAAAACCCCAGCATAACACTGGCACTCACCATTCAGTTTACGTCATTCGTCCTCTCTTGTGGTGAGCTCTTTGACCTCATCTCCTAGAAATGAGAAAATGCAGGAATTTGAATGTGTCTGTGGCTAGGGCTTAAATCACACTCTGTCCTCAGCCATTGGAGTTGCTACAGATCCAGCTCCTGTGTTCAAGTATTTCATGTGCTTTCCTGGCTGCCCTGTGTGCCAGTTTCCCCAGCCAGATGCAGTAGAGTGATGTTACTAATATAGGTTATGTTTGGGCTTGTCACATCTTTTCAAAGGGTGACTGTGGAGCAGAGCATGACTTTACGAGAAGGCAGACCTGGGCTGGTCCCCAAGTCCTCACCAGTCAATGGCAATGTCTGTTTGCCTAAGGCATTGATAGTGAGACTTGTGTCCCTTTGTTCTCTGTCTCTCAGAGAACACAGTTTGAAGCCTCCAGCATTCTGACATGGAAAAATAAAAAGAGTAAACATTTCCTGATGGGCTGAACTGGCTGGTTAGCCATGTTTTCCTCCCAGTTCCTTCTGCAGTGTGTTTCCTGCTATGTTCCCTTAGGTTTTCCTGTCATCAGGACGGTGAAAATCTTGCTGCTAGGTTTAAGAAGAGATCAATTTTTTCCCAATAGTATCTGGTAAAGTGTTCTGCGTGTCTGCTTTTAAATAACACAGCAGCTCCGTACGACTCCTTTGGACTTGGTTAGAGTCATCAGACATTTTCTGTCATTCTGCCACTCTCCCCCACAGTGCAGGGCCTGAACCCAACTCCCAGCAGTCAGTGGAAACATTCTCCTTGGTAGCATTTGGGTTAAGTCCAGAAAGTTTGCTGACTGCCTTTCCCAGGCTTTACCTAGGACAGCTATTCTAATAAGCTCAACACTCTCCCTAAGTATTGCAGATCCCTGGTGAATGTGTCTTTAAGTCTCGCTTCCTTTTCTCCTTTTCATAAAAGTTTTGGAAAATTAGACTATAAACCCTGTAGCACAGCCTTTTAAAATAATAAACAATACTAACAGATATTAGCTCAGAGCTACTGTGCTGCTAAGAACTGGAACTGCCTTTGCTAATGGTTCAGGTTGAATAAAAGATCAAAGAAAGAAGAAAACAAAAATACCCAACAAACTGGAATGTTTCTCTTCTGTTTTTAATCCTTGGTATCAGTCCCACATCTGACTTCCTTTAGATAGTGTTCCTTGCTTTGCTAAACTACATAAACAGTCTCAAGACAAAATAATTAAGATAAAAATAGATAAAAATATGAGGCTTTACTCATTAGATCAAGAAAGTGTTTAAAGATTGCATCTCCTTAAAGTTAAGTATATTGTCCTTAGATTCCTAGCCTGAATTTTTAAAGGCTGTGGGCAAGGCCAAGGAGCATGAGTTTGGAGCAAAGACAGCAAATTGAAGGATGCACAGGAGGGTGCTGTGCTGTCCTCAGCCAGGTGTTATGTTGGGTGAGCCTCCCAACATAACAGCATTGCCTCCACCTCTCTTAATGCAATTGCTGGTTTCTTAGGATGTTTGAAACATTGGACCACAGCAGTCTGGAACCGAACTCCTGCTGTAATTATGCCCTATCATCATTTTTAATCTTCAACTGTCTTTTTTTTCTTACTTTGTTTCAAGATCTGCATCCTGGCCTGAACACAACATACTGGGAAGACATGATGTGAGCTCCCCTTCTTTGCTCCATTGCACTACTGAGCCTCAGTTCCCATGTTTGCTGGGTACTAATCTCTGTGGGGGGCTGTGCCCTCCATGCCTGTTACAGCTCCTACCTTAGATAGCCATGGCTAAGCTGTGCTTTACTACCACCAGTGTTTCTGGCACCTTGGCTTAGATACTCTACACTGTTTTTCGCTGTGCTGTCCAGGTGTACCCACAGACTTGGCACCGATCACTCAAAGCACACCTCAGTACCAGTCAGGACTATATCTACTGCATGAAGATAGGAGATCTCATTGTTTACAGTGCATGTGGTGGTAAGTCAGTGCTAGAAGCTTGCAGTGGCATGCAGATGCCTTAAGGTCCATGAAGATGCTCACTAATTAGACCCTTCCTCGGGCTGTGATGTATACTGAGAAATTACTTGCTCTTCAGTGTCATTGTAGAGTGTTTAAATCCTGTTGTATTCTACTCTTAGATGACATATTCATGCCTAAGCACAAAATATGTCTTAAGATTCCAGAAAAGACCATCTTCATAATCTCAGCACCCACAGTAGCTTTCACACTTTCGGTATCCAATTAAAAGTAAGTCTCAATGCAATTCAATTTTAAATATGGCCATTACCTTAATAAATACTCATCCCCACAACCACAGGACACAGAGACACTGATCTATATCAAATTTTGTTGTTGTTAGCGGTTTCATTTAAACTATAAGCTGGTTATTTAAACTGTAAGTGAAAAAACTGTTGAGCCTACAACTGTGCAAACATGTGAGCCCACCTAAGAGTTAAAGCCTGGGAGGCAAAATGCCTGTGGTCAACTCCCAGTAATTCACTGAGGATCTGATCATTCTGACACTGCTTGTCTGTGCAGTGTTGAAGGCCTGGAGGTTCAGTTAGACACGGAGTGGATACATTGGCAGGCTTGTGCCATAGTAAAGACTTACCTTCTCTTCATGCATGAGAAGGTGTAGATGTCAGTCCCATTCCAGTTGTCTGTGCTGGCTTTACAGAGGCAACAGCAGTGAAAGGTGACAATTCCTGCTTCTCTGTTTGTGTGAATGAAAGGAGCACATCTGCTTGGGGGTAGATGGAGGAGCAGTTCCACCTTCTCAGTCTCTCTGTTGTTCTGTGTTGCAGGGGTGGAGGTGGGAGGAAGAAGGGTTGCCCAGGTGGTCCCTTTTCAGAGTTCCCAAGGCTCAGTTATGTATTTTGCATTTTAGAAGACACTGCTCACATGGGTTATCAGTGAGACTTTTTTACAGTGTCTTTATGTAAACGTTCAGTATCTCATCTTCACCCAGATCAGTTAAATCATTTCATCCAACAATAGATGTGACATTCCCTACTCTGACCTGACATTTTATTTATTCCAGAATGGCTGATGAATCTCCCATGCAGCTCTCACACAGGCTCTCAATTATCTTATGGTTGAGTAATGGCAACATTCTTTTTTTTCTGACCTCCATGAAGCAATCCAATCATACTCACCCAAAGAGCTGCAGCAATAATTTTTGTCATCCATCACTTTTAAACATGCCCTTCGGTTCATGTCTCTTCAGTAGCATCCCTTTCTTCACCTCATTAAATATGAGGTACCTACCTTTGTTTTCAAGGCCCTATTTCACCTCTCCCATTCTTACCTCTACAGGGAGATGTCAGCCCGCACTCGTATCAGCCCCTGATGCCAACTGTGTGCTTGTTGCATTTTCAATTGCTTTCTTGCTCTTGTTTGTGCTGCCTTGCTTGCTTAGGTGTGATCTGCTGTAGACTGGCACGTTGTTTCCCCTGCATTAGGCTGGCAGCACCAACTGCATGGACCAAACTAGAGGGAAGTGCACCATGGCAGCAGGATGTAGCTATTGAGACCAAGGTGATGGCTCCAAACGTTGGAGTGTGGGGGAGATTCAGTCCTGTGGTCTTGCATAGGAGGCTACAGTTCAGATACATTTGTGTAGCTTATAGGGGTTGTGAACTGTTTGTTCCTTTTTCAGATAGGATCAGTCTTTTTGTGGATCAAGTTTCTCTTTAGTTTACTACGATCTTGATATAGAAAATGACAAGAGCTAGGTGGTGGGTGTGCTTAGACCACTGCCAAGCACTCTGACTAACACTGCCTACTGGTTTCCACCCTCATCTTGAGTCTCACATTGAAGTGCTTTGGAGCACAGAGCAGCTTTTAGCCCTGTGTATGGTAGTTCCTAGCACAGTAAGATCCTTCAGGGCCCTTACTTCTTTGGTAGCACATGTGAATCACAGTCATCTTGTCCCAGGAGCTATTTTCCTAATTTTGGAAAAACCCCATTTCAGGTGAATGATACTACCAATTACGGACCTTATTCAAAAAGCGACTCTTCCAGAGCTGGGAATAACCCCCCTGGAACTGGGAATTATGTGTTTCACAGTTGCAAATGAGTGTGAGAGCTCTGAATGCTGAGAGCACATTGTGTCAGGGACAGTGATGATGGCCAAGGGGACAAATGTATCCAAAAATCTTACATTTTTTCTGTATGTTTTATCCAAGAGTTGATGTTACTGGTGATGAGAGTGAAGCCCAAATACATAGTACATCTGTGCTATGTAGCTTTCTGTTGGATACAGGTATCCTGATTCCTTGCTCTTTGACAGGGAGCTCCAAGGCTTCATGCCAAATACTGTTTTGGAGGCCCTTTCTTGCTAGAAATGCAGCTATCATTTCTTTTATCTGAAACATTTGCCATCATCCCTTAGAAAACAAGATTATTTCAAGTTTTTTCTATGTTCCAGAGCTGCAGCGTCCCTAAACTTCTGCCAATGCTTTGTGCTAATTTTGCAGCATCCATACAGAGCAGTGGGCAAATACATTAAGCTGTTTCAATTATTCAGCCTGTTTATGTAGCTCTTTATTTAGAAAGCCTGGATAAATGGATCTGTAACCTCCTCTCCCTCTCTTCCTGTTCATCAGCAAAGTAAACAGCCAAAGAAGAGCCACAGAAAAAACACCACCTGTGAATCCTCCCAGGAAGTTCTGGGCAGCCCCTACACTGCAGAAGGGCTTTCAGCCAGATCAGCTCCTGCACTGCTGGCTCTGTGGACTCAGCACTAACTGATAGGCCCCACACATACACCTTCATGGCAGAAGCAAGACAAATCTTCATTGGAGCATTGTCTGCCTGTGAATCCACCAGAGGGAAGGTGCTTCCTGACCTCCTTTGAGTTGAAAGATGTCTTGTACCTTTGGTCCGTGCTCTCAGATAGGCCAGAGCTGGAGCAGAGCTGCATGTCCTGCTTTGTGTTACAGTGCCAGGTGTTCTCTGTCTTCCCCCCAGCCTCTTCCTGGGACCAGGTGGGTGACACCTCACCTTCACGGTGAAATCAGTACTGGGTCTGGATAAACCTGGATGGTGAGATGTAAAGTGTGGGCCTGCCATCAGGAACATAAGGCTGCTCGTGCAGGTTTTCATCGTGGTGTCTTGGCCCAGTCCTGTGCTGAGCAGTTGGAGTTCAGCTTCCATGAATTGAACAGTCTGGCTTTCAGTGGTTTGTTGCCACTTTTCAGTCTATAAATAGTTTCATCCTAGTGCAGTAAAGTAATTTCTTCCAGTATATTTTCAAATGCTATAAAGCATTTGGGAAATTCAGCATATAAAATGCAGAGACAAGCTCTGTTTAATTGTTGTTGTGAGAGAGCTTGAAGCAAGTTGACATTTATGAGCTGATTTCATAGGAGAGAGAAGAGTATAATGAAGAGTCTTGCAGTCTGAACTTCATGATAAACTCTTAAAGACCTTTCTTCTAGCTAGTTGATATCCTTGTATAGTTTTGGGGGGATTTTTGTAGTTTTTGCATGTTCGAAGGCTTCTTGTGTTTTCCTAGCTCTCAGTGCTCTTTGGTAACTCAGGGATCAAGAGACCTTATACTTTACTGATCTGAAATGCTAACCAACTCACTGATTTAATGGTCAGTAGCTTTCAAATACCAGAAGCAGATTCTTCTTGAAATGGTGCAGTTCTGTAGCAGAAGTGGAGTTAAAGGCTCCAGAGGCACAAATGTAGAGGAGAACAAATATTTACCCTGTGTTGGACAGGAAGTGTGCTGGATTAAGATTTCTGCCCTTGCCACTTTAGCCTGTTGTTAGCTAATAAAAGGGCATGTTCTGGCTCCAAAGCAGTTAATACCACACCAGTGGGAAACCAGTGTGGAAAGACTTTTGGTTTTCTTCTTTTGTCCTGTCTTCCAGGATATGAGAATTAAAAACTAAGCAAGACACTGAGAACTCTATGCCACTGAGCAAAAATAAAAACTCTTGCACTGAATTTACGTGGCGCTTCTTGCAAGTGATGTGTTGCTGATTCATTGCCAGTGTCCAAAAGGATGAACTGGCTGTCAGAAGAGTTTATTATCTCTATGCTGCAGTTCCTAGCTCCTCTGGACAAAGAGACTTCAGTGGAGAACTTCATACCACCAGTGGGATCCAAGCCAGCTTACGCCGTTATGCTTAGGGATGGAGCTCTTACTGCTGTAGTATTGTTCTCATCCTGAGCTGCAGAGATGGGTTTTGGAAAGTGGCTAAGAAGTAGTGACTGAGTTCTGTGTTTCCAAATTGCAGGGGCTGTGCCCTGGGGTTGGTAAATGCAAGTAGACTTACAATTTGCCTTTTCACCTTCAGTAAGTCCTTATGCAGCCACCAAATGGCTCTTTGAGCACATGCTGGTACTGCACAGTACAGTGTAATGATACCTCCTATTTTCAGGGCATAGCACTTGAGAAGTAGTGTGCTCTCTATTTTGTTTTCCAGCTTGGAACTCAGCAGCTGCAATTAAGCCGGAACAGGACATTAGCACTGATGCTAGTGGGACTAAACTCTTTTGTGCGGAGTTGGTGAAATTGTGCTGAGTGTCTGTAATGATTCCTTCTGAATATCCATTTAATTCCTTCAGCCTTTCTAAAAGGCCAACTCTATTGGAAAGCAAAGCTCTTCACTGTGCAGCATCCATCTCATTGAGCATCATACCTGTAATTCTTTAGAGGTCAGCTGCTGATAGTGTAACTTGTCAACACAAACCAAGCTCTTTGAACTACCTCTGTGTCCTGGGGACTGGATTTGGAACATAAATACCAAAAGGTTTATCAAGTGCCTTTCTTTTTTTCAAAATTGTAATGTGGCTTCAAATGCAAAGCAACATGCAGTGAAGGTATTTCAGGTTAGAAGATGAGATTGGGGAGTATGGCAAATGGTGACTTTTCTCTTAATTCAGGCTCAAATAAAAAGAGCTTTGGGTGGTTCCCTGTACTTGTGACGAAGTTTGTGTAGAGGATCTGCAATACCTAGAGCTCCCCTGTGGGGAGAGGACAACTATTTTTGAGTATTTTTGGGCACTCTAGCAGACGTCCAAATACACCGAGGAGTAATCCAAGAGGTGTAGTATCCAGAAGTAGGGATGCAGTAGGTCTGCACTTCCTCCATCACTATTGAAAACCAGTAATATGTATGTGTTTAAAGCTTCTGCCACTTGCAGCACATGGGCAAACAAAATATTCAATGGGCCAGTTGTACCTCATGGACAGCCTTTTTAATACCCAGCTTTCTTCACTAGGGTTGTTGGTGTGATCTGTTATGACCAGCCATGGCCTTTCTTGTGCCAGGGTGTTGACAGGATCTAGGATTACTTTGTAATTACTCCCCAGTTAAATGAGTACCTCCTTGTCAGCTTGTATCACAGACTTGTGCAGAAAAAAAGCTGCAACCAAGCCTGATAATTGAGTCTGTGTTGAGTGTGGGGAGGGTGTTAAGCAGCCACCCACGAGACCCCAGCATTTCTTCCAAGTGCTTTAAGATGTGAAAGGAGGACTCAGAGCAGTAGCATTAGGAAAGGGAAAAATCACATGAGACCCTGGGAGGTAATGCTGGTAATGAGTTAGTACTGAGTGAAGGGAAACTGGAATGGATTGTTGAGCTTTATTTTTCATGGCCTACCCAGCCAAATCCTTCCAATTAGTAAGTTGATGATGGCCTAGTCTGTTCAAGGAGCAAGGGAGAGATATTTGTGGTGGCCGTGGGTTAGCATCCTCCTTAATTGATACAGTATGTTCAGCTTCCAGACTACTAAGGTGGAAAGGATCCCTTTATGGGGCAGCTGGACTCCTTTATTAGTAATCCTATTGCTTAAAAAAAGCTATGTGTGGAGCAGTTTTCTGCCTGCTATAATAAACTATTAGCTGTTATTAGATGATTGCGTTAGTCCTTGTTTCAGATAATTTTATTTAAATAAAATTCCTTGCAGCATGGACTCGGCTGTAGAAGTTGTTGCAAGAATTAGCTGATCTGCCCCAGCAGTCCTGTAAGGAATGTATGGCGTTGCAGTACGCAGGAGCCACGGAGGGTTTGCGTTCAGGCCAAGCGGAGAATGCAGCCCGGCTGTGCAGTCAGAAGCCCAGGTGCACTGCTAACTACATGACTAGCAGAAGTGCAGCACGTGCAGCTGGGTAAATTGATTCTGTTTTTCACCTATGTATGAAGTACTGTTTGAATATCCTGCTTTCTTTTCTGGTGAGTGGAAAGGGAGTACTGCTGTCATTTCTCCTACAACACTAGAAGAAAGCCTGGGCTAGCACCCATAGCTTTCAGCCCACTCAAGACCTCCCTTTGCAGAGAACATGTGTAGACAGCATAAAACTCTGCTACTAAACTGAGATTTGTGTGCTAGCAGCTCCATCCCCTTCTTACCAGGAGCCAAATCTTTGTGGACACATCTCAACAGCAGAGCTGTGTTGAAATATCTAATTAAAATTCATCCCCCAGCATAAACACAAGGAAGGAGGGCGTCTTGGTGACTGTGAACACTGCCTCCCTTTGAGCCCAGTGGTGGTGGTCTGGAGAGGCAGTGCTCCAGTGAATTCTTTTGCTTAAGCCAGACCTTTCTCCTGTCAGAAAAGAGGCAAGCAGCACTGCTCTGGCTCAGTTACGGCTTCTCCAGGGCTGTTACACAAATATGGCAGTCTCTTGGCCGTGTCAGAAAGTTTACATTCACCCATGGAAAGCAGGGCTGTGTGGAGAGTGATTTAGCAAGGAGAGAAGTAAAGAGCATCTGGAAAGGTCAGATAAAGCTGGAATGTCACAGCCACAAAGAGATGAAACTGCCTGTTTATTTTTTCTTTGTATCTGTCATTTATGTGGTTGTGGTAGCTTCAACATTTACACTACTAAAATTGCTCAGCAGCCGAAGTGCCTTATGCCTGCTTGCTTTGAGCAAAGAGCTCTCTAGATTGGCTCTGAGTGATATCGTGGTGCTGTTGCTGCTTTCCAGGCAGAAACATTCTTTAAAATGTTGACATACTGTCCTGCTTCCCTAGGTTTCAGGAATTCTGCCTGAACCACTTTGGTACCAGAAAGGTACTCAGATTGGAAATAACAGTGTCAAGGGGAAAGGTTATTGGCTTTCAGGAACAAAAGCAAATGTTGAGGAAGTGCAAAGAATACCAGAGAGTGCAGTGTGTATGCACACTTAAGTGGTGTGGGTAGGTTTGCAGTTGACATGGCTGAGAGATACCTGGAAGGACCTAGCTGAATCTCATTAGAGTTTTGCTTGCAGGACTAGCTATCACCGGGCTCTTGTTTTAATTAGCTTGTGACCAGGAAAGGGTTAATACAATGAAGAAGCAAGGATTTTTTTGTATTGTGTCAAGAAAAAGAGTGTGCATGCCTGTTAAAATAGGTATGCAGGTAGGCTTGTAGAGGATACCCCAACAGCAAATATGCTGAGGCAGCAGAACAGTTAATCATATTTATTTGCTTTAGGAACATTTGTTATTCTCTTTATTATCCGACACGTTATATTGTGGTAGAATATGAACGTGTTGGTGTTCATTCAGCACCCAGCAGCCAAATTGCAGGAGGTGATCTTGATGTCTGGGATCTTGCTGATCAGGCTGGGGTGTAAAAAGGAAAAAAAAAAAAACCAGCTACAAATCTTAACTAGGTTGGGAGCAGGGAGTACAGAGAGCAATGATGAGAAATGCATCCATGTACATGCAAATACACAGTTGCTCCTTCATTAGGCGTCCTCCATAGTGAACAGTGAAAAAGAGACAGACCTGCAGGGGTGTCCTGGCAATCTGTTGTGTCCAAAAATGAAACTAGGAGTACAATATATGGAAAGATCCAAGGGCCAAGAAATACAGCTCTGTTTGCACCTCTTGTGCAGTTGCCAGAGAAAATTTATGGTGTGAGGTTTCTGTGCTATTATTTAACAGTAAGTAGTTTTCCGGCTCTGAAATTTCCGTAAGCCTCAAGATTAACAGACTATTTGTTTTCTTGTCTTTGGGACAGGGAGTTAGAAGTAAGCAGGAGAATAATCTCCAGACTTCTGTGTCTGCAGACAGCAAGGAAGAACATCTGCTGCTTCCAAGCAGCTTCCCACCTGGCAGTGTATTTTTGCCCTCTGAACTGGGGTGCAAGTCGCCTCACCCCAACAAATGCAGGTGTGGTGTTTTTTGGTGTTTTCTTCCTTGCCTGGCTGCTCCCAGGGCCAGGCCTGCAACAGAAAGGTGGATGGCTGCTCTTGACAGCCCTTTCCACTTCCAAAAACTTGTTTGCTGGTGACAGGCAGCACAGCGGGGCTTAGTATCCGCCCCGAGCCAAGTGCCACCAGTAGCTGTGACTCAAGGCGTGGGGAGGAGCGGCTGTGTTGCCCAGAAGGTAGATGGGGTGAGTGGGAGGCTTCAGTAGGTTTCCTAGAATAACAAAAAGGATCCTGTGCAGGTGCATGAAGCCAAGTCAGTAAAAACGGCTCTAAACAAGACTGCCGGGATTGCAAGACCCAGTGGACAGCAAAAATTTCAGCTCTCCCTTCTCTTGCTTCCCTTTACTTTTCTGGCGCATTTGTCCGGGCTTCTCATATCTGTCAGATCTCTTTCCAGTTTACTACTCTGAAGTAAGAAGATATTTTACTGCTCTGCAGTATATGCAGTAAATGCAACATAAAGCTGTTTTCTGATGATTGTGTTTTGATAGATACTGCTCTGGGTTGATCTGTGGTGAATATAGTTTGTGAGTCCCACTGCAGTTATTAAAAGCATTCATAATCCTGCTTTCTTGTAAAATGGCCTAATGCATCTACACTGGGATATTAGTTGTTGCTGTTCACTATGCTAATGTGCTGCTCATAGCATTATGCTTGTTGGAGTTCATGTAGGACCTGAAGAATGCCTTGAGAAGATGTCTGCACATCTGGGAATTGTTTCATGGAAACTGCACGTGCTCTATCTATTCACCCTTCATGGTCCATGTTCTTGAGGAGCTGAAGTGTCCACTCTGCCACTCATGGGTAATGGCAGTGTTTTGCAGAATTGTGTCACTTCAGCCTGTCTGAGGCCATGATGAGATGGAGATGGTTCCATTTGAGAAGTTGGTGCTGACTCTGGGACTTTGTTTCCTACCAAGCCCTGGGTGACTCTTGCAGCAATAAAAGTACTCTCACTGATCTAGTTACCCTGCCAGACTTTATAATAAGGAAAAGTTTAGAAGATTTGTAGTTTGCATTTAAGTTCATCTGTGTTTCTTGGAAGTGTAGAACTGGTGGCCCTCTTCCACCCTCAAACCATGCAGAGGGATGCCCTGTTGAGCTCTATTGGGATTATCAGTGATTTAAAGCAGAGATGTCTGATCTGCTTTGAGCTGATGGAAAACAAAACTGAAATTATTTCAGAGAAGTCAGACAAGAAATAAAAGTGCAGGTTTGTGGCCTGTGAGTTAGATCTCAGGCTTCCTCCTCAAATCAACACCAGTTTTGTAATGTCACCCAGGGCCAGGCACTAGCTCAAGGTATCTCGCTTTTTCTGCTTTCCAGATATGAGAAGGAGGTTCATGGGCAGCCACAACCTTTCTGACATAAGTTGCTCGCATACTTTGATATGTGATGATGATGATGTACCATTTGAAAGCATCTCTGCTGTCATTTGCCTTTCTGGAGGAGTGAAGTAGGCTGGCTGCAAAAGGGAGCCAAATAAAATTAACCTCTCTTGTAACACAGCTCAGGCAGTAGCATGAAGGAAGTAGAGCCAAAAGAACGTACTTCAGGATACAGGGCCCTTTTCCAAATAAAACCACTCTTATTTGAAAAAAACTCACCACCTTTTATTTCTCAGGGGGTTAACAATAAAAAGCAATAAAAGGTGCTTAATTACTTACTCTTCTTTTTTCCAAGCTTCCAAATCTGGAAGGAAACCAGGCTATTTTTGAAAAAAGAGATCACAGACTTTCACAATACATGCATCCGTCCAAAGGGCCATTGCCATAAAAGTATTTACAGCTGTGCTGTTATCCTGCTCCATTCCACAGTCCCAGTGGAGAACAAGGCCAGAGTGCAGCAGTGGAAAGCTCTGCAGCTGTTGAGCAATGCTTTTTCCAAGGAAAGATTCTGCCACACTGTTTGTGGTGTGGTGAACTCAAATAAGAGCAGGTTAGCAGTGAAAGCCCAGCATTGAGACCACTCAGAACAATCCTGTTGCCCTTTGGGATAATCTTTCTTTTGAAATCCTGTGCATGCTATAAGTAATAGTGAAGCATTTCTAAATTTTTGGCATGCTGTGCTTCAGTATTAGATGAGTCCTTCCTTCTGTGGTTCCCCAGCAGCCTAAAATGGCATGGCTTCTGTGGTCCACTCCACCCTCCTGCTTGGCCCTTGTATGCCAAATTTTCTCTTGTAGAGGCTTGTTAGATGCTGCTGAACTGCCTCCGTGCACTACTGAGCAGGAGACCTTTAAGAAAGTAAACAATTTTCTTTGCTGGGTCAGTGAGTTGAATTGGACCAGATCTGGGAGAGGGGGGGAAGACTTTACTTGTGGTAGCACTGAGATTTTGGGTACATTCATTTGTGAGTAACCTCACCCTTCTATTTAGAGAGTGACTGCGGGTTTATCAGGTTGTACAAAGGAAAGGGTTTACTTGGTTTGCTATTCAAACACTGGGAAACACATTCATTAGCACTTGAACAAACCTTGTCCTCCTGGTTGCTACCATTTACTCTTCAAACAGTAGTTTTGTGTCAAACAGCTTCTGCTTCTTCAGATGAGATTGAGCTCTTTGATTCACCTGTTTAAGTCTATGCCACGCAGAGGTGTCTGAGGTGTTTCATATTTGCTTCTTGTGTTTTGACCATCAAACTTTTCTCTTTCAGACCAGTTGACATGGTACTCTTTTGAGATAACCCCTTCTGTCACATCTCTTGGAAGAGATGGTCTCTCCCCTGTCAGTCCCCCACATGCCCATTGTTCAGAGCATGGGCTTACAGATTGCACCCACAGAAAATGTGCTGTCGTCTGTTGTAGTGAAATTGATTTCTTTCATATGAGAGATACTTTTATCCTGACTACTTGAGGTCAGAAGGTGCTTTCAAAAATGAGTTATGTTTAGCTTGCATAGTACTGACTATATTGTAGTTTGGGCCTCAGTCTGTCCTGCACTTCAGACTCATCATTCCAGTGGTGGTGCATTGTATCACTAGTTACAGAGTGGCTGTGATTTTTATTATTGAGATGGCTGCAGTGATGCTTCTGCCAGAGGCTCTCAAGTAGTGGGAGTTTGGGGCTGTGCTAGACAGTAGTGTCTCTAAGTAATGGTTACTTACATCCTTTCTAGGACCTGCACTTCTGCTGAGATGGGTGATATTATCCTTATTCAGAAAGTATTTACTCCTCCATGTTGTGGGGGAGGAAAGGTGGGACAATCACAGGGGAGGGAGGTCTACTTAGCAGCTAGTCAATGAGAATGGAGGCAGCAGGACAGGCACTCCTGGGATGTGATTTATGTGGCTAAGGAGGTCAGCATGCTGTTCTTCAGTGTCTTAAGGGCTGCTGGGGATGGAGTAGACCGGAGGCAGTTGAAGAATGGTTCTTGTTTGTTCTCAAGCACATATCTAGAGACAAGATCATCTGGAATGCTGTTCCCTGTTCTCCTTCATATTAATATGTGTCATCTAATACCACTGGAAGTCCTTAGCAATCTGAGCACTTAGCATACTTTAAAATCAGTTTCAAGGTATTCTAAGCCAAACAGAAAATGAGAAGCCTCTCCAGTACATCAGATGTGCTAGAGCTGTAAAATGACTGTCTCAGATTCCCTCTGCTACAGAAACACTTTGCAACTTCTTTGGATGTTTAGAGGTACAAATACTTGTGCTCCACAAGGACATTGGATGGAGAGGTGATAACCTAATGAGCATTTGTCATGGTACCTAGCAACACTGCTTTGGTTGGGAACTGTTGTTTGGTTTGTGGGAAGATTACTGACTGCTTTTTTTTTTTTTTTTTTCTTTCCTATATTTTAGACATTTACAGCATGGTGTAATTCTCACCTCCGCAAGGCTGGGACACAGATTGAGAACATAGAGGAAGATTTCAGGGATGGTCTTAAACTCATGTTACTTCTGGAAGTCATTTCAGGTGAGAGAGGTTCTATGTGGTGCTGTCCATGTAGGATACTGACTGCAAGGGCTGTAATGCTGCAGTTTTTGCTGGAATGTAAGAACAGCTGCTTCCTGGTTCAGAACAAATTTCTGCCTAATAAATATATGTCTCTAGCAATGACCATTTTGGAATGTACTCCAAAGCTCATGGCATGTGCAGGCTGCCTGTTGC
>NW_008239553.1:12433490-12448017 GCF_000691975.1 Corvus brachyrhynchos
GGCTTCTTGGCTTTTCTCGGCCTGTCAGGAATGCACAGCCTCCTGTGAAGATCCAGGCAGTGGCTCTTACTGTTTGGCAGGGCTGATGAAGCAGCTCTGGGAAGTGTGGGAATGCTGCACTGGCAAATCACACCAAAGCCACATGGCAGTGGGAGTACGATAGAAATTACTGGAAGAAAGGAGTCAAACCAGTAAATCTTCTGTGTCATTCAGTTTCAGCCATGACTGAAGTTTTTCCATTCTAGTTTCAATCTGAGCTCAGTGCTCAAACCTTCATGGGGGGAAAAAAAACATCCCAAAGAAAAGCATAATCCCATAATAGTCTGAAATAAAAGCAGTGGCATGAACAAGTTAGGTCAGATTTGTTTTTACTCTGTGTCACAAGTGTCCCACTGCTAGACAGATATCTCCCAGGGATTGTTTCATATAAGTAGTAATCCCTTTTGATATGCCTTAGTAGGAATAAATACCTTAGTAAAGTGTTGTAGGATGGATTGAAAGAGGGCAAGACTGTATTTTTCAAACTGGGGTTGTTCACCCCCAGCTCACAGACTTTGTTTTGATGGCTTTGAAGCCAGTTACAGCAACCCAGTGACTTGCATTCCTGACCTTGGTACATTTTCCAATAAAATGGCCGTGATAGAAGCACTCACATTGCCTTTCCTATGTCCCTCTTTTCTTTCCTTACCTTCCTTTTTCTCCATTTTATGGAAAGATTCTGTCAGTTTATTGTCAGTGTTTGTCAGAAATTATGAATATAGAATGGAATCTCAGGGGGTTTGCCCATACTGGTGGGTTGGAGGGATCAGAGTTTAAAACATTGTAAGAACTTTGCAGTGTGCAGTGCCTGTAAGAAATGAGGTAGCAGAGTCCTGTTAGTTTGTCTTCTGTATTTATGTTCCCTCACAGAGGCAGGGCTGCAGCCTGGACTTTGGGGCAGATGGGCCTTGGTGGCTTAGCTTCTAATCACTGGACTGGAAGATGGGGGGAGAGAAGGATGTGTAGGAGAAGGCAGATGGGGCTTGGTGCTAAAGCAGGGGGTCTTGTATCTCATGCTGCTTAATTTCCTTGCATCATCTCCCATTCTTCCTCTCTTGTTGTCCCTTTGGTAGCCCACTGGCAGGGCCTGTCAGATCCACCTGAGTTTGGGAAGAAGCTAGCAGCTTCCAATCGCAGTGGTGTGGGCATGGCACGTACCTGTCCCAGTGCAGAGCAGCTCTGCCTGAAGCCTGCTGCTGCATGATGAGTGGGCAAAGACATGGGGACAGCTGGGGACTGCATCCCACTAGAGACCATAGTCCTTCACACACTTAAGACTGAGCATCCTTCCCCTAGAGACAGCAGAAGCCAGAACTGCAGTTCTCCTAAGTGCAGTGACAGAAAAAGAGAAACGTGGCACATTTTTTCCCCATTTCACTTCCCTCATTGCAGTTCCATTACCCATTCTGAGCCCCACTGCTCATACAGAGCCTTCTTCCAGCTGCCAGCTCCACTAACAATCCCTTAGGTCTGGAGCTGGGGAAGTAGCCGCCCATATGGGGAGCAGCGTGTCTCCTGATTGTTTCGCAAGGGCTCACCTGTATGTTTTTGCCATGGTTCCTACTCATCATCTGCCTAAATGGTGAGTCTCTGGGTGGCTGTTAGCCCTCCAGTTCCAGCTTCTGGCCTTTCCTTTCAACTCTTGGCTCACACCTTCCTTGTCACGTATTTTGGGGGACTGCAGAGCTGCTGATTGGGAATTTGCCATGGGCAGGGTTAGTCTGTGGCAGGCTGATCTCCTCTAACCCAGAGGATGATGGCCATAAGAGCTTTCGGCCATGAGAGTGCTGGGTCGGCTTGGCTGAGAGCCACATGGAGCCAAGTGCCTCCTCCACCTGTCTGCCTGGCTGGGATGCGTGGGACTGAGGGAGCACTATGTCCCTCTGTGCCATGGCAGGAGGGATGGAGCCTGAATCAGGGAAGCTACTGGAGACCCTACGGTGGAAGAGAGACTGCCAGTGAGACTGTGGGAAACCTGTATCCTTGGGAACGTGTTGCTGCTACGCAGCTAGGGCAAGTAGGAAGCAGTTTTCCCATCCAGTGCAGTTTCCCAAAGTATGGGAAGCAATGATGGTCTGCAAGAGGAGAATGCTTCTGTTTTACTCAGTGTGGTACCTTCTGGAGGTGAGCTGTGCTGCTGACAGCTCCCCTTTCAGCCCCACCAGAGACCCTTGGTTCCCCAGTCACTGTGTAGTGGGCGAAGTTCCATGGCCTGTCCTGGGACTTCCTCATTGCAGGTCTTCTCTGGTTGGCCTGTGTGGCTGGAAGTAACAACTGCAGCTCGCCTTAAAAACTGCCCGAAAAGATACACTTTCATTTTTCACTTTGTGTTTCCTTCCCTGACAAAACTGTTTTAAAAATCTACTGCAAGACTGAAAAAGGCTAAACTCACGTTTAGTGCTTTTAAAATAAAATTGTAAGGTGCTTTTTATTCCCTTTGAAGAGACAGAGGCACTAATTGAAATTTTTCCTAAACAAATTTGCAGTGAACAACTTCTATGCCAACACATCCTTGCATTGTTTGGCTTTCAAAGCACAGCCTTGGGCTAGTATATGAGAATCAGAGTGAGAAGCGAGCAGATGATTTTCATTGTCTCAGCTAGAAGTTCTGAGAAATAAAACCAGTGATGGAAATAGCTCAAAGTAGAACATATTTCTAGCAGGCTTCCTTTTAACAGTCTACATCATTAATAATGTATGGCATGGCACCAGATGATGCGTTTTTCTGGAAATCTAAATCTGTAATAATGTCCAAGTCTGAAGGAATAGCAGTTGGGTTTTGAAAGCTAAAAAGTTCCCAAAGAAAGGATTCTAATCAGGGAGAGGTTTGCAATCACCATCAATTGCTTGAGGATCTCATGGCTGTCAGGGGGAACAATCCTGCTGTCCCCAGCCCCGGGGAGAGCAGTTCAGATGTTCTCCACTGCACTGGCATTGAACATGCAGCCACAAGGTGAATTGGATCAGCTTGCTATTCCAGCTGAAACCTAATCACCTGTCTTTATTTTTCTTATTGCAAGGCTAGTTTACAGTCACACGAACTGAAGAAAATGGCTGGTTTTTAGCTGGCTTAACCCATTTGTTGACATTGGGCTGCGTAAGACTGCTTAAGTCTATCGTAAAATTACATGTAAAAATGTCGTTGTGAAACTGTCACAAATAACTGTCACACAAAATGCTTCAACTTTTCTTTAGAAAGACTAGCATTATCCAAGTGGAAAAAGAAAGCAGTGTACTGTGACATGTACTTGAGGTTCCATTAAAGCAAAAGAGCTGGGTTTTTTTAATCTTACAAAGGAAGTAATGCCATAA
This sequence comes from Corvus brachyrhynchos, assembly GCF_000691975.1. Classification (NCBI taxonomy): domain Eukaryota; kingdom Metazoa; phylum Chordata; class Aves; order Passeriformes; family Corvidae; genus Corvus; species Corvus brachyrhynchos. The sequence goes on from NW_008239553.1 coordinate 12,436,842, forward strand.
ATACACCTTTTTACTTAAATTGTCAGACATCAGTGTTTCCTTTTAAAACTGAATCTGGTTTTGTCCTTAAGCGTGAGAGGTAATGACACCAGCATACAGTAACTACTGAAACACTTTTTAAAGGATTGTCATTTCTAGACTTTTTCCTTTGGAGGACATGGTTATGGAGATAGTATTCTCTTCTCTGTTTTAGCTTTTCCTCATGCCTGTGTTAGGAAACAAGCCAAGTACTTTTCTTTCTCACACTTAAGCCTAAAATAAAGGGTTTGAGTCAGCTTGCATTGGCTTAAATATTTAGTTCAAGATATAGCAGGAGACTTTTGGAACTGAATAGGTCAGGTGGGTAATTACTTGCCTAGACTTGCCCATTTGATCTCCTTTTAATTATAACTTTTTTTAAGTACAAAACCTACTTGGATTTTCTTTAGATTGTTTTTGTATTCTGCAGCTTGTGATCTGGAAGCAGATGTTGTCTTCGCTTAAAATGTTGTGTCACATACAGGTGGTTCCTGAAATCCCATCTAATTGTATTTCTAGTTGAGGTTTCTTTGAAAAGTCCACCTGTCCAAGCTTTAATTTGCTTACTCTGAGTGTTTGGATTATTGTTAGTAAAAGTAGACTGTGAGTGTAGTTACAAGCAGCCTATCAAGAAGGACATGACTGCACTTAATGCACCTCTTTCAAATAAATAAGGTCGGAATCGACCAGCTTTGTTGCAGTCAGGAGCTGGGTGTTATCCTAAGACTGATTTCTATTGGATACTGACCTGTTCTTACCTCAGGGCTAGGATGCTGCCTTCTCTGTGCCTCTGTATAAACATTTCAAATGCACCTGTGTAAAAGACCTAGCATAGAGTCAGAATTACATCAGACTTAATGGAAAGGAGTTGAGGTGACAGTCCTTACAGTTATAAAGCCACTTTGCCAAAGAAGTAATTTTATTTCCTGCTACATTTGGCCATTCAGTGGAGAGACTAGAGAGGTAGGAGATTTGAATCTTGGCTGGGGGAATGAAAAGGCAAGGTACAAGATCACCCTCATATTTGACTTGTAGGTAGTTCCAGGGAGAGATTTGGTTTGTGAGTTGGGTGTTGCAAATGCTGGAGGAGAGCTCCTCGCCTGTCTTTGTCAGGAAGGGGAGTTTGTGCTCTTTCCAGGCCTTGTTATCTGTGTCTGGAGGAGGTTGGTTCCACTGCCTAGCTCAGTGGGGTTTTAACAGACTTTTTCACTTTTTCACTTTTTTCACCTCTGATGCAAACCTACTCTGCAAAGGACTTGACAGGTTCTCTGTAACCAACTTACCTGTGATGCATCAAAAAGATACTTTTCTGTCTGGTTCTTTCTAGAGGTGCTTAAACAGTGAGCGTGGCTGTCCTGAAAGGATGCAGGGAAGTCTACTCTCTGCCAGGCTGAGCAGTGGGAGCCACACCCCAGGAAACATGCACCAGGGAAGAACAGGTTCAGAGTTATTTTCTAATACTTCTTTTTCCCCCTCTTTTCTTACTAGGTGAACGTCTGGCTAAGCCTGAAAGAGGCAAAATGCGAGTGCACAAAATATCCAACGTGAACAAGGCCTTGGATTTCATTGCCAGCAAAGGAGTCAAGCTAGTATCTATTGGAGCAGAAGGTAAAGGAACCATCTGATTTTTCTGGGCCCAAGCTGTGCTTAGCCCTTGCCTTTCTTTCATAGCTGCATGTCATTTCCCTGTGCCCTAGTGTTCTTGTAGAATAAACCATTGAGTTAAAAATGGGATGTAGTAGGCCTTTACCCTGGATTTAAATCCTGTCTTCACACCAGGCTGCCAAACCTGAATCCCACTTGGCATTATTGGTCAGGTCATCCTGCTTTTCTCCTGGTTCTCATGAGTTGAGGAAAACTTTGAGCAGTGGCAGAAACAAATTAATTAAGATGTTTCCTTCTCAAATGAAGAAAAGTCTGAATTGAAGCATAGCAGCTATTTGTGTTTAGCTTGTTTCAGAGCTGCTGGAGAAGGTCTGTTGCTGGAGGACATTGCATGGGTCAAAGCCAAGCGCAGTCCCCAACACAGGACAAAGACCCCAGAGGCTCCAATGTTCAGGGCTTCCAAGCTTCTGTTTGTGCACCCTACATAGCTGGATGCTCTGGCTGGAAGCGTGTGTATCACTGTGTAGAGACCAGTGCAGGCAGCATCTGGGATGCCCTCAAGAACTTGCAGATCATGCAGAAAGCAGGCAGTTGCATAGGATTTTTGTCTTTTTAGCAGAGATGGGTAGGTGTTTTACAGATATGTCACCCAAGACCCGGAAAGGCTTGCAGGTTTTCATAACACTTGTTTTTCTCTGTTCTGGATCTGTGTGTAAGTCCTTCCTATGGATTCAGGTTGTCACTGTTGCTGTGGAGACACTCTGCTTCTGTGATATTTCTAGGTTTGTCTTTACAGTGACCATGGAAAATGAGGGAGGTTTGTTATCTCCATCTTGCAGATGGAAATACTTGGTTTCTCTAGGGAAACTTCTGACACATGCAGGAAATGAGCCCATGATACAGTTCTGGATGAGTATTCCTTCTTTGGGAGAGTCCTGGGGCTACAGGGCTGAGCTCTGCCTATTTTCAGCTCAGTGAAAGAGAGCAGTGCAGTCTTGGCCTGCTGTCCCCAGTTTTGAACTTTCAGGCGTTCTCCTGGGATATCTCCAACACCTGTACCCATCCTATGGTTCATTTGTTCCATGTCAGATCAGGCAGATTATTGCAGCCTGCTGCAGGTGCTTATGTTTGCCTTACCCAAACCTTTACCTCAACGTACTGCTTTAACTTCGTGGAGACTTGGAATAATTCAGAACTTTTGTCAGGGACATTGCAGACACCTGCTTACTGTGTTTGGTACTGAAGAGCAAAATGCAAGAGGTGAATGGCTGAATGATATTGATATTTTGCATGCAAAACTTTTCTTCAAATTTCTCAGTTTTTTCCAGCAGTAGCAACCTGAGGCTATTGTTGGCCATGAGTACTGTTTATGGAGCACAAATAGATATCTAAGGTCATTTTGTGTCCTTACAAAAAAACTGATGCATCCAGTGTCTGACACAATAGTCCATATATGTATGAGACCCTTTTCAACTAGAAGACTAGAAGCTGGATCTAGACCCAGAGGTGGTCTACCTTAGAATAGCTCCCCTTTTCCCAGAGTATGTATAAAACCTATCTCTCTTTTTTTCTTCCTTTGTTCCCTTTTCTTTTTTCCTTCCAATTCTGCTCTCCCTGGCACTATTTTGCCTTTTCCTCTTCTGAGGGATTTCTTTTTTTTGTCTTTGTTCCTGAGTCAGCTTTGACTGCATCCTCACAGCACTTGGATACCATTTGCAAGTCAAATGATCTGTGACCAAAGATCACCAGGGCCCGATTGTTCACTATGGACTCATAGTGGTACCCTGTTCAGAAATAGGCTGTGAGGTGGCATTTTGTGACAGAAGTATGATTCATATTAATTGAATAGTGATCCTGACCTCCCCTGCCAGATGTTTCCTGGCTCTTCTTTGTCCTGATGCCTATGCAGCTACATGGAGAATACATATGGCTTTCTTTAAACTACCAAAGGCAGCATGGCACTGCAGTTTAGACGAAGGTTAGCTTTGATTTTTATACAGAGTGCTTGGGCCTGTGCTGTGATGCCAGCCCAGGCCATGTAAGTGTGGTCACAGCACAGACTCCCCCACCCCAGTGCCTGCCTGTGCACACAGACTGAGCCCATGCCACTCTGCTTGTCACCAAGAAGCATAACCTGCTGCAGGGCCTTCTGCCCAGCCCATCAGGTGCTTGGTGGACAGTAAACTGCACATCAGCTATAAAAATGGACTTTTACTTTGGACAGCACAGCAGTTAATTCTGTCTATTAGGACAGAAGGACTCATGTTTCAGGAAGGGATTATGAAACCTTCCTGAAACGTGAATTTTAGGGACTTGCTTTCAGATTTTCAAAAGACATCATGCAGCAGCAAAGCAGGAGGTCAAAACCAATGAGTCAGTCATAAGTCTGCACCAAGAAAATGAACTATAGATGCCTCAGTCAGGTTGGACTGATGTAGAAAGTTTTCTAGGGGGCTTTTCTCCTAGAGAAGAAAAACATCATCCAGCAGTAGTGTGGTGGTACTGGTTGAGGGGGCACACTCCTTACCTCAGGGGCTTGTTCCATCTCTGGGTGTCTGCTGGGCAGTGAGGTCCTGTTGAAGGGTCTGCAGCCCAGCTGTAGCTCCCTGTACACATTGGCCATCAGTGTCCTGGGGTTTTTTTTTGGTCTTTTTTGTTTTTTGGGGTTTTTTTGAATCTAAACATTTTGTTAGCCAGAGTCTTTAGAATCAAAGTATGTTGTGGCATACAGCAGATCTATGTAAATCTGGATCAAGGAAGACTCTAGCCAAATGGTTTTCATCTGCTTTTAAATCTCACTGTCATCTGACACTTCAGGAGGCTTCTTTTGCTGTAATAGATTCCATACTCATGTCAAATGCTTCTGGGATTTAACAGACTGAATAGGTCAAGTATGTCACCCTAAGACTGGTTTATTTTTACCTTGAATCTGCGTAGAAAGTTGCTGCTTTCTTAACCAGATCTTGCTCACTTCAACATACAGATAACTTTGGGTGAACTGATTGCTATTCTCACCTGCACAAGTAAAAGGAGAAATAAAGCTTAGAGATTTCAATGACTGCAGAAGTCCCATCTGAGTTTAAAACACCTACTGAAGCACCAGGCAGTGCAAGCATGCATTTATTTCACTATGGAAAGAGGGGGGAAATAGGGTCTCTCTACGTCAGTGAGTGAAACATAGCATTTTATTTGTCCCTGTATCCTGTCCACTCAGTTAGGGACCTGAGAGTTACCCTCACTAACAGTGCCAGCTATGTGTCCTAAATCTGACAGGACCATCAGGAGCAACACACTTTCTGAAGACAGGGGCATGGATAATTGCCCTGCTGTATTTGGCTTTTGTTTGATAAGCAAAATGCAGAGCAGACTTTATATCACCATTGTTGTTCTGTGTCTGTAATTCCCAGATCATAATGCTATCCTGCCAGTTGTTCATGCCCTGCAACAACTTCTCTCCATGTGGTAACCAGAGGCTGTGCTCTCATGGGCAGCTCAGAAGTATCTAGGAGGGGATAACAACTTCTGTTGTTATTGTTGATTCTGTTTCTAACTGTCCAGGGCAGGAAAGGAAGCTTAATAATTTTTGCGTTTTTCAAAATGAGCTCATGCATTTAAAAGACGTGGTGGCATTTCAAAAGGCTCGTCTCTTTAGCCAGCCAGTACTGTAGTTTTTTCATACTTGTTACTTGGTACAATGATGGGAGCTGAGCGGAAGCATAGTCACTGGTGCAAAAAATTTCCTTCTAGTGGATGCAGATGCCTCCCCAGCTTTAGCCAGCAACTGATCAACCCTCAAGTTGAATGTAAATCACATTAATAACATGTGCTTGCTGCTGCTGTTCCTTCAACAGCTGCTGGTGGTGAAGTGCACACAGTGCTTGCAGAGGCCCTGCCTAGAAAGAGCACTTGGAAAGCACAGTCAGGCTTCCAGAAAATACTGTCTGATTACTAGCCTTTTAGTACGTGAACTGCTCTCACATTACTGAGTCTTCCTTTCATCAGCAGGGAGCAAGCATAGTGTCTTTAATTAAACATTAGATTATTCTACCTTTGTAGTGTTGCAGTCAACTTTTTAACAATTCCTGTGGAGTTTCTTTTTTTTTTTCATCACCAGGAAGCAGAAAGCTTCATGCAAACCTGTTTTGCAACCATGTTTTTCACTTTTGTTTCTTGGCCTGTTCTACTCTACTAGAAAGAGAGTGGCAGCAGATGAAGTGTCCTGAATTCTGAAGGAAAAGGAGGTTGGCAGCGGGGAGTGCAGGGATGGAAAACCAAGTGAGTCAAGGCCAAGGAGCATAGTCTTTCTGATCAGGCTGGCTGGCTTTGTAACCAGGTTTCCAGGAGAAGATTTTTAGCACCAGAAATGAAAAATTTCTTGCTTGCCTGCTTCTAACACAGAATAACCATTTTGTCAACTCTATTTAAAAGAGGGGGAGGGAAAGGGACTGAGGACTGTGAGGCTTGCTAAATGTGTATCCTGGGATGGATCACTCGCTAATCTCACTGACATCAGTATCTGCTTGGCAGGTGGTGGTACTGTGTAAAGTAAAATGACATGCAGAGATGAAGTGGTAGAAACATTCTGGGTTTCCTCCACAGCAGCATTGTTTTGGTGCACTGCTAAGGAATAATCGTATATAGGAACAGGGAGCACGTCTTCCTTTTTAAATGGGTAATGCTGTGAAGAAGACTGGGAAAGAAGGGATGCTTCCATCTTAATTCCAGCAGCTGACTTTATAAAACTGGAATTTGAGAACGTGACTAGAACATAGTGCCGAGTTCTTAGGCGACATTAGCGACTTAACACTATCTGGTGTTATGTAAGTGTCTTGACCTTTATTTCCAATTAAAATCCATGGAACAGAAATATTAATTGCCTGTTTCAGCTCACTGATTGATTTATTACTGTTCATGAAGCATTTTCAGCATTTAAGTATTGTCATCAGATTTTAATCAAGTCCGTTAAAATAAAGAGCTCATTTTAGTTTCAGGTCTTAAATATGTCTTAGGAGAGTCCTGGCAACTGTGGTGGGTTTTACGAGCATTGAGTTTTTTGCTTTTTGAAAATCCCCATGAATATCTATCACATGAACAAAACAAGCAAGCTGAAAATACAGATGCTTTCTTGTCTATTTTAGCTGCAGTATCTCAGGTATTTGTAAAAATAGTAAGGATTTTCCTTTAAGTTGATTGCAGTGGTTTTTTTGGAGGGGTGAAGAATGCAAAAAGTACAGAACTGAATACACTTGCCATCACATGACATTTTCTTGCATCAGCCTAGCAGACAACCACCTGACCTCAAAATGTCTCTAAAAAATTAATTTGTGTGAAAACCGTCAACAGAAAAACACAGTTTTTTCATGCCACCAAGAGTAAACTGAAGGTTTTTTGTACTGAACAGAAAAGTTACTGGCTGTTTAATTCTGGGCAAACTGGTGACCCACTAAGAGATCTGTGTGTACTCTGAAGTTTAGGAAGGAGCAGAGACAGTTTTATTGCGGTTCAACAAGGTGGCCTGTCTCGTTTTCTGTGTTTTGCATCTGTAAGTCCCTAATTCAGGTGTATGTCAAAGGACAGCAGAGCTTATAATTCTAATTTACACTGTAAGTTGCACGACATGTATCTCTAAATCACAAGTTCTCAGGAATTTGGACACGATTTCTCAAAATGTGTGTTTGGGGTGTGTGCTGCTTGTCTGTTGGTTTGAGTGCAACGAGATTCACATTTTGAAATCTTTTCGTAAGAAGAAAAGCATTTTTTAAATAGCTTAAAAGGAAAAATTCAAATATTGTTACTTTTGTGTCAGAATCCAGACAGGTGTCAGTTGCCTATACTGCAAATTCTACTTCCCCCAGAACACAATGTGTTCCTGCTGGGCAGCTTTATGAAAGAAGTAGCACAGAGGTGTCTACAATAGTACAAAAATGGTTTCTGACAGTCTTCTTGGGACCTGAATTATTCTGCCTCCAAACACTAGGTTAATTCTAACCATTTTCTTACTGAAAATACTCTTGTAACTTACCATTTGTTTGTGAAAGATCCTGCCATACAGGGATCTGCCAGAGAATGATGAGTAGGAGAAAGCAGCTCAGCTAGTTTCACTGTCTAAAAATGTGAAGGCTGTAAATTCTGTAACTGTATATATATCTCTCTGCAATTTCTGTAGATGTTGAGGATCAGCACTTGAGACCCATCTGCTCACTGTTTGGACTCTGGCTCTAGTCCATACGTGGTGGAAGCTCCTTTCTGCATTGCCCCAAGTACCTCTCCCCAGGACCTTGATCCACCATCCTAAACAGATCGTACCTCACACACGCAAGCAGTTGCCTTGTAAAACCTCCAAGCTGTTGACCCTTGCTGATCTATATTGTGGAATCTAATGGGCAGTAAAGCACAGTCTGCTCTCCTCATGGTTTATGTTACGTTCTGCACAGACTGGTCAGCATGAGTCTTTGCTTCCTCTTCCAGCAGGATGCGTGGACTTTGAGAAATGCTCTGTTGTGTCTTTTGGCAATTACATGACTGAAAAGAGTCCTATACTGGCAGTCTGGTGTATTTAGTCTTGTTTGAAATTAAAATGTTTATGCTGTATGGTTTTCTTGGTGGTATCTTGTTCACAGGACAAAACCAGCTGTCAGAGCTCATGTGCTCTGGGAATTGTCACTGGTTCTTCTGGTAAAATTATGCTGGGGCAGTTATATAGGTGACGTGGGGTAGACATAGGGTAAGAGAAGGAAGGCTTTTCCTTTTCTCAGTTTGGTTTCTCTAAGTGATAATAATTATACCTGAGGAAGGTGCTTTTAGGCTTCTGTGGGGAATTACACTGATCTAAATTAGTGCTTATTCTTAATCTTTGGGAACATCTGTGTCTGTTTTGCTCTCAGTATTGTACTGCAAAAGAACCAGTCTGATTACTGGGTACTGTACTGTACCAGCGGAGCATCTGGGAAGGCAGGAGAAAACAGTTTTTAGCAGGAATTCCAGTTTTCCATCTGCAAAAGGAAATGTTCCTCGTTGCTCCTGTTTTACAAGGATTGCAGTTGCAACTTGTTGTCTTCTATTTCTTCTCTTTCTACCTTTTATTTCCATAGAAATCGTGGATGGCAATGTTAAAATGACCCTTGGAATGATCTGGACCATCATCCTTCGTTTTGCCATTCAGGATATCTCAGTTGAAGGTAAATTTTAGTTCTTTCCTGCCACTGTTCAGTAAAGGACAACTGGGGTAACTAAATGGCTTTGCCACTGAATGGCCAAAATGTGCTCTTAAGTGAGTCACTGAAAAATCCTAGGGAGCTACTCTTCCCAACCTGCCCTGATGTCTCACAGACATGTATGGCCAGGTTCAAGCATACTGAGATGAGTTTTTCACATGCTTCTCTTGCAAGAGATTTCAAGGGTAGCTCAAAAGGATGACTAAGCCTGAAAGTAAACTTTAGTGTTGGATTTTGATTCAGGCACTAGCGCTGAAAATGAACCTATCACTTATGAGTCCTACAAGACTCTAATCCCAAAAAGCTATCTCCTTATTACTGAACCTCATTAAAAAGATAATAGTAACAAAACTATCCTAGTAGACTTTTCCAAACAAGACATTTTCTGACAAGTGAAGTTAAATAAAACATAATTTAGTGCAGTCTCTACCAAAGAGGAATTTGTGATGGTTTTCTAGCTTATGCTCCAGAGACTCCTGTTTTCTAAGAAAATGAGTTAATTGATGTGTTTCCTTTCTTTCTTTAGAAACATCTGCTAAAGAAGGACTTTTGTTATGGTGTCAGAGGAAGACAGCCCCGTACAAAAATGTAAACATCCAGAACTTCCATATCAGGTGAGTTACAGGCAAAAACTTAGCTTTACAATCAGTGTTATTTTCCTGTGTCTCTCAGTATATTCAACAATATTCCTGACAGGCCTCCCAAGGCAGTGCATGTGCACTTTACACAGTAGCAGTGTGGTCCAGAGAGATGCCTAGGAAATTGAAGGCGGAGGATCTAAGAGGATCCAAGTACCTACATCCCAATTCCTCATTCAGGTTACAGTTGCTGCTTTCATAAAATTCTTCAGGGCATTAAGTCCTCTGAGAGCAGCATTTGTGCCATGGGCTAACCAAGAGAGCTTTTGCTCTGTGAAAACTCAGAACACTTTAGGAACCATGAAGAAAGGACTGCCTCTTAACTTTTGTAGTATGGCAGAGCTGAGAAGGGATAAGAGGTTCTCTTGCTCTGTTTTTCATATTTCCAAACTGGCAGATGTTCCAGTGAAGATTCTGCGTAATAGTGTTTTTTCCAACACATTTTGGAGCCTTGTATGAACCATAATAATGTAAAGCACTTCTAAGAGCTTAACTGCCATCCATGCTCTCCAGTATTTTAGTGGAGCTAGCTGAGGACACCTGCTTTTTCCCTAAGGAATGCACTTTTTCCTCCTTTACGGCTTGCGTCTACACATTTTTTCACCCTTGAGCTCACGTGCTGCACAGGATACGCACAGAGAGTTCAGCACAGAGATCTGCCAAAAATGAAGTGCTAACTCAATGGGCAAGTCCTAAGCACAATGGATTTTTGTAGGGGTTGATGGGAGTCTTTATTGCAGTCTCATGCACATACGAGACATCCCTCACTCCCAGCACTTAGAGAAGCACTGCTAGTTGGAAACTAAACTAGAATTAGTTGTCCCACTGCCTTGCTGCCTTCCCTCATGCTCACTGCTGTGTGTGTCCGTGGCTGAACAGTGTTCATTGTTCTCTCTTGTGTTTCTCTCGTAGTTGGAAGGATGGCCTTGGTTTCTGTGCTTTAATTCATAGACACCGTCCAGAGCTTATCGACTACGGGAAGCTACGAAAGGTACAACTCCATTTGTTTATCAGACAAGATGCTTGGCTCCTTGGAAGTAAAGAGGGAAAAGAATTAGCTTGATAAACATAATTGGAGAACTTCAGCACAAGCTGGCAGTTGCAGGACTGGGGAGGAAGGAAAGAGGGATGAATCAGTACATTCAGGCTTCTTAGTGAAGCGTGAACTTAATGAGCTTCCTGCTTGACTTCTCCCTGCTTTCAGACTGCCTTGTATGAGACACACGTGCCCCAATCCCAGCTGATGAGCAAAAGCTGGCAAACTCAGTAACACCAAATGTGAGAATAGTTCTGTGCTAATGTCACAGACTAGTGAGTCAAATCAGACTTAACATTTCTGTGGAGAGTTGGATAGAAACCAGTTATCTGGTTTCAGAATGCAATAGCTCGTTGAGGGGTTTGTGTGCCCTCACTGGACACTTGTCACATGGTTCCAGCTTAGCACTGACTCATCTGCAGTGCTTCTGGGCTTCCCCTGCCACATAGGTATCAGGTGCCAAAAAAGCATTTGTCACAAAATTCAATTTTACTTAAAAATTTATTCTGGTAGCATAATAGCAAGCTGCTCCAAAGTTTACTTCCTGTGTGATCTGGAGACAAGATTGCTGAATGGATGATGACAATAACCACTTAGTGGTTTATGCTGCTCCCAATGTCTTGACCCAGCAGCGTGATAGAAGATCAGACTGGGTTTTTTTCCTA
>NW_008239553.1:12448035-12487333 GCF_000691975.1 Corvus brachyrhynchos
CCTAGAGCATAATGAAATGTCACCAAGAGCATAATTCATGTGTCATTGCCGAGGCTAACGCAAAAAGCTTGTCCATCAGATCTCCTGGGCTCAGTATTTTAAGTGCATGTGTGCTTGATGTTAGCTAGGGAAATAAACATAGAAGCCCATCACCAACAGATCTGGGCTCTTGGACCACCATGCAAATAGACAAAATGTAAATGACCCAAGCAAATTAGCTGCATTGCAAAGGGAATGAGTTGTACAATGCCTGATCTGCTTTTCAATAACCTTTTAGATCTTTACTGTCTTGCAGAGCAGTCAGTTATATTTTCTGATCAGTTTTAGTGTCTGGAGTCAGCACATGATGAGTAAACAGTGGGAGGAGACTGTACCTGTTCACATAAACAGCAGTAAGAAGAAAAGGACTTATTAGAGTAACATTTTCAGTGCCTAATCTTGGGAAAATAACGCAGCTAAGCAATGTGTGCCTGACAAACCCAGGCTGGTAAATGCTACAGTGCACTCTGTTATCAACAAAGCCCTAAGCCAAACCCAAGCAAAAACAGAGTGAAGGAAAGTGAGTTATTTGGTCATATTGTCTGCAGGGTTTTTTGGGTGAAAAATAGGGTGATTGTTCTAGCCAAATTCAGTGTACATGAGAGGGGTTTTTTCCTACTTGGAGTAAGGTTAAATAGAACCAGCATCTTTTGATCTCTGCTTGCTTTTGATCCTATCCTTCATCCGGTTCCCTCTGTCCTCCTTAAGTCTTCTCACTCTCTCTGTATTGTTTTTATTGTTGTTCTGCCTCAGTTACTCTAAAGGGATGAGATTAAATGTATGTTGGAGAACTCTACAGCAGCTGAAATCTTGAGCAAATAGCTGGGAGGAACTTAGAGCCTAGTCTTTAGTTCTGGCAGTTGATGTGTGCTGAAGGGAAGTTAACCTTTTTTATGCTAGGTGTTTGAAACCCCTTTGTGGAATGTATAAGCACAGAGGAGACTGCTGAGAAGCAGCCATTACAGTGGATAGTAGATTTGAGATCCACCTCAAGTTCTCTTCCAGCTCCAGGGAGCAGTGGCATCTCAATTGTGTGTACCTTTGGCAATGCTGTGTGTGTTTCTGTGTATAGACACACACACAAATGTACAAGATAAAGAGGTGAAATCAGTCCAAGCTGTCCAGAGTTCTGCACTGTACCTCCTGTTTGGGCAGCATTCTTTTGCAGCTTTAGTGTTTTCTGCTCTTTCACAGAAGCTGTGTCTAGGCTACAGACCTCTATTGGTGCTGTATACTTGAAAAAGGTAGCCAGTGGAGTAGCTGCATGTCTTCCCAAAATTTAGCAACTTCTTTTGTCAGCACTGTTTTGTATTGAGTTTGTTCCTAGCTATTTCTCCTAGTCTAGCTATATTAGTGGAACAAGCACAATTAATTTCTGCATATGGGCACTGCCTAACTAAAGTTATTTCTATAGTCCCAGCCTCAAAACAGCAGGTGCAAGTCCAGCTTGGTGGTGGTGATTCCCTGACACTACAGCTACTTGGTTAGATAGTTTCTATTTAGTGCAGGTCTGTTTGCTGTTACTTGGGTCACTGTAGATAAGCTCATGGTCTGCAAGTGAGGGGTATGCAGAAGGTGGGGTTTCCCTTCCTCCTTTTGCCCCTGATTGTAGCTCAGCCGTGAGCCACATCTAAGATACTTTCATCAAGTACAGTGATTGACTGATGGCTCCAACACCCCATCATATACCACAATCTGTGTAGAACTGTGGTCTGTGTACTGCTGTGTTATATGCAGATATTTCTGAAAACGTGAGTTTTGGAATTCTTTCCTAGAGTCTTTAACTCTGGCAGATATAGTAAGTGCTTGCACTCTCTCAATTTTCCTCCCCCTCCATCTCCTTTCCTGACTGCTAGATAATAGATGATGTTTTTTGTTACATTGCAATAATTGCCATGGCAACCTTGTGTGCTGCAAGGACTTGGAAATAGCTGGAGGAAGAGAGGAGTCCCTGTATGAGTTAGGGTTGTGGCAAAAGATGAAGAGCCGCAATAGTCTTTAGTCAGCAAAAGCAGAGAGTGAGCCAGGTTGGCATCTGTTAGGGCAGGTTTGCTGTCTGCCACTACTAAAACAAAGTACCTCCTCCATGGTAAAGCTGTAGATTTCCTTGTGGCTAGCCCAGCTAGAGTCTGGCAAGTTACTGTTCCTCTTCAAGCCTCTGGCATTGCTATGTTCGTGTAAATGAAGTTGCACCTCTGCAGCCTCATCTGGGTCAGTGCTCTTCTGGGTGTGTGTTTCAGCTGTGGAAGGAATCAGGGGACAGGTGACTTGTCTTTTGTTTGATCTGCTGTGTCGGGGCCCCTAAAATGTGCCTGCAGCCATGGTGCTGCAGTGTGAGGCTTGGAGCTGCTTGGCCAGTCTTTACTACATTGCCCCTTTTCATGGGCATCAGCTGAAACAGGTGATTTGAAATAATGATCAGTTAGCGTACAATGGGATGGAACTGAAAGTGGTGGAGTTCGGAGGAATTTCATAGGCCTTGAGACCCTGTTGTAGTCTTAGATAAGCTCCAGGGGAAGCCCTAAGTCTTGCACAAAGAAGCATCATTGTTGTGATGAGCTGCTCCAGTGTACTTGAGGCGTGAAGCTTTTTCTACAGGGGACAGTCTTGCTCGAGTGTAGCTCTCTGCTCATCTCAAAGCTAGTCTTGGACTTAGGTAGCTTGCTTTCAGTAGTACTGTCTTTAGTTTCATTCCTTAAGAGATATGTGATCACACATCTTTCTTGCATTTGAAGTAGAAATCTGCTGGCTTTATCTAGGTGAGTCTCCAGTTTCCCACGTTAAAACTTACAGCCCTTCCTTTGGGACTGCCCAAGCCCAGTAAGTTTTTCCATCAGGAAACCTCTCCCAGCTTTCAGCCAAAAATTTCTTTTTAACCTTTGGCAACAGTGCTCCTAGTGGTGTTACTTGCAAACTGATAGGAAAGCTATCTGCAGTGAGAGATTTGCTCCTCCCTTTCCTCCAGGAGAGGCTGACAGATCATGATGCAACTTGTTCAGATGGGTCTGTGCCAAGGAAGAGTGTGTGTTAATACTAAACACTCTATCAGGGTGTTACAACAACCATGATGGTCATGGTCAGCATAGGGTGAAATTTGCTACACAGTGGTGACATTTCTACAGAAATAGAAAATGGCACATGGGCTAGGGGAAGGCTGGCAAGAGAGCTGCCACTTGGCATTTCTGGACGCTCCTGCACTTGAGTAAAAGAAAATCAGTTCATTTTTCTTCCGAAATGAAGCTAGGGCCATGTCTACACTCAGTGAACAAGGTATGTTATATACCAGCTAGTCTCACCTCCTCAAGTAAGGCTTTTAGTTACACTATGGGTTCATAGAGGTTTCTCCACATCAGGCACAGAAGACAAGTAGGTTGAAATTGAACTGGTTCCTCTAATTCCATGCCATATGATGGTTCCTTGTGTCTGGAGAATAGTAAAAATCCACTGCCTCCTCCACTGCTCAACTCTGAAGAGGTGGATGTAGATATATCTGATGTAGTGTACCATTGAAAGGAATATGGGGATTTGACACTGTCATACTGTACGTGACAGCTGCTGCCTTCATCACAGCACGCCTGTACAACATTTCCTTGCTTAATACTGACTTGTTCCAGTGGACTAAATACAGATCACTGTCTGTTTTAATGGCCTTTGTGTGTGATTTACTTCGATAGGTGAAACACTGCTGTCTGCTAGAGACATTCACCCAAAGGAATATGTTGCTGATGTTGGATGCCAGCCTAATACATCATTGATTCCTAGGGAAATGCTGCAGGAAACTGCTTTTTGGAGCAGCTGAGTTTCCTAATTCATGAAGGCTGTAATCTGAGGGCTGCATAGTGACCAATGCCATAAAGGAAGTTCTATTCATGCCCATACCTTGTCTGCCCAAGCCTGCCTAGCTTCATCTTTCCTGCTGGGTGGGTTCAAAGGAAACTGCCTGTTGATTAGAGTTCAGAGGCACAGCTTAATCTTCCAAGTCAGTGCAATAAGCAAAGACATATGATTCACGTAGAAAATAAACAGAACGTGGATGCCACTCTAGAAAGAAGGTGAAGTAATTTTACTCCCTATTTCCTAGTTTTTTATGTGGGTCTCAGTGTGGGTGGCACAAAGGGCAATATGGAGAGTACCACCCCATCTTTCCTCCCTCCCAAAAGACACCAAACAAGATGGCTAAACACTAGCAGTTTATGCACAGCCTTTCATCCGGTAGAAGCCGTATGTCTCAACAGTAGAAACTGATAATACAAATGTAATTCGAATCCATGAAGTGGATTGATCCACAATAATGAAGTATCATGGTTATACAGGAATATAGGAACAAGCTGGTATGAGCATCTTCTACAGGTTGGCAGGTGTCTTGTTGCTGATTATTATGTTTGAATGCTGGACACAATTTGCAGAGTGTCTTTTATTTTCAATGACATTTGTATTTCATGTTTTCTCGTGTGGCTCTTTAAAATCTACAGAAAATTTATATAGAAAGGAATAGAAATGTACTAAGGAAATTACAAGACCTGTGCAAGAGGAAAAGCAATACTCAAGGCAAACTGGGTACTTCTATATGTATTTATTTTGTAGAGATTTGTTGAAACATTTCTCTTCCTCCCACTCAGCTGGTGTTCAGCAAACTGTACACTAGCTAAGGACAGCACCCATTGCAGATGTTGTTACTATTTTGGTATTGCTTAGATGTTCTAACAGATACACAGCTCTGCAGTTCTTGGAAATGGAAGTTGCAAACCTAATACAGCATGAGATGTAAATGTGAGATGTGGTCTCATCATTTACTATCAGTATGATGTGAAGCTAATTTTAGTTTAAACTAGGTTCAAGACAAAATGCATTATTCCTTTTTTTTTGCAAGTGCACAGACTCTATGTTAATTATCATACCATGAGTCCCCAGGCTCTTCTTTCAAAAGGAAGCTAATTATTTCATCCTGATACATGAGGCTGCACACACAATTTTTTCTGGACAGCACAGTTACCTGAACCAAACCAAGCTCTTTCTGAGAGAAATGCTGTGTACCCTGTTAAATTTAACGCTGATGCCCTTCCTCTGTTTCTTTCCCAGGATGATCCTCTCACTAATCTAAACACAGCTTTTGATGTGGCTGAGAAGTATCTGGATATTCCGAAGATGCTGGATGCAGAAGGTAAAGTAGAATCCAACTGCTTTTAACTTGCTTTTTCTCAAGAAATTTTCCACTTCTTCTAGGTGGACTTCTTTTGTACAAGATTTCAGTAACCTCTGAATGTTCCCTGCATGACTGTGTAGTCAATGTATAGGGAAAAAGTTAAAATGGAATAATGAGTCATATGTTCTGCTTCCCTCTTCTTCCTCTGTCCTTCAGTCTTTTGAGTCTTATCATGGAGATCTTAGCTTGGGGTTGACACGAGGCAGAGATGAGTAACACCTGTCATCTGCTGACTCAAGTGTTCCCTTTCAATTATCAGGCCAAATAGTGAGTTAGTGTATGGTGTAGGACTGTGTTCCTTTTGCTCCAGGGTTTTTTTGTGTGGTCTTTCTGACATTGCTGGTGTTCTTCCTTTTGAGGGCATGATATTATTACTATTATTATTATTATTATAATTATTATTATTATCTGCTTTTTCTTGACTACTCAGAAGTGTTTGGCCTGAAGATCCTTCACTGACTGGATCTGGAGACCAAGGCAGAGTTCCATGTTGTTCAGAGATGCTTTTGCTGCTGATTATGATTGCTTCCCTGAGGCCACTGGGACAGCAAGGATTACTTTTCAGAGCCTTGTCAGGACCAGCTTGGCAATAGATTTTGAAGACTGTAACTGTGGAGTACAAACAACAGCCTGAAATAGTTCACTGGTTGTTGGCTGTTTGCCTAAAGCCAGCTGGTTTCAATGGTAGAAGCTGTATTTCGGGCTTGGGTTGGACAGGAGAAGCAGTTAAAGATTTTTGTTAAATAAAAGGAGTAGGAGGAGCAAAGAGGAAAGGTGGGAATAGGACAGCCAAACCCAGTGAACTTATATTTCAGTAACTAGGATGTTCATATTCCTAGGTAATATTTCCCATGCCCGGAGATGAGTTTTGCTTTCCCTGCATTCATCATGCTGAGGTTAAAAAAAAAAATCATGAGGTTTCCAGAGTAGATTCAAATGTTTCCTACCATTCTGTAGGAAACACAGACACCTCCAAAATAAGTGGATTTAGCTTCAGATCTCAGCAAAAGTAGCAGTGATGAAGAGGGCCCCTGGCAGGAGCTCTCATTTCTCTTTACTGATCTCTCTCCTCCCTCATGGAGTTGAGCTAATGTGCATTCCTCCACACCATTAATTCTGATCTCTGGAGGTGTTGAGTTTCCCCTGAAACTAATGAAAGGGCCTCTTGAAATTCAAGCCATCATTGTATTGAAACGGAGGAGGGAGGCATGGAAAAGAAGGGAGAAAATATGTTTCCAGAAGAGCAGAACTGCGTGGAGGAATTGCATGGCTATAAAAGTCATGTCAGCCTGCTGCCAGTTTGGGTTGATTCAATCCACCAATCACAATAATATTCTCAGGACAGGGAAGTGCTGTGACACAAGACATGCTGACATATGGCTGCATTAGCCTGTCCAGACTCTGGAGGAAATTTTATGATGAGGGAGGGGATCCAGAAGGGTGATCCTGGGTTCTGAGACACACACATCTTCTGGGGAATGCTGGGAAGCCCTGTGGAATCACTATGACAAGCACACACCGCAGCAGGCCTCCTGGACAGTTGTGGTTCTTCCTCTCCTTTGCTTTCCTCCCATCAGTTGATTATGCTCTTAACGTGAGGTTTTTTTTGACAGACATTGTTGGAACTGCCCGTCCTGACGAGAAAGCCATCATGACCTATGTTTCTAGCTTCTACCACGCCTTCTCAGGAGCCCAGAAGGTATCGCAGGATCCCAAGCTCCCTCCACAGAGCACACCTGGTGCCGTTGCTAATGTCCAAACCTTTTTTCTTTCTCTTTCTCCTCTCTAGCTACGGGCATCTTTATTATCATGTTCTTGGTAGAGTTGGCTGTTGGTTCAAAGTGGTGCCCCAGATATAATACATGGGGCAAGGGAGCCAGGAATTCCATTTCCCTGTAGTCAGCAGTACTTCCAATGGCACTTAGGTATGCCACACTTTGGCACACATGCAAATTTAAGGGAGCAGGGGGCTCTGCCTTCTCCATTTGCCTTACAAACTGCTGTCCCCCTGGCTGAGAACCTGTACCTCCTGTTCCTGGTAAATCTGAGCTAGGATGCTTGGTCTCACAAAAAGTAAAGGCCACCACATAGATGCTCTGCCCAGCAGGAAACTGGAGCCTGCCCCAATGGGAAGATAATACAGATACCTATTAACTTTTTTTTTGCCTTCTCCAAAGATGGAGAAACAGAGCTGACTGAGGTTTCATGAAGGGTTTAATGAATGGCCAAAGCTTTCTTTTGCCTTAATGTACGCTTCAGGTTCCAGCACCCTTGCTTTAAGGTCTGAACCTGCTGCTTTCTCAACTTGTGCCACAAATTCAGTCTCAGTTCATCTGGGGCTTACAAAGCATGTCTAACAAGTACATCCATGGTGGTTTTGCAAACAGAGCATTACTTATCATGACAGAGATGCCTGGTTTTGTTCATTTGTATCTTTTTTTCCCCCTCTTTTCTCATCTGTGTTGGAAATCAGGCAGTTGAGTCCTTGCTACTTCTGGCTAAGCCATTTTCCTGTTGGTAATGGAGTCACTTCAGGAAAACATTTTGTGGGTGAAACCTTGTACACATCTCTTGCCAAAACCAAGCAGCCGCCTGTACTTCAGTGCCTTAGGAACAGGCAGTGCGCGTTGCAGCAGAGCAGATCCTGTGTAGGAAGTGCACTGCGTAGGAAGGCTCTGATCTCCAGTTCCTCGGCGTACGAAGGGCCTCGAGCGCGGGCGTTCAGATCTCCAAACAACTTGTTTCCATCCTTGGGCCAGGCCCCCAGACCGCAGCTGTGAAGGTGCAGAGCCCAGATCCTCCTCTCAGGATCCCCCTGGATTGGGGGGTAGGGAGGGGTGCCGCTTTGAGCCACAAGCCAACGCTGCTAGCCACCTTCTGATCCGAATTCCTAGCTCTCCGCATGGAAATCTGTTTGGCCTGTCCTGCAATGCATGATGGGAAGTTTTCTCCCCCTCTCTCACGCCACCCATGATTGTTTTGTTTTATCCTATGTGCTGCTTCTTACTTTATCCTTTCAACCTCTTTTCCTTCTCTGCACAGATATTATAGGCACGCTAAGGCCGGATGAGAAGGCCATAATGACCTATGTCTCTTGTTACTACCACGCCTTCTCAGGGGCGCAGAAGGTGAGACTTTACTGCTAACAACCCCTCCCCTCACCCTGCCCTGCCCACCTGTCCTCTCCAATGAGGAATGCCAGATCCATATCCGCCCCAGGGCGTTTGCAGGGAAGCCCAATGCATCCAGTGATGCATTTGGATATGCCATCTGTAGTCTTGCTGGAGAAGTGATGTAAATGTCCTTTTGGACAGACTTGAGCTGCTCCTTCCCTCCAGTGTCACACCACAGCAGAGGAGAAAATATTTGGTAAAGCTGGCATTGAAAGGTGAATGGATGTCTGCTCTGACAGAGGCAGAACCCTTTCAGTAACTAGTGGGCGTTGTCCTGGCCAGGCAGTGTGCCTCCAGAAGTACCACAGTCCAATCCGCCCACTCCAGGAAATCACAGCCTGTCCCTCTTGGGCTGCCATCCTGCCTTCCACACTCAGCCTCCACTAGGTCTTTTCCTAGGCTGAATCATCTGTGAGCTGGTTACATAGCACTTTTGTGCTCCAGCCACAAAGTTCAGTTCTACCAGACGTTCAGCTTTCCCAGACTAAGGAGGTTTTTCCATTCCTCGTTTCTTCCTTGTCATTCTCTTCCGTTTCCCAAACCACCTATATGTTTTATTTCTCTTTCCTCTGCCTTGTCCATTTCCATAGCTTCAGGCTTTCCTTCTTCCTCTGCTTCTTCTTTACTCCAAAGTTTCCTTGCCTGACATCAGGACATTTGTAACTAAATAGTTGCAGATTGCCTTTGGGCAAGCAATTTCCCAGCAATCCTTTGAATAAGGGAGAAAGTTCCATTCTTTTCTCCCGTGTCATAACCTGCCTGGGCTGCGGCCCTTCCATAAGATTACTGCTAATTTCAAATTGTAGGCTTTAGAACAGTAAAATCCAAAATCCAAGACTGCATTCTTCATGTTACAAACAGAATTAAAATCTTGTTGTTTCCCCCAGCCACAATTTCTTTCTCTCATTAGGCTTTTTCTATTTGAGACACAGTCCTTGTGTTGCCCATCTTGAGGGCTAATCTGACTCCAGGAAGATTCCATCTCTTTTGTGCAAAGCAGTGCTGATGGTCCCAACATTGATTCAGTTACCATGCTGATGCTGACTTTCAGAGGGCAAATGCAAGCAGTAGTTTCCAGGGAGCAGCTCTTTAGTTCAAGCTTTTTGTTCTTTACCCAGTTTTGTATAAATTACATGATAATGTCTTGTTTCCAAGGAACTGGGAATGTGTCCCACAGCAGCGCAGTAGACTTGCCCATGTGGTGTAATGACTTTCCTGCTAGGATCCTGCTTTGTGATCCTGTGGTTTTTTGTTCAAAACACTTAAGACCAGTCTGCAAGCTCCAGCCAGCTGATACTTGCCCAGGAAGACTGTAGTTTCAGAAGTCATGCCAGTCTGATAAGGCCTGCTGTTTGCCAGGTGCCCCTGAGGGACTGCTCCATGCTGTCTGCTTAACCTGAGGAGCTCCAGATGAGGAAACATCAAACCACAATACGAGGAGGGTTGGAGCCTGCTGCAGAAACAGCCATGCAGCTTGCCAATCTCTTCCTTTTCTCTCTGCACTCACTCTGTGATTTGGGAACCTGCTCAGCAGGTTCCATGCTCTGATCAGTAATTTAGGTGGATGCAAAGTCTCCTGGGATAACTGAAAACAGTCTTTTACTTGCCTCAGGACCTGAACCAAGTAGCTGAGGCAAAAACTAGAGATGAAGTTTCTTAGTTATTAAAGTTTCAATCCCATGTAGTCCAACCGGCTTACAGGGAAGATTTAATAGTTTGTTCATTTTTTAGCAGTCCTGGTGGGCCAGCAACTCAACTGTGCCCTGGCAGGAGGGGCACAGCTCCATTTTGGAGCTGCCCTAGTCATACATTAGCCAGCCGCTAAGTGATACAGATTCAAACCTGCAGGCAAATGCAAAGCGTTTACTGAATACAAGCCTCTGCCCAGATGTTACTGTGTTGCCACCTCATGCAGGGTTAGGTGACTTACTGTGATATCGCTGAATTTTTCATCCAGATTTTTCACTACTGCCACCAGGCCTGAGGGGAGAGTCCCATGAGCTGCTTTCTACTTCTTTCACTTTCTTATACTGAGCCTTTGAAGGTACAGGGTCCCCAGCCTGACATGTGTGTGTAGATGGCTGCTTTTTCTCTATGCCATTTATATATATATATATATATATATATACACATATATATATATATATTTGTAGGTATACTTGCTTTGGTTGGTTTGCTTGTTTTCTAACAGCTTCTGACTTTCACACTAAATGCATGCAACTCCTGGTTGGCTTGATATTTTGTAAACTTGTGGAAATTTCTAACAAATGTTTTACTGTTTTATTAAGAGATTGTGTTTGGTGTACAGCATTTTGGAGTGGTCCCCTGATGCCAGAGGACAGCAGCAGGCAGGCATCTTCCCCTGAGGCTAGAGGACAGCAACAGGCAGGCGTCCCTACGTTGTGCACTGTGGGAATGCCTTCCTTCATGATCCTCCTCAGCAGAAAGATTTAGATCCATGAACTAGAGAGACTGCAAACTCTGCTCCTATCCTAAGCAGTTCAAGTTATGGTTGAGAAGTACAGAAAAGACAGAAGGCAGATAAATTACTGCCATTTAGATTTTCATTTTGATTCCACCAGAGAGCATGTGCAGAGATACTCCAGCGTGGTATCATGCAGAATGTCCTGGGCTTGTCCTCCCCAGCACTCTGAGTGCAAGCAGTACAGTGCATCAGCACGATGCTGCACTGAAGCTGAGGAGCTCACACAGATTCTCTGAGAATACAGCTGTGCAGCTTCCAGACCCCAGGATTCTGCATCTTCTCAGTGCTGCCCTTGTGGGCATCTTGGCTTGTTTGGAGCCAGGGTGAGCATCCTAAATGCATTGTTGCCATTAGCAGTGTGGGGAAGCCAAAACAGCTTTTTCCACTGAACTAATGAAGGTGTAGGGGGAGCTGCTTTGGCCTCATGAAAACATCTTTGTGTGCCACTCTTCTTTTACTTTGAAGTGTTTTGCTTTAGTTTTGAGGTTGCCATCACCATGGATCAGCTCATTAGGAGTAGTGTGTGGGATATTTGTGAAGGTTGCCTGAAAGCACTGGGATCCTTCTGTCCTACCTTGCTCAGAGCACAGTGTAACATGTTGCTCGTGACATTAATGGTGATTAATGGCCACAGAGCCTTTCCTGTGGCTGCAGCAACAGCATGCTGTTGCATAGAGCAGTAGCAGTTCCAAGGCAAGAACCACTGGGAGGCAAGTACTGGTGGGGGAAAGAAAGCCTCTAAGCTTCTGCCATTGGGATAATACAAATAATGTCCTAACTGTTGACATTCTTAGGGTCTTTTTGTTTGGACAGTTGTTCAATATGCTTATACACACACACATATTTAAATTTGGGCAGCTGGAGAAAGTCCTATCATCAGATACATGTACATATGCCTCAGTGGAATGGGGTCCTGCCTGCACAGCTGGCTGCTGCTGCAGTGAGCTCATGGGGTGCA
The DNA here is from genome assembly GCF_000691975.1 of Corvus brachyrhynchos. Lineage (NCBI taxonomy): Eukaryota > Metazoa > Chordata > Aves > Passeriformes > Corvidae > Corvus > Corvus brachyrhynchos. The sequence goes on from NW_008239553.1 coordinate 12,459,894, forward strand.
AAAATGAGAAAGTTAAGAGTGTGCAATGAACACCTCTCCTGGAGTGATTGAGATAAACATTTGGTATTGCCAGTTCCCTGCAGTCCCTAGGCATATCATGGCAGGGCTCTAGCAATGTCTTTTTGACATACTATTTGGTCCCATTGTGTATAGTTTTCTCTGTATATCAAAACCACTGCATTAGAGTACAAACTTTAGTTAAAAACAGGTCAAAGTACAAGCTTTTTTAAACATAACCATTGTTTCCACTTTTTGCAGATTTCTTTTAAGTGAAACTGCTCATTTTCCTGTACAGGTCTCTCTGATGTGTTTTATATTAGCTGATAATCTGTGTATCTCATAGCTGGTCCACTTTAGGGAAGGGGCAGATGACTGAATAGATGTTTTAACAGCTTCATTTCATTCTACAAATTAGTAAGATTGCCTTGTCCCCTGGGACCTTAGCAATCCATATATCACTGTACAGCCTATGACTTTGTTGCTATTCTTGCTGCTTCACATCAGCTGCAAAAATTAGAGGTTTTTTCTCAAATGTCCTTGAAGATTGAATAAACAGATAATTAAAGGTCTTTTAAAAATAGAAAAAGGTTGAAACTTACCAGCTATAAACTCAGCAAAACTTATTTTGGCATCAGTCCCAAATGTAGTTTAAAGGCAGAACACAGCGTTGACAGTTGGTTTGTTGTAGTGTTGGCATGTACCCTCTCCTCCTTATTTGCACTCAGCCTCTGTAAGGAGGACTTCTCCCAGCAGGGCCTGGGGGTTACCTCTAGCACCTTCCCCAGGCACCAGGGTCACAGCTGTACTGTGGTAAGAGGGGTCTGAGCAATCCCCTGAGGCATCACAGGGGCACATCCTCAGGTGATGTAGCATGACACACACCATGGTAATGAAAAAGGGAGCTGATAACCCACAGATACATTCTATGCAAGGATCAGCCTGCTTGTATGTCCCCCATGCCAAACACATGCATGGCACTCCAGACCAGACTGACTGCTTCCAAGTTCATAGCTGGGATTTTTCTGATCCTTACTTTCCAAATACATGTTTTAACATGTTCAGCTCCCTGCAGAGAATCAGGGTTTGGTCTCACAATGGAAAGAAAGAAAGAAAAAGAAAGAAAGAAAGAAAAACCTCCAAACCTAAGTAGTAACAGTAGGATCATTTTTTATTGTGAGACTTGTTTTGGAAGAGTAAGCAGAAGGATTACCTGGAAAGATGGGGGGAAAAGAAATCCTCTTCTCAGCTGGATCATGAGACCCTGAATACATGGTGGGTGTATGCACCACCAAGGACGTAGCCCTGTAATCAGTGCCAGAAATACAGGGAAAACTGGAAGACAGTGCTGCTGGGCAGAATTTAAGGTTAAGAAGAGTATCTACCATTTTGTCTTCCAAACAAAATTAGGAATTTTCCTGTAAGTCCAGTCTGTGGATTAACTCTCTTTGGATAGTTCTTTCCTGGGGTAAAAGTATGGAGACAGTCTCATGAGCTTGACATCACTCTGTTACTGCTGTTCCAGGTCAGAATGCTGGTATGGGGAGTGCCACAAGGAATGCCCTGTCTTTATGAAGAGGTAGCCAGGGTCCCTCTGGTAGGAATCAAACCACAAGGCCCTCTTAACAGAAGCAGCTCCAGAAAAAGCATAGAAACATTGGTTGTCCCACAACATATAAGGTAGAATCAGTACAGCTGAGAATCTCTGAAGGAATGCATTCACCTGAGAAGGGAAAAAATAAATCATTATAGAAGGCCAGATGGAAAGCAGAGCAATCAGGACAGATGTTTCAAAGTGCAGGCAGGTTGCTAGAGCTAAGGGTAGGAGATTTTACCTTCAGGTATGTAGCAGGAAGCTAAACTGCAAGGTTCGGATTGGGTTTTTTTCACACTTTTCCCTTCTTTTGTTTTTCTTCTCTTTGTCAGGCGGAGACAGCAGCAAATCGTATCTGCAAGGTGCTGGCAGTCAACCAAGAAAATGAGCAGCTCATGGAAGACTATGAAAAACTGGCCAGTGATGTAGGTGTTGGTTTCTGAGTGTGGTAGTATGCAGAAAAGAATTGCATTTAATGCTGATAAGTAATCTTGGAGAGTGCTATTGACCCACTGCTATTTTCCCTGGGAAATTATTGTTTCCTCTTCAAATTGAAGACTGAACTTACCTTAAAGACAAGAACAATCTACTTTAAAACAGAAAGCTTCCATAGAGAAGCTTTGAATTGCTCAGTTTATTAGGAGCCAGCCCAGAAATGCTAAAATTGAAGGAAAAATCAAGCTGGCTTAACTTGCATTTGTCAGGACTATACCAGTTCATTATGTCTTTCATACAGCTTGTATGCTAGTATACTGTAGAAGTCAGGATCAGAGAATAAAAGTTAGAGATAATTGAAGAAAGAGATATGCATTTGCTGATAATGGAAAGAATCTGAGTCAGATACAAACTGGAGGCTGCTTTTGTTAACTGAGAAGGCTTACAGACTGACAGCAGAGAAACTACAAAAAGAGACCAAATGTGGACTGGAGTATGTTTGTGGTAGGTAAGTAGGGAGAAGATGGACAACAGAAGGGCAAACATAACCCATAAGCCTGGTTTCAGCCTGATCTGAAAAGCATAGGGCACTACTCCACTCACTCTGTGGACTGCCCATTGCATTACTGTTTTGCCAGCTCTCCAGATAGGTTTGTTATGGAGGTATATTCAAAGAGCTACACTGACTTTGAGGAAGCTAGAGGGGAAAAAATGTAACTGAAGGCAAGAACTTGATTTCTCCTGTCAGATTGTTCTGGAGATCATATGACTTACAGCATCTTTTAGTTATGCAACACTCCAGCAAAATTCCTAAGGCTTTACCATAATCTGAGGACATAGTTTTGGTCCTGGTTGTGCAAAAGCTGTGCCTTAAGCATGTTGGATTGGCACTGCTGCAACAAGCAGTACTACTTAGTGTGGTAGGGAATGTGCTGCTCATTAAAAAAAAAGTACTTCCAAAAAAGCTGGCAAACTTCTCTTCACGAGCACTGCTGGTAGCAGATCTTTCTGGCAGCAAACGTAAAAGTAAATGGTCCCTTATGAAATCAGAGCAACACCTGCAGTTTTAACACAATTTTCAGTTGAAGGCTTCTTGTCGTTGCTCCTTCCAGCTGCTGGAGTGGATTCGTCGCACCATCCCCTGGCTGGAGAACCGGGCCCCAGAGAACACCATGCAAGCCATGCAGCAGAAACTGGAGGACTTCCGGGACTACCGCCGCCTGCACAAGCCCCCCAAGGTCCAAGAGAAGTGCCAGCTTGAGATCAATTTCAACACCTTGCAGACCAAGCTGCGGCTCAGCAATAGGCCAGCCTTCATGCCCTCAGAAGGGAAAATGGTCTCGGTGAGTGGGGGTAACTGCTTCTGTGTACCCCAACCATGCCTAAAAAACAAGACTCCCTTTCTGCCCGTGGGTGGGCAGAGAATGCCCACCTTCATAGTGAGATACTCTGCAGGAGGAACCCTGCAAGATATGGATCAGGGAGGCCATGATAGGAGAGGATCAAGTGATCATTGCTTTCCTTTGTCTAAATCAGACTCTCAGGCTCTTCCCAAATTGCATGTCTTTATGAGGAGATGTCTGGGTGCCTTTTGTTCTTTCTGATTCAGAAACTGTCGAGTTTTATTAAAGTTTCACGTAGGGAAACTTTAAAACTCTAGAGGTGTTTAGAGAGGCTTTTTTCTGCAGACAGTTATATCCTGGCACTTCTAGTCCTGCTTGTCTCCCTGACTTGTCTGCAGAACCCCGTGAGGTGAAAAGCCCGTGCTTTTCATGGCTTTCCAGTCAGTTGGAGCCATGTAGCTCACTGAGACTAATGCGGGTGAACATCTTCCCTCCACCTTCTAACCTACCTTTCCTTCTCATGTTCCTGTCTCTAGGATATAAACAATGCCTGGGGTGGTCTAGAGCAGGCTGAGAAGGGCTACGAGGAGTGGTTATTGAATGAGATCCGGAGGCTAGAGAGGCTGGATCACCTGGCAGAGAAGTTCCGGCAGAAGGCATCCATTCATGAGTCCTGGACAGATGGTAATGCCAACCTACATGCTTCCTATTGCCTGACACAGTGCTGACTGTTATTTAGGGAGGAAGAGATGGGTTGTGCATGGGTCCTTCCATGAGAGTTTCCTCTTGAGAAGGCTAGATTTATTTTTTATTTTATTAGAAAATAATGTATGAAAACCAGCTTGATCTCTGTTCTGCGTCATGCAGTCAAGTGTTGGCATTCCCTAACTGTGGCAAAGTGAGAACTTTGGCTAGAAGAGAGCAGCTACAGAGCAAAGGAAAAGTTCCTGTGCTGTAAAATGCTACCATTGGCTTTTGCAGGATCAGCATAGCCCATTTTGCACATACTGAGATGAGTCCAGTATAAACTGTGACAGTGCTGGCCTAAGCTGCATTATGTGCCCTTCTGTGCTGTTAATGGCAAACTCACACTTCGTGGTTTGAAAGTGAGCATTGTGCTTTCTCTGGGCCAGCAGTCATGGGGACAAGCCTCGGGCAGGGCAACTGGAGTGGGGCCGATGCCCTTTTGAGGGTCCTCGAGGGTGCCTGGGTGGCCAGAGCTGGCTTTGGCCACCCTGGGTCCTGTCCTTCATTCTTCTGTCCTTTGGCTCCCTCCACAGGTAAGGAAGCAATGCTGCAGCAGAAGGATTACGAAACTGCAACCCTCTCAGAGATAAAGGCCCTGCTGAAGAAACACGAGGCCTTTGAGAGTGACCTGGCTGCACACCAGGACCGCGTGGAACAGATTGCTGCTATTGCACAAGAGCTCAAGTACGGCACCCCAGCGCACGTCCCATCCTTGGGGCCACAGAGGCTTAGTGAGCTTTGCTCTCTGCCCCCTTGAGAGCAAAAAATCCATCCTCATACAAAAATGCTGGGAATTCCCAGTGTTTCCAAACAGTATCTAGGATACTGCTATCCAGTATCCGGACACACCAGAAAAGCAGGCCAGAAAATGGATGAGTCGTGGGTGCTATGGAGGAGGAGGCAGAATTAGATTCCTAAGCCAAGTTTCCATCCTCTTGCAGTTCATTATGCTGCCATGCACCCTTTCCTAAAGAGTTTGACCTGCTGCTGGCACCTGCTGTGTTTCAGAGTTGTAATACTATCACACTTTTCCAGGAACAGAAGGAAAGAGGAGAGGATAGGAGGGTCTCAGTTTGCTCTCTTTTATAAAAAAAAAAGTCCTCCTTATTCTAGCCGGAAAAAAAGCTGCTGGAGGCCATCATGGCCTCATTCTTTCCCCCAAGAGTACTGCACTGTGTGCACTCTGTTAAGCACTTGCTACAGGGCATCCTCACAGCAGATTAACTCTTTCCTTGCTCCACTCCAGTGTGGAAACCTTCACCTCCACTCCCTTTCCTGGTGTAATACAGGTTACCAGGAGAAATGGGAAGCTCATCAGGATTGCTGGAGATAACAGGCAGGCAAAGAGCTAGTGACTGCAGCAGGGAGGTTTTGAAACCCTGCATTTTTCTTGGCAAAAAACAGTCTGAACTACTTGGTGTTGACTCTGTTTCCTATTTTAAAAAGATTTATGTTTCACACTGGCCTATCTAAAGTTAGTGTCTGGGCCAAGATCAGTACTCTTGGGCTGAAGAGCTGTTTTTCTCTAAAAAATTAGGATTACTGGATCAAGATCATTATCTTCTTTGACAAAAGAGATTTACAGAATTGCTCTCTTGTCTACTGGAGAATTGACCTTGGAACAGTAGGAGGGTTCAAGGCAATCCTCCATGTCAGTAAGATTAAAACTGAGTCTGTCTGGCCAGCAAGCATTACCTGACCTGCGACTTCCAAAGCACACGCTACATGTCAGCCAAAGCAGCTGCAGCTCTAAGAGCAACAGGGAAGACTGAGGCCCAAGCTGTGGGAGAGGTTATTTCGTCTAAAGTGTGAGAACAGCGGGCTCTGCTATTCTTATAAAAGCCATCTTCCATCTCAGCAAAGAGGCCATGTCCTGAAAAACCATGGCAGAGCTCCTTTTCTCCCCCTAAGACACACTGCCAGAGACATGCAGAGGGTGTGGAGGAAGCCACTGCAGCTACCCATGGCAGGAAAGTTTGGGGGCATGGCACTACTACTACTACTGCCTAGCAGTAGTGGTCCAGCATGGGTGTGTTAAAAGTCAGACTTTCAGAAAGAGTTCTTTCTTCTGCAGTGCTGGGTCTGCAGCAAAGTCGATCAAGCAACTGATCTGGATTAGAAACCTAGCAAAGACATTATTTTTAGCCCAAATCAGTTTCCTGGCTAGTTTACTGAAGAACTCCATTGACAGCTATGCCCACGCACCTCAGGAGGGCAATACAATGGCATGAAGAAACACGATTGGGGGAGGCAAGAGTGTAACCTCCATTACTGCTTAGAGAATTGCTCATCAGATGGCTCAGGGTCACTCAGTATCCCAGTGATTTATTCTGGGTTTTTCTTTCAAGGCTGGCACTTCCCAGATTGGCTGGTCTCCCTCTCCCTGCAGATTTCTCCCTCTTTGACCATATGCAGAACTATGAGCACAAAGCAGTTCAAGGCCGTAAGCTTTAGCGTGTCCCTGTGCTCTCCTTTCCCCAGTCATACTTTCACCAGCTTGTGTTCCTTGAGTGTCAGCCTGTAGATATGTCAGCAAAGCACTTCTCGTCAGGCTTCTAGGAGAGAAACCTACACTGTTATTCTGGGACTGTCCTAAATAAATTTACTGGGTTATGTAATTTAGCTATTCCTTGCCACCTGTACTATGCAATTCTTAGGACACTCTTAAGCAGTTTCTTAGTGTTCCTAATAAAATCTTTGCTTTCCATTCTGATGTACAAGCCACAGTTAGTTAGCCTGCATAATGTTCTTAAGCAGAGTACCAGAGCAGATTGCTCCGCTCATAATCTCCTTATTTCCAGTCTGAGCAACAGTCTATACTCCCTTCCCCCTTTGGCAAGTTATTCCCATCAGGTAGCCAGCTTCAGTATTTATTGAGGCCTTGGGTGGTCCTGTTCTGTGCTGTTTAATGTACCATAACATACAGTGTCTCCTAAACTAGATCCTGGTATCATCCTGACTTGCTTTATTTGCAGTGACCATGATCTCTTTGTCTGAATCTGTCTTCAAGACTGATAAAGATTTCTAATGGATTTCTCTTATTTCTGTACAGGGTCTTTATTTGACTTTTTTTCTTTTTTTTTTCCCCAACCCTTTATAGTGAGCTGGACTATTACGACTCTCCCAGTGTCAATGCCAGGTGCCAGAAGATCTGTGATCAGTGGGATAATCTGGGTGCTCTAACCCAGAAACGTAGAGAAGCCTTGGAGGTGAGATATGTTACAAATTGGACCTTCTGGGTAGTGCATTTGTGGGGGGCAAGCTGCAGTGTGCACAAGCAATATCAGCTCACTTGTGAACTCCTAGAACATCCTGGACTGTAAACAAGGGCTACATTTCAGTATACTTAGTCTGCTTTTCTTCCAGCCCAATTATGGTGCCATTTATTTTCTCAGACTATTGATTTATTTTTACATTTTTTGTGTTTTGTAATCTCATTCTGCATGAAAAGACTGTCTTTGTTTTGTTTTATTTCAAAGGACCTCGGATTTGTTTTATTTCCCTTAGAGAAAAAATCTGTCCAGTGTGTAATCTCTTAACAGCAGAGAGATTTTTACTGACGTGCCATCCTGGGAGCACCAAGGAGGTCTGAAAGGAAGGAGCAGCTCAGACAACCCATGTATCTATGTGATTATTCTTCTCCAACCATCTTTCCTGATTTTCTTTCTTCTTTTTCTTTTTGTGTGTGCACAGAGGACAGAGAAACTACTGGAAACAATTGACCAGTTGTACCTGGAATATGCCAAACGAGCTGCCCCTTTCAATAACTGGATGGAAGGGGCCATGGAGGATCTGCAGGACACGTTCATTGTTCACACGATTGAGGAGATCCAGGTACAGAGCAGTCATTTGCACCAATTAGGTGGGGACAGTGAGAAGTTTGGGGTCTCCTGAGTTGCATGAATTCAGAGTGGTATGAATTTATAAGTTATATTTTGGTACTTCTGCTCTATTGAGTGAGCCTTATCAAGAGAAATAAAAATGAGTATGTTTTTCCTTGATTTTCTCCAAAAACCTGGATCTGAATAGATACAAAACATACATACATCATCCTAGCTGGACAACAAAACTGAAAGCAGATTTTTCAGAGTAACTCCAGAGCCATATTGATGGAAGCCTGAAAATCGAGAGAACCTTTTAGGGTCTTGTGGAATTTTTCTTTAACCCACACAAGCAAAGCTTAGTGCTGCTCACAGGGTCTGCAGGTCAGTTCTCACATGGAATGTCACGTCCAGGTCATTTGGTCTTATGTGACTGACAGGATGTACCATGAGGACTGTTGAGCTGCCAGCTGGTTCTTGGTGCTGAGCACAAGAAAAATCAGAATTGTCCTCTTTGGCATGGAATTACCATTTGAAATCAAAGTTGTCTTGCCTACTCTAAGACAACAAAGACAAGTGTCTCATTTTTTGAAAGAATGTTAGGAAAGCAGCTTGAGGTATAGACAGGTAATTTGCAGACCTTAGAGAGCAGGAATTACTCTTTCCTGAACTGCAGTGAGGACTTCTATTTCACCTGCTTGATGGGCTTGTGAAAAGAATCCAAGTCAGCTCTTTGCCGGAATTGCTGACAGGAGTGTGACCATCAGTGAGGCAGCAAATGGCAGACCTACAGGGAGCATGACAGCCAGGGCAGAAGCAGAGCAGTGACTGTTACTGAGGTGCTACTTGTTTCATCCATGATGCCCTCCTGAACAAAGGGCTTCATTAAGTCTTTCATAATGCAAAATAAATCTAAACAGCGCTTAAACACTTCCATCATTTCCTTGTGACTGTTTGCAGTGTCTTTCCCAGCCCCCAGACTTGTATTACATCTCTATGGCCACTACAGCAGCTGCAAAGTAATGAGTCACTGTGTAAGAAAGGAATTTTACAGAAAGTAGTTAACAGTGTGTGTTGTGAGAGAGAACAGTCAGTCACGTGGTTTACTTTCATGCCCTCTTCTGTCCACACTGTTCCCTTGGTTATCCCTGCACACACCTGCTGTTTAAAAAAAAATCTTTCCCTGCATTTGCTTCCCTAGTCTTGATCTTCTAGGTTTCTGGGATGAAGTACCTTAAAGGCCTGTAGAAGCAGTGGGAGATGAGCCAGGACTAGCTGGCTTGTCAGCTGACTACAAATTTACCAGCAAGCACTCCCCAACCGGCAGTCCTTGGAGCACAGCCTGGGCACCGCAGCGAGACAGGGAGCAGGAAGGGCCTGTTGTGGTCAGGCAGAAGGAGCTGTTTTCCAGCAGCAGGAGCATGTGATGCCTGTGCAAATTTGCAGCTGTCTGGAAGACCTTCACCTGGTTCTAAATGATTCTAATGAAATTGAATCTGACTCTTAGTACTCATCTGGAGTTACTTTGGGTGTAGAAATGGTGCATACCTGGTGGGAGAAGAAAAAACACAGTGCATTTAAACTAGTGAGACTTTTTTTTAATAGTCAGATCTTCTTCCCCAAAGAGGCTGGCAAGCAGTCACTGAGGAGTGTTGCAGAAATAGTTCCTTCTAAATTACGAGCCGTTACTATTCCATCTTTTTTTGGTATGTGATCTCTGTCACTGGTCAACATGGGACAGAAAGAGAGGGAAAACAAGACTTCACATCATTTGACTACTTAAAACATCCCATTAGTGATACTGAGAGAACCTGAAAAGTGTATTAGATTAGCCTGCTTTGTATGCTGGGAATATGTTAGCTTTTGCAGTCACTTCAGGAATATGGTCTCTGAAGAGGCTATTTCATAAGTAATGTTCTTACCCTCCCTTTGCTGCTGCCTTCCTTCTGCAGGGATTGACCACAGCTCATGAGCAGTTCAAAGCCACGTTGCCAGATGCCGACAAGGAGCGACAAGCCATCCTGGGAATCCACAATGAAGTTTCTAAGATTGTCCAGACATATCATGTCAACATGGCAGGAACGAATCCTTACACTACAATCACCCCACATGAGATCAATGGCAAATGGGAGCATGTGAGTTCTTTCCAGCCTTGCAGGGTAGTGGGGGCAATGTCACTGCTCAACCACTGTGGGCCCAGGAAGTGGATTATTTACTCTGCAGTTAACCTCTCATGTTTACTCCTGAGTTTGGTGTGGTTTTGTCATTTGATTTTGGCTCAATTGCCATGTGCTTGGAAAGTGGAAGATGTCTTTGATATAAATGTCTAAGGCACATCAGACTCCCTTTTACATGCTAATTTTAAATGAAAGTTGCTAAATTTAAAAGCTTTGAGGTTTTTGATCTTCAGTTGACCTGCATGTATAGCACATAAATCGGTATCCTTTTTCACCATTCAGCCCTTCAAATGTTCTATCTCTGCAGCCAAGTACCCTTTCCTTGCTGTAATCCTAAAAGAGCAACTACTGCCCATACCCGTTGCACTTATGGTTCCTACTACCAAACAAAATCACCAAAGTGAGATCTGAACAGAATCCTGCAACTCAGTTAACATGAGCCACCAAAAACCCAAATAATGAATGGAAGGTGCTTCTGGTCTTTCGTGGCCTGACATATGCTTGTGTGTATCCTACAGCAGATTGGGTTCACATTCCATGAGTTTGCCCACTGTGACTTAAACCATATGAATGCTTGTTTTCACTGCAAACACCCACTCCTCCCTCCCTTGAGGCAACTTCTACATTTACTGTACATGTGCCTTTGTGTGTCTAAACTGCACACTTGCTCGTTGTAGGTGAGGCAGCTGGTTCCCAGAAGGGATCAAGCCCTGATGGAAGAACACGCTCGCCAGCAGCAAAATGAACGACTTCGTAAACAGTTTGGTGCACAGGCCAATGTCATTGGACCCTGGATCCAGACCAAGATGGAGGTAGTGCTTTGCAAATTTTGAAACAGTCTCTTTTTCTCTGTGATCTTCACTGATATCCTTATTCGTGGTCTTTCTTGATCACTGTCACAGCCATTCTTTCTTCAAGTTACAACAAGAGAAACATCATAGAAAATACAAAGAATATCAAGATTAATATTGGTTACTGAAGTGCTTGTACTTTTCTGCCCCTCACTCTAGTACCAGAAAAAAAGCATTACTTAAGATGGAGAACATTGGTATTTTAAGATTTGTGTTTAAATGCAACAAATTAAAAATCCTAGATCAGAGACATAGTTTGTGTAATTGCTTTCGCAGAATGATCTTGATACACATGACTAAATAAATACAATGAACATACCAAACATCTGCAGAGGAGACATTTTTAAGGGAGGTTTCTCTTTAGGTAAGATTTGAGGTAAAGTAGTTGGAGTTGATGAAACATAAAAATACTAAGCTATTACTGATGGTAGGAGCTGGAAAGAAGAGAGTGATTACAGAAATACGTCTGTATGAAGGAGCTAAGTGGCAGACAGTACACCAGAAAAAGATCTGGCTTGGTACATTACTAGCTTATGGACTGCAGTTTCTTTTTCTTTTGTATCCTTGTATTAGACACATCTTATGTGATTCACCTCACTTGGAAAATGTTCAGGGCTGTGCTAAATTTTTTGCTGACACTTCACAGGAGCCGAGACAGTAACTGCTCCATGAGATTTTTTTTTTTTTTTTTGAATCATCATCCTGTGTGAGAGTGAAATTGCTGCAATAAAAGTCAAGCATGTTGAGGCTCGTCCTTTCAGTGGAGTGTAACTCCTTTGGCTTTGCTATCGCAGGAGATTGGCCGCATTTCAATAGAGATGCATGGGACCCTGGAGGACCAGCTCAACCACTTGCGGCAGTACGAGAAGAGCATTGTGAACTACAAACCAAAGATTGACCAGCTGGAAGGAGACCACCAGCTGATCCAGGAAGCGCTTATCTTTGACAACAAGCACACCAACTACACCATGGAGGTAAGTGTTTTGGCAGCAGATCAGACAGCCTCATCTGCTGTGGCCAGCTAGCGTCAGCCACATCTAGTTCTGGCAACATATTGTGGTTCTCAGGCAAATGGAGAGCTTGATAATATGGCCAAACATGCAACAACATGTCACTGAATTTCATTTTTGCCTTGCTGTACTTCATGCCAAGCCCTTCCAATGTACTTCCAAATATGGACAACAGAAACAACCTGAATGAGATCCACAGTATTGCTTGAAAAATTGACAGGTCTCGTTTCTCCTGCCACCCGATTGTGTTAGCTGGGATTAGAAAGGGAAGTGCTGCTGATTTTGAGCTGCCACTACCTGGCACAAGAAAAAAGTCCAACAGAAGGTTTTTTTAAAGTTGGAGACTGGCTTTATGTTGATAACGTGAGGTTTCTTGGGAGCAGTCAGAGTTCAACATGAGTCCAGCTGAACACAGGCTTTGAAACTGGTTTTTTGGTTTCTGTCCAGCTTTCCATTAAGCAACAGTAGAGGCAGGGGAGCTCCAGTGTCTTCCAAGCACTGTGTTTTATTTAGTTTCTTGGTAAAGAGAGTTTTCTGCTTAACTAAGTCCTAGGAGCACTGGGTTTGTTTCTCATTTGTGTTAAAGGCCCCTCCAGTATGTTGCTCTGACCAGGCAAAGGAACTTTGAATAGGACCAAGTTTTTCTTAAGATCAGAATTTGGCCTCTTCAATATGGGGTTTTTTCAGTCAAAATTCAGATTTTAAACACCTGCAGATTAGAAAGAATTTTTGTGAGAAAATGGACACCAGGACTGTGTTGCACACCAGGATCATTTAATTTGCACTAAGTAGCACATCTGATCCACTAGCCTCAGAAGGAGAAGAGCGACTTCTTAATTTCAATATTGTCCTGACCTCTTTTTCCAGCATATCCGAGTGGGCTGGGAGCAGTTACTAACAACAATTGCTAGAACCATCAACGAAGTGGAAAACCAGATTCTGACCCGTGATGCCAAAGGAATCAGCCAGGAACAGATGAATGAGTTCCGGGCTTCTTTCAACCACTTTGACAGGGTGAGTCAATGCTGACTGCAGCTTGGTAAACTACAAGGTTCCATGTGGACTGCACAATGCAATAACAAACAAGCAGTCACTGTGATAAAATGAGATCACAGAAGATGTTTCATTCTTAAAAGTGCCACTCCTGTGGAGCAGTCATTTCTGTGAAGAGTGCCAAGTGATTGTTAGCCTGGGGAGAAGTATGTCTTCACAGGAGACTGCAAAATTTCCTGGTAAAGCAAAAGTGTGGAAAGGTTTGAAGTCTTTTTTAGGCAATAAGACTTTTATCCATTCCTCTTCAGAGAGCAGATTATTATTTTGATTTATAAAATTCTTGAGACAGTCTGTTTTCCACTCTTCTCTACCATCTCTGCTATATCTGAGGGCAGCCTGCCCTCAGAGATTGGCAATGCTTTTAAATTGCTGATTACTGGCTATTTCAGCCCTTCTCTAGCTGTCAAAGAAAAATAAACCATGGCTTCTCTCCTTAGGAGAGGGACCCATAAAGTTCTATAGATTTTATATTTTGACCTTCATATCATTTGCCCCTTCTGAAGTTCACAACAGTCTGAATGTTAATGCAGACAGAACACGGGTTTCCCACCTTCATCTGTTTGATTTATGATGGCTTAACATTGACTTTAAAAGCTGGGGGTTTTTTGAAGAAAGTCACTTGAAATTGGGCCCACCATCCTGTCTGTAGCTTCCTTGATCTGGCCAGAGGTAGTGGCAGCAGGCAGGGGCTCTTCAGTGCTTGGGGGCCGTTCTGAGCTAAAATTCTGCAGAATGGGTGGGGATTCTTAGTTCCTGTAGTAGCTTGTGTATTATTTCATAGGTACATCCAAACGCTGGGGGAGTGGGCAATGAGCAAAGGGAAGAGCAGCTGCCAAGCTGCATTGTGCTGCACTGTACATCTGTGGTGTTTGCAGAGCTGAGCACTTGAAATAGCTTTGCCAGTCAAAGCTCCACCTCGTGTGCAGGTCTCATAAATACAGCCATAATGCTGCTCCCCTGAGCTTCAGCTGTTTTTCTTTGTCTGTTCCTGGGATGCCCTGACAGCTAAGCTTCCTTGGGTGTGTTGTCAAACATGCCTGCCCTCACCTACTCCTTTAGTGGAACTTTTGACTATAAGATTAAGGCAATGCTTCCCACTGCCTCTGCCTGCTCACCTGCACTCTGGGTTACTGGTGAAACACAGGGCTTCTGACACTGGATAACAAGCAGTGATGCAAGTAATTCACTTGGGAGATTGAGATCTTGAGGCTTCTGAGCATCAGCTGTTTTTGTCATTCAAATGCTCTCAAGATGGGATGAGCTCTCTGAGAAGGAACTGTTCCAAGAGCATTTTTAGCACATCCTAAAATGTCATTGTGATATCTAATGTTGTGCACTTTTTATTTTTCTTCCCTGTCTTTCTATCTGCATGTCATTCTTCCTCTTCCTCTCTCCTCACCCACTGCATGGTGCACCTGTTTGTTGTCCTTTCATCTCCCTTTGATCTCTCCTGTGTCTCCCTTCCTTCTGCCCCACACCATCACTCCACTGGCACTGCATGTCCTGCTGCCTGGCACACCGCATAACCAGGACCACTCCGGCACACTTGGCCCTGAGGAATTCAAAGCCTGTCTCATCAGCTTGGGTTACGATATTGGAAACGATGCACAGGTACTGAATGCTAGTGGTGAACACAGACAGATATTAAACTGTGAAAAAATAACAGTTTTTTCCTTTCTTTTCTTGTTTGTCTTAATCCATCTGTCATTGTTGTTCTTGTGTTTGACTATATATACATCACTTTTCTATACTACTTCCTCTCTAAATGCACTTTGGTATCTATTCCTTTTTAATTCCTTAATTTTTTGTCTTGGGAGAATTCCTTTTATGTCTTCGAACTGTTCTGCTTACTTCTGGGTCACTTAAAACTCCTTTTCTTGTCCATTCCTCAATCTGTCTTGCTTAATGTCTTTTTGCCGTTTTTTCATCGCCAATATGTTTCTTGTGTGTAAACTATTCCATGTCCAAAACCACCTTTGCTTCTTCATGGTTTCACAAACTCTGTTTCCTCTGTTATTTTTCATTGTCCTGTAAATCCTTCCTTCTATCTTCTCCCCCTGCCAAAACTCATTCTTTGTAATGTCTCCTGTGGGTTCATTTCTCGCTGGACTGGTCTCCCTTTTCTCTCTTGGCTTTTTCCATCTTTGCATCATTCTCTGTAGAAGAAGACTGGTATGATGGATTGTGAAGATTTCCGAGCCTGCCTTATCTCCATGGGTTACAATATGGTAATGTAGAGTCCTCTGTCACTCCTATTCAAAGTGATTCTGTAGGCACCTTCAAAAATACAGGGAGAATGTGTAGTGAATCAAGGTAAATATAGCCTTATTTTCCAGAATTATCAACAGTGTTAAATCTAAATCTAATCTTGGTTGTATGTGTAAAATTCTTGTCTCAAAACTATAGCTAAAGGTAAAAACAGAAATGATTGTCTAATTCCTGGATAGTTCAAATAAAAATTATGTTTATCAAACTGTGTAGCTACTAGTGGAAGAAACAATAAGCTCCCTCATACTGGTGCCTGCTCTCTGCACAGCACACACAATCTCCCCCAGCCCTGAATTTCAGTTGAAATCATTTGGAAGTATACACGACCTCACTTCTGAATACGCTCAGAATGCTGCTCCTCACATTCCTACCATTTGTTTCACATCTCCTTTCCTGTACATGTATGTTCCAGTTCCAGTCATTCTCCCCAAAGCTTTTCCCTCACGAGAATACCTGAATATTCAGAGCAGTAACATATAGCACCTTGAGAGGCATCACAGCGAACAGGAAGAGCTTCACCAAAGACTGATGCTCCTCAAAGGGCAGGAGAAGAGCGCAGTGCAAGCATATTCATCTGCACTCTGGGTGTCTTTGCTCCTGATAGCAGGCAAAGCAGTTTAATCATCTTACTCATCAGCCCAGTATAAATACAGACTCTTTGGTGTAGCGTGCCAAGACAGTAACATTTGATTAGGTATCTTAATTACTCTTGAAGGTATACTGTTCTAAATGTGTTAGGAGAGCCTGTTCCCAGGAGAAGACTCAGCTCTGCTCTCCCCTCCTCCTTACCTGGGGAGGAAGGAGTCCCAGAGATGAGAACAGATGACCTTTTGTTTAAATGCAGAAAGAAATGCAAAAAACTACACTACAAGGTTTTGTCTTCCGTAGCAAAACTTCTCTGTAGGATCTTCCCTGTAGAGACTATTTCCCTGGGCCACTCCAGATATGCAAGTCCTTCTTTCCAAAGCCTGCCTATTAAAGATGAGTAAGATACTATGAAATATCCCAGAGACATTTGTTCTGTTCTGTCAGCTGAAGAAAATTGTAAAAGTTCTCTTTAAGTAAATGAAAGTAAAAGGATTTGAGAAGTGCAGATCTTCAAATACTGCTACAGACATCTAGCACATGTGTAGAGAAATTTGGGTCTTCCTTTGAAGTCAGTTGGTATTGTTCCCCAGTAGGAGCATTGTCCTAGAGCTAGATGTTATCCTCAGGCATAGCTGGCAATGTTTTATTCCAGAGGACAAATGAGTGGCAAGCATTTGTACACAACAGCAAACTAGAAAAGAACATCCTGATTAAAACCCTAGAGGTGGTTTCTATTTGGTTTTTTCTAGCTATGAGATGTGCTGCTGAATGGTTTCTCTCACTTTGGTAGCACTGCTGCTCAAATACCCAGGCTTACATGACTCTCTTGCTCTCCAGGGAGAGGCAGAGTTTGCCCGCATCATGAGCATTGTTGACCCGAACCGTTTGGGTGTAGTGACCTTCCAGGCCTTCATCGACTTCATGTCCCGGGAAACGGCAGATACAGATACTGCTGACCAGGTTATGGCTTCCTTCAAGATCCTGGCTGGAGATAAGGTCAGGCTCCACACCTTGGCTTGCTGTATCTGCTTAGCTCCTGCTTTCTTTTCTCACTTGTCTCTGAGAGAAGGTGTTGAGGGAAGCACTCTGTCATGGGGGGGTATTTTCACAGGAACATTCTGTAGTGCTGGAGGAGTGCAAGGTCAAAGTGTGGGTTAATGAGCAGCCTGCTAAGGCACTCGAAAGTCCTGTTCAGCTGTCAGTCAGAACTTTGCAGCCCACTCTTGCTTTAAAATTTTAATTAAGAGCTTGGTTGCAATTTGTTATTTTAAAATGAACAAGTTCAACAGATGGTTTTTGATTAATCTTGAAAACTGTTCTTTACTGACAGCTGTAAACTTGAGATGGCCTTTCTCAGATCTACATGTCACTATCAGTTTTTATACAGTCAGTAGATTTTCATTGAGAATATGCAGTATCTGCAGGAGGAACACCTTTTAATCATAGAAATTGGTCGAATGTAGGAAAACTCAGGATGATATGAAAAGTATTAATTTTTTAAATTTAAATGATCAGTGCAAGCAGCTGATAAAAAGTGTAATCTTATTTTTCTTATATAACAGTGCCCACTAAGCTTTTATGTAACTGAAAATATTATATGTACATGTAATATTAACATATCTCTTTATTTGCTAATGATTTGAGTTATCTCACATGAAATATTGGATGCCGTTTCTCAGATTGTAATGAGTTACCCTTAAATCCGGTACTGGTTTCCATTTTTCACTAAGAATCTTTTCATAGTCATAATCTAGAAACCCATGATACCTGTCCTTTAGATATATACCTGACCAAAGCCAGTTCTATTGTCTTTTGAGGCCTGAAAATTCCATGTTATTCAGATGAGCTAACCACTGAATAAATAGGTACTTTGAGATGCAGTATTACTTATTAACTTGTTTACTCTGGACAGTATGTTACATGCACTCGTCAGTGTTTAACATGCTCTGGTGACTGTAACATGAGCTAGTATTTCATTATGAAGAAAAATACCTCATACCCCAGTCATTAAAGTGAAAGGCAAAATTATAAGAAGTCACAGGAGAGAGAAGGGTGATGTGAAACCTGAGCTATTGCTCAGACAGACTGTAAATGGCCATGAGTTGGTAAGCTAAAGACAACATACTGATTAGGAGACAGGCAACTACTGTTACCTACTGCATGGAGAGAAGCCAAGCTGGCTCAGCTCAGCGCAGCAAGTCTTCAGAAGATGAATTTACATAAGTTTTGCTTGCTTATTAAAAATGTCCACAGTGAAAGGAACTGTGGAAGCAATACAAAGTGGTTGCTTGTCTCCTGCCTGCATTGGTGCACTAGCAAGAACTAGTGGGGCCCCTTTCCTTGCTCTGAAGAGAGGGAATGGCAACTCGCAAGCAGCACAAGCAGCTGTTACCTCCTGCTGGTGAAGGACAGCATCCAAATTAAATTTCAGCTTCCTCCCATTTACTTTCAGCAGGCACTCCTTAGTCAACAGGAAGGCACAGTCTTACTCTAACAACTTGCCTGACTTGCCTTCAGGTCTTTTCTTTAGCTGCACCAGTATCTCTCCTGCAAAACCAATATTCACTGTAAAAACCATCTACTTGCCCAAACAGTAGGGAAGGAGTATGTGTCCTGCCAGGGTGTAAGTGCAGAGAGCTCCCTGTGTGGGTATACAGCACAGGTCTCATTGTTGGGATCCTGTCCCTCAGTGTTGCCTTGCTGCCCTGGTGGGGCAGGGGGGGGTTGTCCCTCAGAGGAAAGTCAGTTTCCTGAAAGTAATGATTGCCTTATCATTTGTCCTCATTGCAGAACTACATCACTGTGGATGAATTACGGCGGGAACTGCCTCCTGATCAGGCTGAATATTGCATTGCTAGGATGGCACCCTACACTGGCCGTGATGCTGTACCTGGTGCCCTGGACTACATGTCCTTCTCCACAGCGCTCTATGGCGAAAGTGACCTTTAACTTTTTTCTGTCCCACCACACGCTCCCTCCCCTCTCCCCCGTCCAACACACCCTATTTTCTCTTTGCAAAGCAACTTCTGCTCCGCTCTTTTTTTGTGTTTTCCTGTTTTGCGTCAGATAACAGATCACATTTTTAAGTGGGGGGGGGGAGGACATTGACACGGCACCGCCTACCTTGCCCTTGAAATAACAGTTTACAAAATTATTTTGTGCAAAAAAAGTTACGTTTTAAAAAGAACAGACATATTTTATTATAGAAAAAGGTATTTTTCTCCACCAGATTGAAACTTAAAAAGGAAATGTTAGAATATTGCACCAAATATTTTTTTGTTGTGACATAGAAAGTCAAGCACAATGTTACATTCCATCCTTTCCAAAAAGAACCAAACTATGACAAAACTCCACTTGTTCTGTTAACTATTACATTTGCATATGTCTCCTATCACATTTATCTTGGGAGGGGGGAAGGCACACAAGTGCATGTGTTTGCTGGTTCACTCATTTCATGAAAATATTTTATGATAAACTTTTGAAATTGCTGTGTTTTCTAGGGAAAAAATAATGTACACAGCTCATGTTTTCATATTTAATTAAAAAATACAATACGCCGCCTATGTTTATCAGTGCACAACTTTTTTTGTTGCTGAGAGTTGTCTGGTTTCAGAACATGAAGCTTGAGAGTTGATAACTTTGATATTGCTTGTCACAAACCATATTAAAAACTTCTTGTGATAACAACTCTAGACTTTATTCATTTGTATAGTAAAATTGTTTAATCCTATTTAGTTAAACATGATAAGGAAAATCCAAAATTATGTTTTTAATTAAAATTGCAGTACATTTAATGGTATATTCTCAGCCCCATAGCCTTTTCATTCTTGCTGAATAATGTTGAAATTTTCACAGCTTTATGACCACTTTAAAACCTCAATACATCCCTATCTTTAGAAGCAGTATTCTTGTTATTCCTTAAAAACCAGCACAGAATTAGTTAGTAGAGCTGTACAAAAAACCATCATATCTTAAACCATCCATGAAACATCCATCCACTGTTCCATGCTCAGCACTGAATATCTGACTAATTTTGATACCACATCTCTTGACATCAGAGATTCCTCCAGAGGTCATCTTTCTATTGGACATACAAAAGAAACCAGCCTTCAGGACAACTCCTTTGGGACTTTTATTGTGTCATAAAATAACACACGCATGCATGTGTCTAGAAATTAGCAAAGGGGGGAGCAGCTAATCCTTCCAGCCATCTCATACTACAGGTGCATTTCCTGCCCTCCCACAACTTTAGGAAACACAGGGTTAGGAGCAAAATAACATTACTGCTTTGTGACGTGTTTCAAGTAAGTGTTTTATAGGTATAAGCATATACCTCTGTCTCTAATCCTAAAGGCAGATTTTATTTTGAAGTAATGACTGCAGGAATGGTGAATTTGTGGACAGATTCACAAGGAGCTCCTTGGTAACATCGTCCTCTCTTCCCCAGGGCAGAGCTGAGTCCTGAGGAAGGTATTGCACAGCTTTCTGTCTTATTCCTGACCTTAAAAAATAAAAATCAGAGCAGCAAGTTGTGATGTGTCCCAGTGTGACAGTATCTGCCTACTGTATTGGGAGAGGGGATGCTAATGTCTGCTACCACACTTCTTTCCAGGAGACACCAAGACCTGCATTCTCCTGAATGCATGAATGAGTGAAGGCTGAATAATGAGTTTACAAGGGGGCATGTGAATAAATGCATTTAGCTTCATACATGGACAAGGCCAGGCTACACTCACCACGCTTTGTCTTCAAAGGTGACAGTTTGTGTAACTTAGCTGTAATTGTGTTGTTAATGAGGGCTGGAGTTGAGCTGAAGCCGAGTTTCCTGTGTTGAAACCCATGATACTGAGAAGCCTGGAGGGGTTGATATGAATTGTCAGTAATGTAGGACTTGGAGCCACATAAGTATTTAATCCACTTGCAAGCTCATTTTCAGCTATGTCACTACTGTGTTGCTGCAAACGGGACTGTCCTCTTCAAAGGTACGGTATGCTGATTTCCACTGCCATGTTTTAAAGTACGTAGCATAGGTTATCTGTTTGAAAGCTAAAACAGCAGAGAGGATGACTAGAGCAGATAATCTTTATTGAAGTCTGCCTCTGAATATCCATTGCCCTTGCTTTGGTAACCCTCTTTCCTCTTCCACAGTAGCTGCCCTGTCCTTGCTTTGCTGCACCTGAGAAAGGACATTTGCACTGTCAAAAAATTTGAGATCTCTGTAGGTTGTACCCCTGCTCCCAGAAGATGTAATGATATTTTAATATTTTTTTATTTATTTAAACAATAAAACTGGAGTGGGGGAGAATGGGAATATCTTTTGGGCTATTAAGTGACCACTGTCTGGAGAAAAGATTCCTGTTATTTTGAAAAAGGGGTGGAAAAGACTGTAGCTGCACCTTGGGCCATCGCTTTGGGCCCAGGTCTGCTACCACTCTGAAAATGAAACCAAACTATGTTGAATGATCATGGTGACAGGACTCTGCAAGTCCATGCTTGGAGATTTCAGAAGTCTTCATAAAAGTCTTTTACTGAGCTGTGGCAGCATTGCAATGTGTGACCAGGTTTCACACAAAACCCCAGCTAGGTGTTGGTATTCCTAGTTTTATGACAGCAGGTGGCTCATCCCTGCTGACACCACAGATTGGTGATAACGTGTGGGCTCCAGCCTCGCGAAAGTTGGCACCCCAGCACTGCTTTGGTGAAGTTGAGATGTCAACAGGAACAGAAAGCCCTTGCCTATGCTTCTGAATACTTGAATAGAGTTTAAAATATTGACAATAGGTGTGCCTAAAATATACTGGCATGTTTCTTCTTGGGTGGCATGGCCTCTGAGAAACTGGCTAGAGCTTACGTGATGTGGTCTTTCCCTCTGGGCTGTACATAAAGCCTCCCCATTCCCACCTCACACACGGAGGAGTGCTAGGATGCTGCCAGACATTGGCCATCCTCATTTGCAGCACAAGATTTACCTTGCAATTGTGTGGCCTAACAGTCTGGGGCCATTCGTATGCTGAAATGTGAAAACAGCTTTTGGTATTAGGCTCATGGTTTTGCAGCTAACATGCCATTCTTTAGCCAAGTCCAGGCATCAGCCTTGATGAAATTCATCTCTGGAAGCAGCCGTTTGCAGCTGCCCCTTTGGCGACTGCCCCTTCGTCTGCCAGGAACGGAAAAAGTGGATAATCCACTTCAAGCTCACTCCTTCCATTCAGGGGTAAACCATTTCTGTCAGTCTCCCATACTCACTATTTCAGGTATGGAAATAATACTTTTTGAAGAAATTAACCAAGAAATCTTCCAATTCTTCCATGACTGTTGATATGTTTGGCTGCTGAGATCTCAATAACCTGCCTTATTCAGCCTGACTGTCTGACAGTACAGGGGCAGAAAACACTTCAGTGCTCAAACGACATGGGTCTTGTCTTGCCTGCCAGAATGTCAACCACATTTCCCAAAGCCTCTCAAATCTATCTTGTGACTGTTGCATGTCATCTGGTTTGGAGCAGAGTGCAGGAGCAGAGCCAGGAGTCTCAGAAGACAATGAAAGGAAACTGTTCTGCAACCTTGAATGAACTTGGTTTCAAAGAAGTATTCATATATCCATGGAGATTCCATCCAGACAAATCTGAGTGGTTTTATCAGGGAAATAAAGGAGAAGGTGAGGAGTAGAGAGGTTGGGGTTTTGTAATGGCTGTGAAAAGGAACAGCTTGAACTAAAATGACTTTTTTAAGAAAACAGAATGCAGGTATAATTTTCATACCATAACAAGAAGATTATTTGTACAACATTACTTGCACTACAGATACTGAGGTAGGACAGACTTTTTCCACCCCTTTTTCCACCCAAGTATGAAAAAATCCTTAATCCTGTTGAATTCATTAAACCTTTGAGGTGACTCTGGCTACTGAAAGCGTTGCTACTGTGCAAGCCCTTAAAATCCGTTGCATTAGCGCTAAGCTGCTGGGAAAGTCTTAGCATAGTAAACATAGATTAACTAAGTCTAGGGCATATCCTGATGCAAACAGGTAATCAGAACATTCCCCAGCAGGCACTGAGAAAATGTGCTAAGTGCTGCAGTCACTAGAGAAGTCAGGCATTGCTAAGGATAAAGTTGGATGATTGCATCTTATACAGGGAGGGATGCTCTAAGGCTATTTCAGATAGATTTAAATCTCACCAATTTAAACCCACTGAAAATAAAAGGAGAAATATAATCTTTTCTATATTCTGAGGGCTCAGAGCTACTATAGACTAGATCTCACCAATAAGATATTAAAATAGATTCTTCCCATCTTTGAATACCATGCAACAGCCAGGAAATGGGGTCTCAGTTTAGTTCTCTGCTTTGACTTCTGGGACATACATGCACGAAAAGATGTTGGCAGAAACTGCACTACCTCCTGTCACTGTCTTACCTCTTCTCAGCAAGTCTCTTTACACCACCCCCTTTCTATTAGTCAGTCGTTCACATCCTGGTGGCCTAGCTGACATTCAAGCAGAATATTGAGGACCTCTAGTTATCATCATGCCTCAGTGACACGGACCCTCAGACTGTCTGCAAAAGCACGATCTCTCATTACTGCTGCAGGAAACCTGTAGTGTTACTCCCACTGTGCAGATAAAGAAGGCACATGCAGGAAAAAGGGCTAGATGTCACTAGAAGGTAGAAAAATATGAAGCCTTTATTTACAATTGCAATCCAAACAGTCTCTGTTCAGCTGGTGCTCAGGTCTGGAGGTATTGCTCACTAAGCTTTTCCCTGTTGCATCTAAACCTTCTCTGCACACCTCTGTTTCTGCTTTGGGGCATGTCTGGAGTGGGAGATTGAAACTACTGAACACCTGGGCCTGTGGGACAGTCCCCTTCAGGGCCCAAGCACCCCCCCTTGCAAACATCCCACATCACCAGGGGCCACAAATCTCACCCAGTGTAAATAGAACAGTACAAACCAGCAGGACTGGCTGCTTTGCAAAGTTTCAAGGTGGGTTTGCCACCCATTTGCTCCATAAAAGCCTAATTGCCTAAAGTATCTTCACATGAGGAGAGTAACACAAGCTCAACACCTCATCCCTCCTCAGGATGCACACCTCCTAGCCCTACACCTTAACCAGCAGGAACCTAATAGGCTGGGCCAGGGAGCATCTCCTCAGCCTCACTCTCTCCCTGTAATAATTAAGCACTCAAGCAATAGGAGAGTGTGTGTGCCCATATCCTCATGGTTTAGGCAATGAGTTTGCAGAAATAATGCTGCATTTCTGTCCCTGACAGAGGTGTTTTTTAGGTATTTTCTATTAAACAGTCACAGGATAAAGACCCTTAGGATGGGAAACAGGCCCTAGCATGCCTCTCTCAGCACCCCAACCACTAGGCCCCTCCTTACACTTGCTCTCCCTCAGCTATCTGCTCCATAGTGGCAGAATTTGAATGAGAGGAGCTTCCCTCCTCCAGCACCACAGGCTCACACTGTGGTTAAGACACTCTGGTGGATTGGAGACTGAATCTTCAATCTGAGGAAGACAGCAAACCTAAGCTTCCAGAGTAATGGCTATTTTAAATGATAAGCCATTTTACAAAATGTAGCTGTTGGTCTGAACATATGTTTTGGCAGCCAAAGGAAAGAACAAGCCCTGGTTAGTCCTCGTTACAAACAGAAGTTGGCACTCCTCTGGGAGACAAGATCATCCTTTGGATCCTGGGTGGAAGAAGGCTCTGTTTTCCCAGCTGCAGGCAGGTGCATTTGTGTTGAGCAGGGGCAGGATGTTCAGACCTACACCTCCCACCGGTGCTTCCTAGCAGCCCCTCACTCATTTGCTAGCATTTTTGTTTCCCACATGTCCTGTACAAGACCTAGCTTTAGGTCTTGGATTGGATTCTTTCTGGATGGCTGGCACCTGTTAGGTACTGCAGAGAAGGCAAATGAGTGGTTACTGTCTCCAGCCAGAGGTGACTTGCCTGGGGTCCTCAGGAAGGTTCATGGTGGAGCAATGAACTGGGCCCAGCTCTGTCACCTTCCAGTCTGAGTGCTGCAGTCATCCTACGACAAGTTAAAACCTTTTCCCATACCACCCCCTAGTATCTTAATTGCTGCTGTGGCTTTTTTGTATGACCCTGTGGCTTTCATTGTACAGATTTGCCTAAAAATAAGGACTACTTTAATCTGCAGAGTTAAGAAAGCATTTTATACTTTTATTATTAAGCACATTCAAACATCTTCATCATCACCATCACTTTAATGAAGAATTTCTCTCCTTAATGAAGAGGACATAACTTTTAATCTCTGGTGCTGAGCCACAGCATTCTGCTTTCTAGGACAGAGAAAATAAAATTTCTTCTTCAGGGAAGTGAGAAAGCAGTTAATTTACCCCGGCAATAAACAGACTGTGGTTTTTTAGTATTCTGATTCCAGATAAAGTGTTTGTTTACGTTTGTAGATGTGCAGTCAGAACACTAACAGTTCCCAGTGGGCTTTCAGATGTGCTTCTGAGAGACCAATCTTTTTGTGCAAGCAAAACGAGGGAACTAAAACACAGTGTTTTTACTGAAGTTGATTTTGCGCGTGATAGCTTCCAGAAACACTATCCACATGCGAGAGGCAATGCTGCAGATTCTCCTAATGATATATTTCATGCCTTTTAGCACCCATGCAGAGTGTCCAGAACCAAGAAAGGGAAAGCAGGACCCCAGCCTGGCTCAGGCACTATCAGAGCGGCTGGAGCTGTGTTCCAGACACACAGCCACATTCTTCCCTGCTGACATGATCCCAGAGGCTGAAGAGAAGCAGGATAAAACCGAAAAAGCTTTAATTGGGCTTCTAGTATGACTTATCTTCATTATTGCCAGTAACTCCAATCCCTATTACAACCATACCATTCCAAGGCTGCCACCTAAGGAGCTTTTTTCTGCTTCTGAGCTTCTTAACACAGCAGTTCAAGCACACAGTCACACAGAGACTCTACTGCTGCTCCTGTAATAGTCCAGCTCTGCCACCTACACAGAATTTGCACAAAAAGTCACAGCATTGCCATTTTGAGTGTCCTGGATTCTCTAATCAATTAAAGAAGTAAAGCAGCCTTACAACTAAACATTGTATTCAAAGTTGTAAGACATACTTGCACCAGCTACAGCTACCCACATGTTCTTTTTTAACCACAGCTAGCTGTGTTCTGTTCTCACATTTCTCCATTTTCTTGCCAAGTAAGAGTTCACATCAGCTGCCTTGTGGCAAAAGTCAGCATCCTGGGCTGCATTAGCCAGAGCATCACTGGAGGGTCAAGGGAGGTGATCCTGCCCCTCTACACAGCACTGGTGAGGCCACATCTGGAGTGTTATGGCCACAAAAGAGACATGGACTTACTGAAGCACATCACCACAAAGACTGTGAGACTGGAGCACCCCTTATATAAGGAGAGGCCAAGAGAGCTGGGATTGTTCAGCCTGGAGAAGGCTGAATCTGTATCAATACCTGATCAGAGGGAATGAAGAGGAGGGTGCCAGACTCTTCTCAGTAGCATCCACGGACAACTGAAACCCATGATATTTCATCTGAACACAAGAAAACATTTTTTTTCTACTCTAAGGGTGGTCAAACACCAAGTCAGGTTGTCCAGAGAGGTTGTGGAGCCTCCATATACTAAAAAGCTGTCTGGTCATGCTTCTGGGCAACCTTGGGAGATTAAACCAGATGATCTCAAGGCGTCACTTCCAACCTAAAAGATTCTGTTTATTATATGGATGTTGAATGTATAGGTTATCTCTATCCTAAAGAATGATTAGAGGGCAATAAATTTGAATGATGCCTGAATCTAACATAAAATGTCATAAATGTAACTTACATATTTACTCCAAGTTAAAACAGGAAATCCAGACATGATGCTGTCAGACAAGGGGAGAAAATGGACAAACCAAACTGTAGTTATATTTTAAGCATTGGGACAGTGAAGACTTAACAAGCTATGCTATGCTGAAGAAACAGAGAATAATTTTTATATTGGTCATCATACTGTAAATTGTCATTAATTACACTGTAAAAAGTCCGTAAAGTGAGTATATCTCACACTGATAAAGCAGGAAAGTAGTGTGCTGTTTATTCATGGAAAAAGAGCTTTTGCCATACAGGCCTGGTTCTTCACTAGTTACTTTTCCACAGCCAAGATATCCCCCTGGTGTCAGAGATTAATAACAGTATTGCGGCGTTATCCAAAGCGGTGTAAATCTGTGTGCCGAAGAGGAGAAGATGGCAGGAAGGGCCTGGCCGCAGCACACTTCTGTTGGCAGAACTGAGTTGCCGAGTGCAGCACTTCAGATGAATTCTCTGGACGCGTGGCTTTTCTCCTCCACTTGTTAAGCAGAATTGTGACCCATCTGTTTTGCCATGTCTTAGTCAAAAAGTCACAGGCAGTTCAGCATGAACAGGCTGCCCAGGGAAGCTGTGGATACCCCATCCCTGGCAGTGTCCAAGGCCAGGCCGGACGGGGCTCTGAGCAGCCTGGTGGGGCGGGAAGTGTCCCTGCCCGTGGCGGGGGCTTGGAGCGGGATGATCGCTAAGCTCCCCGCCA
>NW_008239553.1:12487779-12519016 GCF_000691975.1 Corvus brachyrhynchos
GCGGCCGCCGCGATGGCGGCGGGGGCCCGGCTGTCTTGGGCAGGCCGCAGGCCTGGCGCAGCCCCGGTTCCTCTTGGCTGCTCGAAAGGAGGGAGGAGGAGATGGCCGCTTGCTGCGGGCCCTTGCTTGCCGAGGGTTTTTCTGCATTTTCTGAGTGGCCAGCGAGCGAACTCGGTTTCAGTGTAGTAGGAGCGACGTGTGAAGCTCCGCGCCTCGCAGGTGTCAATACAGATCTCGCATCCATTGTGCTCCCTGATTATGAGTAAATGACGCGTGGATGGGTTGTTCGTACGTCTTTCGCCCTATATTTGAGAGTTTCAGTGGTGGTCAGGTCCACCCACCCCGTGTTCATTTCCTTCGGTGATTCTTCTCCCTACCTGATTTTCCTAGAACTAAAAATACCGAACAGCAGTTACGCAGTCGTTTTAATCTTTCAAATCTTTGTTGTTCCCAAAATGAGCGCTGTTGCCGAAGTGGCTGCTCTTGCCGTGTTCTAAAGCATACAGTTACGTAAGGGTGTCCTTCCTCTACAAGGGCCTGCCTTTCCTTTAATACCCACTGATGGCCTGGCCTGTGTTTGCGTGGTAAGGGTGCGCCAGAGAAACCATGTGTTGGAAGACTGGGCGCTCCGCGAGGGAGCTGAACCAGCCCCCTGAACTGGATTTCTGTGTGGGCATCAAAATGCACGTGTGAGCACAAAGAAGAGAATGGCTACAAAGGGCAGCGTAGGCTCTTCCTAGGTTCGGGCATGGCTGAGGCCAGTCAAAGTAAGTGCTGTCACAGTTCAACCCCTCGCCCCATAAAAAGCCCAGTACTCAGGCTTCCAAAATTCTGGCACTTCTCTGATGGCGCAGTAAGTCTGAGTAAAGAAAGTATTTAATAGAAGTCTAAAGGGCGTTAGTTAACAGAGAAGGTAAATCACATTAATTCAAAATAGTGCATCCAAACTGACTGGAATTATTTTTACAGCTAACGCGATATGTTGTCTGTTTCCTCTGCTTCTTTAGAGCCCAGTATTGTAGTGGAAGATCACGTCATATTTCCATTCCTTAGGGCTTGAATTCTTTGTTTTTTTCTATGACAGTAAGCTCGCTGAGTGAGCCGAATAATTAATATTTTCCAGTTACAAGATCTTAAAAATTTTTAAACCACATAAACTGAAAAGGTAACACCTTAAGGTAAAAAATAGAGTTTTATATAGAATATCTCAAATTATATATCCTGGATCAGTAAATAGCTTTGAAAATTTTAATGCCCCAAATATCCTTTTTTATTCTTGCCATTTTTGAAATCTCAT
Source organism: Corvus brachyrhynchos (assembly GCF_000691975.1). Classification (NCBI taxonomy): domain Eukaryota; kingdom Metazoa; phylum Chordata; class Aves; order Passeriformes; family Corvidae; genus Corvus; species Corvus brachyrhynchos. Next base: position 12,489,077 of record NW_008239553.1, read on the forward strand.
AATGCAAAATTTTTCTTCCAAATGTGATAGACTCTTAAAATAAGTTATATTTATGCCTACTGGAAATCGAAATAATTTGATGGCTACCATTCATCTTTTGTGTGCTAATAAAATTTTATTGCAGAGATTTTTCTAGGTGAAAGTAAAAGTTTAGAGAATGTTTTATGTTTTTTGTTGTTATTCCAATAATTAGCATATGAGTTTTGTTCTTTTTTTTTTCAGTAGCTGCTAGCCCAGTAAAATCTTCAGAGTTACAGAGCTGGGGTTTTAAGTTTCATGATTAAAAAGTACAAAACTGGAAGCTCTTTGTAGGTTCTGCTAGAAGTCAGCAAGACAGGATTTATCACTTTTCTGGCTGTAGAGAATCAGGCTTTTAATGTGTATACCTAGAGGACAGTAAAATCAAATCCTATTTAACCAAGATTTCTGAGATGTAAAAGATCTTGATCACCCTATTTTAAGTTTGTTAATCTGATGAACAGTGCTGTTTTCTTTTTTAGCATCAACCTTAAGATGAGTGGCTGCCGTGTCTTTGTTGGACACTTGAGCTCACGTGCTCGTGAACGGGATGTAGAGAAATTCTTCAAAGGATATGGTCGCATACGAGAAATCCATCTAAAAAATGGTTTTGGGTTTGTGGTAAGTAATAGCCTTGTTTTCCTTGCTCTTGCTTGCAGGTGCTAACCTTGCTAGGATGATGTCAAGGAAGGGAAGATGTGTAAGAGAATAGTAGTTATAGTGGGAAATGGAAATTATTAATACACATTTCAGAATGCTTTTCAGAATTTTGGATTACAGTTTTGGCCACATTTTGCTCAAAATCTTGGTGGTATTCTAGCTACATTAAATACATTGTTTGTTCACATTCTTTTGTAGGTTTAAAATTTATCCCTCATTTCTGAAGACCGTATAAGTATCCTGTTTATGGCAGTACAAAATTTGCAGTCTTGACCTGGAAGAAAAGTTTATACAGAACCACTTAAGCTCCCCTCTCACCCCTTCTAGTCTGCTTGGTCATATTTCTTAAATAATGGCGTGACATAAAAGCAGAGTAGTTGACCTACAGATGTAATAGGTGCTGACTGGTGGATTCAAGCAGCACAGCTTTGAATTCTCGTGCAGCTAAAGTTTGACATACTCACCACCAGTACATGTTTATAGGGCGTATATGTCTGTCGGACTATTAAATGAAATAGTTCATTGTATCTCAGTTACCTGCTGCTGCTTTCTAGAGCTCTGTGCTCCTAAATGTCCAAATTTTGCGGCTTTACGGGTTCACAAATTGACTCAAGATCAGCCTGTGTTTAACTATTATCTCATGAGAATTGAGAATTAGCTGTTCTGCAGCACTTAGTTCAGACTTGAAAGGCTGATACTGCCCTCGCACTATGGCAGTCTTACATGCCGCTCTTTTTGCCAAGATCAATCCCTTGAGTGAAGTTACTGGAAAAGAACAAAAGAACAGGCTTTGCCTATTTTAGTTTCATATGAGTATTGCTCCTTAACTTCCTGCACATGGTGGTTCCTGATTACCCTGCATTATGAGCTGCTTTTTGTTGACTACCAGTAGGTAGCTATCTGTTTCTTAAAAGTCTGGAGGTAAATGGCTGATCTAGACGTGAGTTTATTTAGCATGCTCTTTCCAGTTGCTGCTATTTCTCAATCTCCTTTCCTTGACTGTTCCTCTTCCTGGGCAGGGCTGTTGACTCATTCAGGAGCAACTTCTGTTCAACTCTTGTAATCGAGTCAGTCAATCCTTCCTCCTCTTCTCTAGTTCCTAGGTGGAACCATTTTCTTTTCAAAGATCATTAATAACCTTGAATAATTGTCTCATAACTTTATCTAAAAGATTTAATTGTTCTCCGGATAAAATTCTTTTCTTCATAGCTGAACAACTTTCCCTCCCATACTTGTCATCCCATCATTGTGCACCCATATCAGAAATCACTTCCATTGTTTGTGTAATTGTTCTAGGTTTTGGAAGACTCTGGCCGGATTCCTTTGGAGCTTCCTTTTCTTCAGGCTGAACAAACACAGCTCTCTCAACCTTTCTTTGTTATCCAACCCTCTCATGAGTTTTGGTGGCCTTCTGCTAGTCTCACTCCAATTTTTCAATGTCTTTTATGAGCTGGAGGGACCAAAACTGAACACCGTGTTCCAGGTGTGGCCTAACAAATGCCAAGTAGGGTGGAATAATAGCACCCCTTGGTCTGCTGATTGTACTCCTAGTGATGCAGCCCAGGATGCGATTTGCTTTCATTGTAGCAAGGCCATGCTGCTGACTCATGCTTAGCTGACTCTTCACAAGGATTTCCATGTCCTTTTCATTTCCATGTCCTTTTCCCCTTACACTCCAGCCACTCAGCCCCCAGTGCATTCTGCTGCTTAGGATTGTCTTATGCCACATGCAGCACTTCATGTTTATCTTTTGTTAAGACTCGTGATTCCTGTTTGCCTAATCTTTCAGCCTATCAAGGTCTTTTTGTTTTTTCATTCTGGTTATCTATTTCTCCTCCAACTTTGGTGTCAGACACAGAATTGGTGAGGCTGTGCTTGAGCATGTCATGCATGTCATTTATAAACACATGGAATGGCATTATCCTTCATGGCACTTCGCTTGCCATGTGCTGTCAGTTCATCTTTATTTTCTGTTTTTTAAGACCTGTATTTATAAAACATTACAAAACCAAGTGAACACTGTTATAGTGTTAAAAGCATGTTTTGTTGTGCTTGATTGAAATCATTGCTTAATCTTTCAAACTAATTATATTTACTTAAATGTTGTAGATTTCAGGGAATAGTGTTTTCAGAGTGTAAAGCTAGGTAGACTTGCAGATGTTCAGTTTGTTAGAAATAGTTATAGAAATAGAATAGTTGACATAATGGGACTTGGAGTTGCCAAATGCTGGACCTAAATAATTTTTTTTAAGATATGCTTTGCATCATCATGCAAACATGTGATGTTTCATTTGGTAGTGAAACAGATTTCAGTGCAGAAGGGGGAAGATTGCTTAAGCCAGTATTGCTTCTGAAAAGCAGTTCATAGTTACACAAACAGTTTCTTCAACTTGAGAAGCTTCTTCTCTGTTGTTAATTTCTTGCAAGCTGCAGTTCCACAATTTTTTCTCTCCCATCTGCACTGTTGCTTCCAGCAGTCCCTATCCACCTGCTTGTTCTCTCTGCTTTATTTCTTTCCTTTGTTCCCTTGCCTCTCATGGTATTGCTGCAGTTGTTCAGCCGCATACAATGTACCTAACCTGGGAAGCTGATCTGGTTGAAAAATAACAGTGCCTTTTTCACCCCACCGCCTGCACAAAGTGTGCTGTTTTTCATCTGGGTAGATTTCTTGACCTAGTTTCCTGCAGAGCTGTAGAAGCAGCTTTGCCAAGAACCAGTGGGCTGGATAGTGGGCAGAGGCTACTTGGGCTGACTAAAGCAGCATTTCTTCCAAAAGTGAAGTGACAGATTCCATTGCAACAGTAAATGGAATTATGCTTGTTACAGCTGATCTGGACCCGCAGGTGGCCAGTGCTGAAGAAGGGCTTCTGTTTCATACTCTTCTTACATGGGCACCTTTTTGCCCAGCTAGTGAACTGAATTCACTCAGAAAAAAACCCAGGAGGGCTCTTTTTTCTGGTTTACCCTTTCTTTGCCAGTTCAGTAAGAATTTAATCTTAAGAGAGTTTCGGGAGTGCATGACTCTCCTGCATTTGATCAGCTCATCCTGTTATATTGCATTTTCCTGTATGTGGGGCTGTGTTTTAAATTGTATGCCTTGAAGTAATTTCCCCCACCTCTCCCCAAAAGTATTTTAGATATTTCTGTAGTAAACCAGGTCATTTAGTTTATTCAATACAGATCCTGCAAATAATTCTACTGAAACAATTGGGGAGGCAAAAGGAATTTGTGGGGTGGAGGGAGAAGAAATGATTATGAATAGGAACATGTTGGCATTTCAATCATAAATGTACTAGGAATCAGCTTCCTCATTCAGAGTTCTTGGTGATACTTCATGTAGAAATGTAAAATTTATAAAGAAAGCATGTTTATTAGTATTTGCGTATACTGTGAGGGAAAATACTTTTTTATTCCTATTTTCTTTCTAGGAATTCGAAGACCACAGGGATGCTGATGATGCAATTTATGAACTAAATGGTAAAGAGCTGTGTGATGAAAGGTAAGTGTGATACCATAATTTCCCTTAAGAATAGAAAAAGTGCTTTGCATCAAAATGCAGTGCATTATCTTGTGGCGTTTCTTGTGGTTCTGTGATGGGATATACCTTCCATAACTTTAAAGACATCATTGGGTTCCAGTCTTGTTTAAGGCAAAGGATTAGTTTGGGACTGGATGAGTGGTTTGGAGCAGGGCTGACTGTTTTCTCTACTTCCACTTAGTTCTCTTTCAAAGCTAACTCAGGATCTTGTCATTTGGAATATTAGTAAGAGTGAATTGAACTTATCTGTCTGTTGGCCAGAAAATAAGCTGATGATAGCCTGTTACTCGTTGGATTGTTGCCCTTCAGTCTGCAGCAATGTGGACTATAGTCATTGTGCGTTGCAGTAATTTTTATTGTGATTGTGGAAGCTGGGGTTTAGGTCATTGGGTTGTTGTTAGTGATTTTAGTACTCTTTTCTCTCTGTGATTACTCCTGGGCTCTGGTTGAGCAAATTTAAGTGTTTCAGTCTGAATTACAGACTTGTGACAATTTTCATGAAAATCTGAGGGAGGTGAATGAGAAAGAACGCTGGTCTGGCTCTTTAAGAAATGCCAGTGGTTGTGTTATAAATCATTGCTTGCAAGGGCAAGATAATTCTTGTTTGTGCACATTTGCTTCCAGTTGTGAAAGATTTAAGTCAATGTCAAATACTTAAAGTTTGTTGTTTTATTTTTTTATGTGCTTGTTTTGTTTTGTTTTTTTCCTGTCATAAGGGTCACAATTGAACATGCTCGAGCCCGAAGAGGAAGGGGAAGATTCTCACAACGGTTCAGTTACTACCAGTCGCAGAGTGGATCTAGGTAGGTGGTCTGGGCTCTCTGTCCTTTTCCTCTTCCAGTAACTGAAGAACTGGAGTGAAATACTCTTTTCTTTTTGTGATTTAGGAATCCAGCTCGGTTTCCTTGTATAGCTTCACAAAAGAAGTTCTATGTTCTCAAACACTGCAGGTTCATTACTATTACTTGCCTTCTCCGGCTGAGGAGAGTGTGGATTTTAAAGCAGTTTAACTGTCTTGAAGACTTCACACACCTATTATGAAATGTGCCTTTGCCATGGTGTAGGCACTACGCTGGTCTTGCTTCCTACTGTCACGTAAATGATGTGAAGGAGTATTGCTGCAGTTGGATTGGCTGATTTTAACACTAAATCAAGAAAAATGCAGAGCTTCTCTACTGTGGTTTTTGTCACCAAACTGAGCTTACATGCTAAGTAGAATTATTGTAGAGCAATAATTCAAGGTATTTACTGTCTAACCAAGTTTTCACATTTCCAGTTTTATGGTTATCAAAATGCTTGTTTCAGCACAGCCTAGAAAAGGAGCAGTGCTAGGGCACAAGATAAACCCTTCTGCATGTTTTAGTAAATACCAGTTGACTTAAGTTTGCTGACCAAGCAGGTGGCTTGCTAAGGGAGTCTCTCTCCTGTGATGGAATGTGAAAATCAGGACACAGCTCATCTCTAGAATACCTCTAGAGGACACACAGTATTTGTGGAGTTGTTCACTTTCAGTGATTAGAGCCAGTGAAAGTTCTGCAGATTTGCGTATATTCTGCCAGACAACTACACATTACATTACATCTTTGTGCTTTATATCTACCTGTGTGAAGGAAGTATGTGTGGAATAATTTATTCTGTAGAAACATTCATAGCTGTTGCCTATGTACAGTAGAGTTTGGAAGATGAAGATACAAGGGACATAAACCTTCACATTTGTTACAAAGTCAGAATTGCTGGCAGTTTCCAACCACTGTTTGGAACATCTAATTTGCATATGCAAGCATACTAATTAGATTATTTTTTCTTTAATGGCAGTAGCCTTGACACAGTATAACTGGTCCAAGGTCCATGCTAAAAGTGGACTTTAAAAGTAGCAAGTTTGATTGAAGGTCGTGGGCATCTGACGCTGTAGTCGTGTTCATGATGTCAGACTGCCAGTGCTAGACAGGAAGAGACTGTGGTTTGCAATAATGGAAAAATCAGACTCATTTGTGACTCTGGGACCTCCATTTAAATATCTGGAAGATCTGGATGTTCTGAAAAAGATTGGACACTTTGAGGTATGCACTGAAATGAAATTGACTGTGCTTCAGTGTATAAATCAATACACACAATTTAGAACCATGTTTCTGTGGGAGAAGATGAGAATCATTTTCTCAAAGGTCAGTGCTCTTGATTTTTCAATCTTTTTTTTTAGCAATACAAAGTAGTGCCGTTGTTAGAATCCTGCATTACTTACCAAAAAATTGGCATCCTTTTTCCATAATTCTCAAATCCCTTTCTATTCAGAATGGCTAGGATGGGGAACAGAAATTACTTGCATGGGTAATATTCTTTCCAGGTGTCTCCCTCTCCTGTATGAACATTTTCAAGCCACATTTTAATTTTTGAGAGGGTCTTTCATTTTTGGTTAAGTGGCAAACTTCAGCTTTCATTCAGGAGCTGTAAACTGCCATGGTTATTTCATGGCAATCAGTTGTTTAGCTCTCATTTTACTGAGATAGAAATATTTCTACCCCAAAAAATGTCTAATGCAGGTCACAGTGGCATTTATAAAATTAACAAGTGATTTGGAATTCAGAAGTGTGAACTAAGGTGCCTTTAAATTGTGTCTTCTAGCTCCCTGACATGAAGCAGAATGCTACCAACTAAAAAAGCGAAAGATAGAAAAAAATTGTCCTTTCTCTGAATATTCCCAGAAACCATATGTGAGCCAAGAAGGTCAAATACCAAAATTAAACTAAATCTCTGTACATTATTTTCATTTTACCAGACATTTACCTAGTGTATCTAGAAAAAAATGACAGCTGTGTTGACAGCCTTGGTAAAAAGGCTTCGTCAAAATCCTTCTTAATCCCCTTTTAACAGCTTACTTCTTCTAGCGGAGTCTTAAATATACTCTTGACTAGGGAGAATCAAGTCGGAAGTCCAGCAATAAGGAAATTACTTAAATCTTTCAGCAAACTGTAGAAAATGTCAGATTTCTTAAATTTTGAATTCTTTATGCTGGAGAATTTTTTCTTTTTTTTTTTTTTTTCCCCCTCTTTGAATTCTTCCAGCCGGTATGGGCCTCCTGTTCGTACTGAACACAGGATCATTGTTGAAAACCTTTCATCCCGTATCAGCTGGCAGGTGAGTTAGAATCTTATCTTCTTTTTCTACACCTTATTTTACTACTCCGTAAGTAGACTGCTTTCAGCCTGATTTCTTAATAAAGCCATCATAAATATTTCATGTGAACAAAAAAATAAGAAAAAAGCTTCAGGGATTGCTAAAAATTAGCAATGAAGCACTTACAGAAGTGTTTTGTTTCATAGCTGTGCAAATGGTTCTATAAGTAGATTTTGTAGTTGGGAACTGATTCTTTCTTACTTCTGTTTGCCAACTGATAAAACTTCGGAAGACTCTAGATTGTTTCTAAAATATTGAAACATTGCATTCATTCAAACTGTGTCATCCTTTTGTATTGTTACACCTGGAAGTGCATGCCTTTGTTTTGATTAAAATTTACAGTCTTTTCTTATGTTTTGCAAAATATTTTTGTGACACGATGCATGATTGAGAATTCTGGTAATACATCAGTAATAGAGGGAATTTTAAGAGAGCTTCTGTGTCAAGTATGCTTACTGTAGGTATTTTTTTTAAAATCCAAACTTTCATTACATGTAATTTGAAGCTTTCTTACCACCTTTCCTTTTTGTTTGTTTTTTCACCTCTTGCTAATGTTTTGCTAGTATTTAGCTGGCTTTCAAGAATAGTCATATAATCAATTCTTTTAGTTGTGTTCCGTATGGTACACAGTGTATAGAAAGTTCACTTTTTAAGGACATAGCAACAGATGCTATTTCCAAAAGGTGAGTGAATAGTGGAGTTCAGTCTTTTTCACTAACCTTTATATTCTTTGAATAAAGAGACTTAAATCAATGTACTGAAAGATGCAGGAGAACATGCTGAATGTTCAAAGCCTCGGTCTTGGAGCTACTTCCCCACGAGGAGGCTTCTTGACTTGCTTGGAGCTCTGCTGATGTGTTTCATAAGAGTTGGGTGCAATCCATGCAGATAAACGGTTGAACTCAGTTTGTTTATCTTCTGCATGACAGGTTCAAAGGGTTCGCAGTTGTACAGTTGTGTTAATTATTGAATAACTAAAAAAACCCAGCTGAGTTGATGTGATGATCAAGTGGATTTAATCTAAATATCTTCTGGGTATGCTACACAGTTACATATATGAAGAGATTGTCACTTGGAAACGACAGTAGGGACCAGAGAAGTAAGCTAATGGAGTGCTAAGGAAAAGAAATCCTATAATGTTGTTTAGTGTTAAATGCTTAACTTGAAGAAAAAATTAACATTTTTGTAACTTTCTTTTACTTGTGAATATTTATAATGGCTTTATGTGTACTTACATTTTAATCTGAAGCCCACCCAATTCAGATTTCATACTGGTGAATCTTTTAGTATTTTAATTAAATGTTTTAATGTCTCTTAAATATACGATAAATTAGCATAAGAGACTTTTTGATACCTGCCTAAATAGACATCATTTGAAGGTAACAACCATATGCAAGCTGCATTTACTTTTGGAGTTGTACTGCTTTGATACTAACTGTAGTGTTTTAACTTCTAACTATGCTACTTACACAACACATTAAAATGGCTAATGCATTAACAGTAGTGGCATTATTCTTCCCTTCTAATCCCTGCTAGGAAGCACACTCAATATGGAACCTTGCTTTTAAACTTACACACATAATTTAATCTTTGGTGTGGAACCCCATATATTGAGAACATCTATCTCCCTTAGAAGGTATTGTGTTGGGATATTTAAACATAGAAAAAGCCACAAAAATTTGTATTTGGAAAAGTTTCCTCAAATTGTTGACTATATTGTTAATAGATAATCTCATCTCTAAGTAGTAGACAAACTGTCAGAACTCTCCTTTTTTTTAGCAAACATATATTTCTGCGTGTTCAGAGCTTTCCAACCCACCCCCATTAGTTTTTCAGCATCAAATTTTCAAGCAGTTGAGAATAGGTCTGTGTTACATCAAGATGTATTGTTTAATGTGTTTTTCCTATTTATGGTTGTCCTACACCTTATTTCTCTTTGCTGCTAAGGACAGCAGGGTTTTCTCGTGCTATTTAAGGTGAACCAGAACAGTAAACTTAAGATAAAACTTGATTGTTCCACTGGTTAGGTAGTAAAACCAGGTAACTTTAAACATTCCTCTAGTAACAGAATGTTGAGCTTTTATAGCACATGCACACTTCCTCTCTTTCAAGCAATAATGTTGGCATCTTAGTCACGTTGTCATTGTGATTACAATGATTAAGTGATATTTCATGTTGATGTTTCTTAGGATTCCACATATAGTGTTGCAAGACTGTGGGAGCCTCAATCTTAAAGCCTAAAGTTACTGATTTAGGAAATAATTATGTAGATTATTATTTTCTAACTTCCTTTTGATTTACCAGTCCTGGTCTAGTTAAATTCTCATTGACTCGAGCAGAGACAAAATTTTGTCCATCATCTCTAAATTGAGGGAAACTGAATTTGAAGTATTGTTTTTAATGGTACTATAGGGACCAATTTTCATTTGCTATTAGGGTTTCTTTATATTAAAAACAAGGAAAATATCTACTACTTTGCATATGCCAGTTTTTAACATAAAACTATAGAATTTTAATTAAAATACTACATAAAACTAAGCTTTCTGATATTCTGTGGCAAATGTTCTAAAGTTTTTTCTTGGCTTTTTGTTTTGTAGTCTTTTGTTCCTTAAGCGTATTTCTAACCAAGTGCACTTTGAACCTCTTCTAACAACCTTGATTTGGTTAACCATTTTTCTTGTGTGGAGGAAAAAGAACCAAAGATTTGGGGGTTTTCTAGTGGCTGAAATTCTAGGGTTTGGCCTGTTCTGAATTTTCCTTTTGGTTCCTATGACACTCCTGTTTTTTGGCAGTCTAGATCTTGGTTTGCCTGGGTTTGATCTCGATTGGCTAGCACAGATCATCCTCGGGTTCTTTAGCCACTTCTGGAGACTGGAGACTATGTCCAGTGCTTTCAGGGCCTCTGGTACCTCCGTGAAGCATATTGCTATGAGCCATCACTGCCTTTCTCATGTAAGAGAGTTCCTCTTGGCCAGCTAGGTATTGGACAAGCAACTCTTTGCTTAAGGTACCTTCTTATATCACCTGCCACTTGTGGCGTGTTGCGGTAAGTAGTCTGGGATTATAAAATACCAGATACGGTTGGGTAAAAGTGCTGCCTTAACTTAGATGTTTAGCTTTTTAGTGACCTTTTGCATTATTTGTTTGTGCTTTCTCCTATTGCTAAGCAAGTAATTTTACTGTGTCCACATTTAGCCTCTGTTAAGTTTAAGACAAGGATGTTTATTGATGTGACACTGTAGCGTGACGGATACTCAAACGAAACTTAGAAAAATTTCCTTCATAAAATTTTTAATTACATTGTAATTGTACCTTTTTGCTTTTAATTTTGCTTTGAAGCTGGGGGAGGTGAGCATAAAGGTTGAATTTGTCTACATTTATTGGATTGTCATTTAACTGGGGTGTTAGTTTTGAAAATCTGCATTTAATACTACTGCGCTTCTCTCCTATAATTCTGATTTCAGTGAACATGTTGGTATTTTAAGTATTGCATTGTGTTTTCATAACAGCTGGTTTCAGGATGCAGGATTATCTTAAAAGCAGTGTTTTATTCACTGTAGCTGTAAAATGATGGATCTTTTTTATATGCAGCTGCTATTAAATAAGCTGTTTCAGACACTTTTTTCTAAATGATATGTATATTTTTATATATATAGATTGAAAAGCATTAAGCAGTTTTAGCAGAGAAAGTTTTAGGGCAGTATTCTGCTACCTGACTGATTTGTGTCCTGTTCAAGACTAAAATGTTAACTTTTGCTGTAGGACTTGAAAGATGTCATGAGAAAGGCAGGGGAGGTCACCTATGTGGATGCACACAGAAACAACAGGAATGAAGGGTAAGTTCGTTTTGTGTCTAAATCGGTGTGATAGCTGAAACTATTACGGGCATGATTTTTCTTGTAATACAGAAGAAATTAAATATAAATCTGTGGTGTGGCTTAGATGCTGAAATTTCTCCAGTTCAAGAACCAAACAATCCAAAACACAAACTGTCAATAAGTGGGAGATCAGTATTGAACTCAGTCTCTATTCTCTATCACGAAAACAATGTGTGAAAGCAGAAAAGGAAGGGAGAATTCCTTCCAAATGTTAAATCCTGCTGTCTTTAACTTATTTTTATATAATCATTTATGATCTGAGTCCTGAGACTAAAACACCTCCTGTCTATGGCTGCTTTACACTGGTTCAACAGTCAGAGTCATGGGAAAAGAACATAACCAACTTCCATGGGGAATACCTACCTGCCCACTCTCCATTCTTAATTTTGCAGTCTACAAAGGTCCTGCACAACAAAGCAGGAGAGAAGGAAGTACAAACTGAGTCTTTGTGCTGGCAAAACTGCTGTAGGGCCGTTGCAAACCAGCACAACTAAGACCTTTTTTTGAGTTCAAATTTTAAAAACCACAGACTGGATTTTTCTGTTCACTGTTAGAATGCTTAAATAGGGCAGAAGAGTCTGCAAACTTACTTTGTTTCATGGACAACTTTGGAATGCAATTTAGTGGAGGCCTGAAAGATATTTCCTCAGCTGATGCAGGTTTGTAGCTTCCTGCATTTTCTCCATCTCCTTGCAGATGGCAGTTCTGGTAATGTTCAAGAAGGTGTGAAAGGTAGGGATGGCTAGGACTGTTAAGTGTTGTATTTTACTGTTAACCACGTTAAAAACTAGCTTTCAGAAGATAAAACAAGCTGTGAAGCAACAGATTAAAAAGGGCCAGTCTTGCTCTCCTTACTTTTTTTGTTTCTCTGAAACTTCCTTTTTTTCATGATGGTGAACAGGGTTGTGGAGTTTGCATCTTACAGTGACATGAAGAGTGCACTGGAAAAATTGGATGGCACTGAGCTGAATGGACGCAGAATTAAACTGACTGAAGACCACAGAAGGCATAGGTATGTCACCTGACATGATAAAACTCTGCTGAGGGCCTGGATTTGGGTAGCATTGATGCCAAAGTTTGATTATCTAGTTTTTTGGCCCCAATTTAAATATCACTGCACAGATAACTTTCTAGCAATGTAAACAGATTAAGATAAGAACTAACTGCTGAAACAAGGTAAATAGAAGAGTTTTGGATGAGAGTAAGGATTTTTTTAAAGAAAGAACTTTTTAAAAACACGAATTTTGGTATTAAAAAATGAATAATTGAAAAATAATTGAAAGGAAAGCTGTTTCACAGTCCTGTGAAATGTTTCTCAAATAGTTGTGGAAGACAGCTTGTTAATGAAAATAAAAGAAAATCAGTTAGCTTGCTTGCATTATTCCTAAGCAGTTCTGCTGTTTAGTCATTAAAAAAACATACTGACTTCAGCTCTTTCATTGTCTCTCTTAAAAATAAATCCATTTCTTTCCATGAAATAAAGGATGCATTACTAGTGAAGGTGTTAAAACTCTAAGGCCTTTAAGTGTGCTGGTGATCACACCTTTAGAGACTTTCTTAGCATCTTGAAAGAAACTCTTACTAACTTGCATGGTGTTTCTAGAGAGAATAAATACCACAGGTATGGAGTTTAATTTCTGTGTTTTTCTTCATAAATTAAATGATATTTCAAGGCAGGGTGTATGCTGAAAAAGAGTTCTTCTTTGATAGAAACTACCCTGCTTAAAAATTGGTTTCTCTCCTCCTGGCAGGAGCTGGGAGGAGAGGCATCTTTTATTAGGCAGTTCATATTTTGCCACACTAGCAGAGAATGTCAAGGCCAGAAGTTCCTGATAGCCTTGACCTAAGAAGATAGTGTCATGATGGAGCATAACAGGAATCTAGCAGCACTGTGAAATAACTGAATGCTGTGAATAGCACTTTCAGATGTTCCGATGGATGTGCTATGCATACAAAGTAGTTGAGAATTTTACTGATTGTTTTAAATTTAGTAAGAGGTGAGACTACAGCTTTTAATTATGTTTCTCCAGAAGCAGATCTCGATCAAGGAGTTACTCAAGATCTCGCAGCAGGTCCAGGTCTACAGGATCTTCCAGATCGGACAGCCGGTCCAGGTCCAGGTCAAGGTCCAGGTCCAGATCCAGGTCTCGCTCTCGCTCCCGATCTCGCTCTCGATCCCGCTCTCGTTCTCGCAGTCGTACTCCTAAAAAGAGTTACTCCCACAAAAGCCACCGCTCCAGCTTGATAGCTTCTTCCCCTTCCCCCTCTTCTTCTAAAAGAAAATCTCGTTCTAGGTCGAGCTCTGCTCATAGCCGTAGTTAACCTGCTCTGAGAGATGTATTAATGAATTTAATTTGATTCAAGTTTCTTGAAGACTTGAGACAAATTATGTATGAGAACTGGGAGGGGAAGAGTTAACATGATGAAAGGGTGACCTCCTCTTACATTGCCAAAGTGCCTGTCATCAAATAGGCCATCTCTGTGAGGAGGGGCTGGCTGTCAGCTTTCTTCTTTCAGTGAAGTCTGGAGTGGGAAGTCTTTTTTATTTTTTTCCCTGCTATTAGTAAACATTTCTATCATAGATATATTATGTACACATAATGCTGAGGTAATGGGATGAGACAATACGCTGCTTTCTCCCCCTCTTGCCCCTACTTTCCCCTCCACCTCCAAGGCCTTTGACTTCCAAAATACTATGTTAGCTTTTGTCCTTGGTATTAAGTCCGAGAACAGGAAGTAGAGATTTTATTCCTTTACGGTTCTGTGGCTACTTTTCTGTGCGAGAATGAATGGACCAGATAAAATTAGTTTAGAGTTCCCCCTTTTCCCCATTGCTTGGCTTAACAGGCTGTTTAAGTTCCAGCTTTACATGACCTTGACAATATGCTTAATTTGCAAAAGACTTTCAGGAATACACATTGGTTAGTTGAATGTTGCTCACTTGGATAGTGAATTAATACAGTGTTAAGCAGTAATGAAAGCTGGAATTTTCTGTTAAAATGAGACATACCATCCAGATGTCAGGATTATTGGGAATCCATTATAATAATTTTACAGTAATTCACTAGTATGTGGTATTGTATGTATAGGCCTTATTTGACAGGTGACTTCATAAAACTGCACAGAAATGTCAATATGCATGTCCATGTTTTTGATGTTTATAATAAAGTGACATAGCTTTCATACCCAAAAGTGTGATACTGAATAACATGTGTATGACTAGCAATAGTCTTGATGGAAAGGAAGGTTATTTTAGTAATGAGAGCAGCAAAAAAAAAATCCCAGGAAAAGTGTAGTCAAAATCTCTGGAATGCACAGTTGTTTTGATTAATAGAAATTTCCACTGCAAATACTGTCGTTCTTACAATTTGGGATTAGATTTTTTTTTTTTTTAACTTCTGTATCGTTAAAGAAGGGAGACATTTTTGGAAAAAATATGTAAATTAATCCCAAAGTCTTACATGTATTTAAATGTACCATTCCTAATAAAATCAAACCTTTTTCTGGCTTACTTTGCAGTTTCGTTTAATTGTTGTTGCTGTTGTTCACTTCATATAATCTTTCTGACATGATCACAAATCTATTTGAAGGTATATCTGTATGGAAGCAAGAAAATGTGAACTGGAAACCAGTTATGGTATGTAAGTGACTGGATACTGACTAACAGGAGGACAGGATAGGATCTGGTGTTGGAATCTCTCTATAGGTAGATTCATTTATCACTTTTGAAATAGCGTACTAGAGATTCTTAACATTGCCCACATGACTTGTGCACATACAAGGCTTCAAGGCTGACACCCTTTATAGAGCCAAGTTACTGGTGACCCTGCCCATGGCAGGGGTTTGGAACTAGATGATTTTTAGGGTCCCTTCCCACCCAAACTATTACTTCATTCTTTGCGTGTTTGGCATGGTACAGTGATATGAATAAGCTAGCAGTTCAGAAGGAACACATTAGAAATTACTTTGCAGAGGAATCTTACTAGATGTGACTGTTGGGAAAGCTGGAGTATGCTCAGCTGTGTTAAATGTCAGCGTTGCTGGCTTTGGTAATTTTGTTAGGCTACCCAAGAAAGCCACAAATTGTCCACTGCCTCATCTAGTACCTTTGAAATTGGCAAGTGCAATATCGGAGACCTTGAATGCTTCTGACCACGGCATGCTTACCTTGCAAATTACTTAAATATAGGGCTAATGTAGATCCCATTATTTTATTAATTCCCGATTCTTTCTTGTACATCATTTCACTTCTGTAAGTTTCCATTGATTCAGTCAGCAGTGACAGCAGTCAGATGAATATGCCTGGTCAGTTCCTGAGCAGCAGCCCCTGGCCAGCTTTCCGCACAG
Source organism: Corvus brachyrhynchos (assembly GCF_000691975.1). Lineage (NCBI taxonomy): Eukaryota > Metazoa > Chordata > Aves > Passeriformes > Corvidae > Corvus > Corvus brachyrhynchos. Next base: position 12,504,689 of record NW_008239553.1, read on the forward strand.
TTTATATACTGAGCATGATGCCATGTGGTATGGGATATCCCTCTTGTCAGCTGTCTTGTCTGTGTTCCAGTTTCTCATGCCTCCCAGTCTCCTTTCTGGTAGGACATGAGAAGCTGAAAAGTCCTTGATAAACACTACTTTGCAATAACTGAAAAATGTCACTGTGTTACCAACATTATTCTCATCCTACATCTAAAACAGCACTATACCAGTTACTACGAAGAAAATTATTGCTAAAACCAGAACAACTATTAATGTATTTCTGAAACCTAATTATTTTAAAAATAGAATATTTTTAGACTGCCTTGGAATAAATTACCCATATCAGGTGCCTTACTTCCAACTTTATACAGAGCACAGGAATGTAAGCTCCACTTTAAGGTAACCATAAATAGGCTTCTTTCATGTATTAACGTCCTATCTTTTACAGCAGTCTGTGTTCCAACATCTGAGGCTTTCCCTGAGAAAGATGGGAATTACCCCCTCCAACTGGTAGAAAGCTTCTGCTCTCAGCCCTTTCAGCAAAGCTGAAAAGAACAGAGCTCCGAAGTCATGATGCATCTGCAAGTGTATCTGCCATTACTCCTCCCCTTATTCTGCTAACGTGGTCCTTGAGAGCCGTTTTCACAAATTTCTCCTCAGCAAATGGAGGCAACATAAGACAATACAAGTGTTACATTTATATTCGAGTCAAAGGTTCCACTTGTCCCTTGGGGGTGCAGCTGGGCAATAGGGCCTCAGGTTGTTTAGCAGTTTGCTGCTGGCAAGACAAGCCACCATCCCTGTGTCTGCCCCTTGTACTAAGCCAGTTCTGATGCTCATCTGATTGTCCAGAAGCCAATTCAATGACATCACAAAAAGTAGGTTCTCTGGGTCTGCTGTAGTACTGCTTTTCCCAGCATTCTCTGGGAGGGAGGAAGTGGAGTTATGGCCTGGGGTGTAACTCTCCTCTGATCCTTCTGTTTTCTTTCCTCGCAAACACAACTATCATATTTCTTCTAAATTTATCCTCCCATCTGTTCTCACAAAGTAGGCAGTCTTCAAACAGAACCCCGTCACTCTGCTCCTGTCCCGCATTTCTTGAGCTTCTCACCACAGGACATTTTCCTCCCAGGGGAAGGAAGCCCTTATGCTACAGCACGCAGCTGCTTGCAGCACGGAGCACACCTGGAAGTTGAGCACTGCAATTAGTTGCATTTCAGCAACTGGCTACATCACCGCCCAAAAGCAAGAGTGTATTTTCCATGATGTTTATGACACTTCTTTATTTTTAATTACATTTTTGTCAGTTTAACACATCATCCAAGGATATCCCAGTGGTTTGTGAAGATAAACTTTACTGTACTTGGCCACATCACATCTCTGCTTTATTAATGAGAAAAGGAAAGCAAGTGTTGTGCATGCTCACCTGTGGTTGCCAAACAAGGAGGTGAGGAAGAGGAGGGGGGGGAGGAATATACTACCGGGAAGGCCAAGATTCCTTGCCGAGCACGTTCGGCTCCGGCTCGTGCCATCTGCTGGCTGTCCTTGTGCCGCTTGCTCCTGGAGCCGAGAACGGGCTGAGAAGAGTGCGGGCTGTGCTCAGGGGAGAAAATGTTTCTCTTTCAAAACCGCGGTGAAGGAGCGACGTGATTCCCAGTGGGAAGAAGTGCCCCAGGATCTGTACCCGCAGCGCTCTGCCCCTGCTCCAGCAGAGGATCGAGGGCCGCGGGCGGAATTTCTCCGCTCTGCCAGCTCCTCCCATCGCACCCCGATCTGAGAACTGAGCGCTGTACAGTTCCTAAGTGGAGTTAGTCTTCTCACAAGGGTTTGGAAGCACGTAATTTCCCGTCTGATTCCTTCATTCCCACTCCATAGCCATTGTTTGCTGGCAGACTAAATGCTCTGTGCGTCCAGCACCTGAGGGCACGTTTCCCATTTTACCAGCCGTGCAATCAGTTCCCCCTCCACCTTCTCTCTTAGCAAACCTGCAGGAGAGTTGTTAGCCTTTCACCCCGGTGATTTACTAGGACAATAATGCTGATTAGCCAACAATTATACCTGGCAGAGGGCTGCGGCAGAGGGCTCCTCGCATGCCAGCTTAAAGGAGGGGATACAGCAGAAACATAAGGGAGCCATTCGGGCCTTAGTTAGAGTCAGCACCAAGAGGAAAGTGCAAGGGTTAACAGGCTGGGGTTAGAAACAAGACCAAATCATATGCTATAGTGAAATACTAGCTAATGGCAACTCTGGGTAGTCTCAAGATGTTCAAAGGACATTCACTACTATTGATTTGCTGGGCCTAAGACTACGAGGGAGTGATGAGGGAGGGAAGAATGTACGGCAAAACTTGTTTTTCCAGATTAATGAAGGACTTAAGACAGAGTTTCACTGGTAATGAATGATACTTTTGTGTAGTGTGGTGGCTTTTTGCTGTAAACAGGGATGAATGTGGTCTTTCCCTGTTCTCTCCTTTTCCACTGTAGAAATCTCTTGTGCTGTGTGAGTATTTAGCCATGGCAAGCTGAGCTGGAAAGATCCAAATCAATATGCTTAGAGCAGATGTTTTGGTTCAGACAAAGAATTTCTCTCTGTATGTGTGTATGTAGGTGTGGTACATCACTGGAGACCCTGAGATCAGGTTCAGTAGGCTCCTACACACACACTGGATTTGTTTTACCCAACAGCCAGCTCTCTGGTGTTCTAAGGCAACTGATTCCTCCTCGATCAGAGTCCCATGGGTATTACTGTGTGGTTCACAGAGGTAGGATGCTGCAGGACACTCTTCTAAAGGAAGTGAGCACCCATTGGTATGGCTGAAGTTAAAATCTGAAAGGCTCTCAGTCTAGAGCCTTAAAAACAGAGGTACCCTAAACTTGTTAAAATTTGACCCAGAATTTAGTCAGGGGACAGAGTGGCAGTGGTGCAGCATATGCTAGCACAGCAATAACAAGAAGGAGATGTTAGGAAAACATACACAGTAAAAGAAAAGAAACTGGATGAAGTCTTTGCATTCACATCGACAGCTGAAGGAATTAGTCTTTAAGCTTGGTGAATGGGACTATGGATGTAGGCCCTACTGTGACTTCTGGTTGGGATTTTCCAAGTGCCTCAGGCTATCAGGAGTCCAGGCCAGCAGCATTCCAGCTACCAGACAGAGCTCTCTCTCCAAAGCAGACTGTGCTTAGGCCATGGGCGATCTGTCCTTCTGCTGCTACTGGCCATCAATCAGTATCTGGCCTCTCTAGACAGCCTGTCCCTTTAATGCCTCTGGCCAAAGATGGAATTTACCAGAGCTGGACTTAAATGCCACATCTAGTGCTCCAATCTGAAGTGTTGGTATTGGTTGCACTTGGCTTTGTTGCATCTATGTATTTTTTCCAGTAAAGCTTCAGGTCACACTGGCTGTTTAACAAAAAGTCTAAGCAAAGAGCTCTGCTGTCTCTTACACATATGGCCATTGCCGTGTTCCCTGCATCACTGCCAGTTCCTCTAAATGCCTTAACTGAAAAGTGATGTGCTCAAAAACCTCCAAGTTTTCTTACATGTTTAAAAAGTTCCCCTGTTCTTTTCCTTCAAATTGTCACAGCCTGTTTTTAGCACTGTGTGAGAACCATTACTGATCATGTAGACTGATCTTCCAGATTTGCCCAAAATGCTTGCTGCAAGATTTCTGCCCACACTTGCCCTCTGTTTGTTTCAGTTTGCTTTATCTTTCCCCAGTTCTGGCACTTGGATGGTCTAAAATCCACATCTGCTTATTGTACAGACTCTCTTGAACTTCCCTTAGTCCGGTAGCTTGTATCTCTTATCTGTGAGCACCAAAATTATTGCTGTGAAATACTATGCTGTATTTCTCAGTGAGAATCGATGACACTCAGTATATTTTGAGACCCCAAATCTCACCACAAACACATCACAACCTGTGAGTGAATTTACGTAACTCTGCTAAGACCTCACAAACCGGTGTTGTGCACTTTCCTACCTTCCCACAAGTGCCTCTGCTGCCTGAACAACAGCAATAGCTCTGCGTGGGAACGGAGCGTGCTGAGAGCAGGTTATGCGTGTGCTTACGGTGAAGTTGTGGTGTGACACAGCAGCCAGGGCTGCCTTGGGCTGGGCTCTGGAGCTGCCCACGCGCCTCTTCACCGTGACAGTGCTGTTTAGGTGACAGCGGGGTTTGCCCGGCGCGTCAGCAGCGCGATCCCAGCGGGAAGTGTCATCACTGCTTCCCACGGGGCGGATCACGGGAAAAACGAGCCCGAGCCGGCCGGCCCGCCAGGTGGCGCTGTGGCACCGCCTCACGGAAACGGCTTTTCCAGAAACTCGCAAACTCGCCTCAAAATCGCGCTGGTGACCCAGAGCTTTGCCTTTGCGGAACCCCCCCGAGACACACACGCCCACACACGCCCACACACCCCCCATCACAACACCCCTGACTTGAGCACTGGGAACTCTGTCCTGGCCCCCCATGCGACTTTCAGAACGTTCTCCTGCCGGGAGAGCCGAAGGAAAATGTGGGGGGGTGGCGCGGACGGGCTCAAAAATCAACCAAGGAGGTGAGCCATGTGCAGTCTCCTGAAGGACCTGTTTGTTGGAAGCCACGTCTGTGTGTGCAGACAATCTGGGTCCCATCATTTTGACTCCCTGGCACTTCCTCGAGCCCTTGGAAGTCTCTTTGTCATGATGGCCACCGTGAGAATTGCTCTGAAGGGCTGTAGACCTGTTTGTCCACCCCAGTGGTGGTCCCAGGGTAGATCCCCCGATCCCCTCAACATCTTCTGAGCGACACAGAGGGACAACTTCACCAAGGGCTGGAGCTGCCCACCTTTGTGAGCTCTGGCAGGGTGAGGGAGGGAGATGGAGAGGCTGGATTAAGATCCAGGTATTAAAAACTGCAACCACCCAGGAAACCTACACAGGCTAATCTTGAGAGGAGAGTGGTTACAAAGGCTTAGAAGGAGTGAGAGCTAACAAATGTTTCTCTTCTGCAGTAGACTGAGAAACAAAACTGTCTGCTGAGGAAGCTGCCACCTCCTCCCCCATCCTCTTCCTCCTCCCCCCACACGTGTACCCACAGGAGCTGCCCAGAACTGGGGCTGCACCCTTCTGCCAGGGCCTGTTTCTAGACAGTGTTAGGCATACGCTGAATATTGCCACTCCTCCAAATGAGTCTGGTGACAAAGAGTCTTCCAGAAATAACTTCTGGCTTGGTCTGGAGAAAATTTCTTGTTGTCTAGGTGTGACTTCTGAGTAGAATGGCTTTCTGCTATGTTTTACCACCCAGTGCCTACAACAGGGCTATTACTCCTTAGGCTGTCCTGCAGGCTGGCTGGGGGCTCTATCCCTGGGTGTGCCTTTCCCTCATGCACTCCAGACATCTCTGTCCCTTACCAAGTCAACTAACTCCTCAAGGCAGCCTCTCCACACTCCAGTCCTCTGCCAAAGTCAGGGCTCCACAGAGGCTTCCCCAAGACAACATCCAATGCCCCTGGAGAAGGGATTCAGGTCTTCTTCATCATCACTCTTTTTATTTCAAGGGCGCTCAGCTGGCTTTCTTGGTTCACCCTTGATACTTGGAAGCAGAATCAGGGTCTGTGAAGTTTCAAGACCCCATCTTTCTGCTTGAGAGCTTGAGGCCAGAACAGCCAGACTCCAAACTCATGGAGGATTGAATCACCTCCCAGACTTTCTGGACCGCTGCTCCAGCAGCATGGCAGCAAGCTGGTTAGATGCTTAATCAACCTGTGGTCCAGAGAGGAAGGCAAAGCTCTGGCCTTGGACTCCCCTGATCCCACTTGTCTCTCAGGAGTCCAGCATGTGCCACCTTGCCCTTTCTGGTACCTGCTGGATTGAAAAGCAGGGAAGACAGAAATCTTAATGATCTTGGCCCAAATTCTCATGGGCATTACTTCCCCAGGATTTGGAAAACCTTGGGCAAACAATACAGGTAATTTTCAACAGTCTCTATTTCATCTGGCTTCACAGACTTCGTTGCTTTCTCCTCAGCTTAACAGTGATGCCATCCACTCTGAGTTCAGTTCTCAGGAACAGCACCGGCAGAACTGGCAACACTCTTGCTCTTTCTACATTACGTCGCCAATGCACCTCCAACTTCCATGTGCCATCATCCAGCATGCACACAGCATCACTGGCTGGCTAACAGCCACCTCCTTGGCCCCAGGGATGGGGACACCCGAGCCTCAGATCACACAGAAGAGCTCCCCTTCACATCCCATCCTCTCTACCCTGGGTTCACTTGTTTTCCTTTTTACTCCAAGAAGCAGGTTCAGGTCATTTTCAGCTCCGAGTCCTCCAAGAATAAGTACCACAGTCAAAAGGTAGTGTTTGGGAATATTATCCCAGGGTATTCAAACAAACACTTTTCACCATTTCATTTATGGAGAAAACACTCCACTGTGGAAAGCTTTTTTGGTGTTCAGTATCTCTGGGACTTTTAGTGTCCTCTTAGGGTGAGACCATCACTGGGACTTGCCCCACTTCTCCTTTGAGGGACAGGTAAAGAGGGCAGGGGAAGTGCTTGCTTGCAGCAGGGTGGGAAGGAGCTGCCTGCACTTCAAAGCTCCTGAGGCTGTCCGCAGGCAGGAAGGGCTGTCGGTGACGCTGGGGCATGAGGCAAGCCCGCCACAAGGAAATGGCGAGGCCAATGGGATGTGAAAGCTGTGACTGTGTCAAAGGCAGGATGGAAATGTAGGGGCAGCCCTATTTTTAGCAGCTTCTTGCAGAACTTTGCTAGAGCTTGCTGGAGTCAGTGGCTGCTTCCTCTTTCCTTTATGTAAGCAGCGCTGGCGAGGTTCAGATCTGTTTTTACTTAGCCACTCACACAAGAGTATTGACTGAAAGGTCCCTCCAGCCCCTTGGACACAATCACCCATGGTCAGAGAGTCCTAGGTAAGGAGAAGAGAAAGCGAATCACACATCCCTGTCTCCATTTCAGGGCTGTGAGAGGTGGAAACCAATGCTGAGGCTGCGGAACGTGACTCTTAGTCACATCAGCGGGGGATTTTGCAATGTGGAGGGTGCAGGGTGCAGGGCAGGCAGCATGCAAGCAAAACTGAAGTGCTTTGTGAGGGCCTTTGGTAGAACTTCTCCAGCTGCAAGACCAGGGTATCATTGCCCTGCAACACTCACCTTCCTACTCCAACCTCCTCGTGTGCTCAAGATGCGTGGAGGTGGCAGGGTTTAACACACCTCAAATTAGCATGGGGCACTCTGGAGAGCAGTAGGCTGCCATGAGGGTCCTCTGCCTGTTTCCCTTTAACATTTGTCAGTACTAAATGATTACTATGCCTGCTGTAGGAAAATGCATGGGGGAGAGGCCATTCCTAAGCCAGATGAGAGAGAAGATGAGGCAGCAAAGTAGAGGAGCAGCCATGGGAAAGAAGCAACAGCTAAGATACGACTTTTCTGAACACGCTGTAACCACCAAAACATATTACTGACTGGCTCCAGTTGCCAGAGGTTCAGATCAGTTTGACTTGCTGTATTCAGTTAAGGAACAGGTTGGGAAGGACAGTGTCCAGGCCTAGACACCCAGAGTTTACTGCTGGTCTCAGCAGACCTGGCCCACACCTTATTGTCAGAGGGGAATGAGATCGCTGTAGGGATGGGAGAAAAGCACATTCTGAGCCAAACCAGATATAGTTCTGGGCCATGTCCAGAACAAACTCTTCCAAAGCCTGGCAGTAGTGAGGAGTAGCAATGGGATGAGCAGATGAGAACCATGCTTACTCTGGCTATAGAGCTTGATGTGCCTAGTAGGCAACACAAACCCTGTCCCATGCTTGAGTCTTCCTGCTAATAATCTTTCACTACCACACATTTAACACCGCTCCCAGAAACCTAGAGCTCCTCAGAGCCTGTCAACTATTTCTGCAAGACTCTGCTTTGTATCTCATACTTCATACTGTTCTTCATCCCCGTGGAAGATGCATCTATTATCTATATAGGCTGTTCTTAAGCTGGATTGATTAAGGCAGCATATGCAATTCTTGAATGAGAGATGTGGATGGAGAAATGCTTTGTAGTATGGCAATTTTATTTAGAAATGAGGAATCCTTTATATGTAGGTAGTGAGGAGAGCAGGTCACGGCCAGTGCATTGCTGTCCAAAGGAATGTGCTGGAAGGTCACTTTGGCCTCTAGATGGCAGCCCTATTGCTTCCCCCCAACATGCTGAGAAGCAGAAACGCCTTCCTTTCAAAAATGGGGCATAAACACAGGCCTCACACTCCTTACTTCAGACCCAAACCTACGGGCACTCAAGCCTGCATTGCAAACAAACTCTTTTGGTCTTTTTCTCTCTGGAAATCAGAGCGATAGCAGCTCCATTAGGCCTCGCACTTGCACACGCTTTGTTTGTGTTCTGCCTGATGCCCTGGTAGCTCTCCTGGGGGGAGGGCCAGAGTCTCCTCAGCACATGGTACTTGACCTCTGGGGATATAGGGCTGTGAACCTAACAAGAACCTAAACCCCACTTAACCAAAGCTACCTGTACAGTAAATTGCTTTAATTGTTTCAATAAAAAGCTACAGCCAAGCATTTAATGGCTCACAGCCGCTGCGACTCTCTGGAATTCCATTTTAATGTTTGCATGTTTCTCTTCTTTTTGAAGCATGGGGACAAAAAGGGACAGTTAACATCATTAACACTGACACACATATCTTCGTGCTCTATTTTAGATGAGATAAAAAACACCCTTCTGAAGGAGAAGGGTCATAAATATTTCCTTGTTGGAGATGTTAGCAGTGGGAATCATGGGAATCTACAAAGCTAGCTATTGGCAGAAAATGCTACTAAATTGTCTTTCTGATTAAAAGTTACTTAGTTAACTTACTTGGAAATACCCCATTTCTGTATTTCCTGAAAACTCATAATCATCACTTCTTGCATCCTCACAACACCCTGAGAGCTAAGTGCTGTATTCTGGAAGGGGACTGAGACTGTTACCCAGACTTGAAAGGTGTTCCGTACCCAGAGATGGGGACTGGGTTATACATGCCCAACCTACACTGACATCAAAAGGCATCAGGAGCAGTGCCCTTTTGAAATCCAATCAGACACTACGTCAGCATCTTCAAGTGCCTTGATACCTACTAGCCACACTACTCCTCAGATGATTCATGGGAAGCGTGTTTCAAAACCCTGCTTGTACAAAGTGTGCAAAGAAGGCAGATGACATCCACAGGGTACAGAAATGTGACATTTTTAATTGATAGTTTGGGAAGGTGATATAAGATAGGAAGAATGTCCTCTTGGTGTGTAATTCTCTTGTGCTGGTGCCTGGTACAAGTGATGGGCCTGGAAGTGAGCAGGGCTGAGGCAGTTGTTCTCCAGGGCCAACAAAGCTGAGGGGCTCAGGATTGCATTTCTCATGTTATGGGAAGTTCTTGGATCACGGGTTTGTCAGAGTGGATATACTTTGCCCAGTGCCAAGAAGAAGCATAAAGGAGAATAAATACATGAGGAAAAGGGGAAACAACTTTTAAGAGGGTTTTTTTAGTTTGGTTGTTCGGGGTTTTTTTCTGCTTTAATAAAGCAAAAGAAAATTTGCAAGCAATTTATGGTCTGATTTGAATTCTACCAATGTTCATGGAAATCCCTTTAGTGAATACTGGACGAGGTCCAAGAAAAGCAGGTTATTATTCCCTTAACTTCTATTCATCCATAACTGTTCCCTTCTGTATGCAGTTTTGTTAAATCTTGCCAGTAGATTTAAAGTGAGCCTCATCAGCAATGGACCTGGATAAGACACTGGGATCAGCTGCCTCTTAACCCTGAGCTAGTCTTCCCAGGACAGTGGTGGTGAAGGAGAATGCCTTGACTACATGGCAGGTAGCTGTAACCTTGGCTGGAGCATCCTGGTGGGATATCTTATGGTAAGACCCAGCTGACAGGTACGTGACTTCTCTCTGTCTTGCACTGAACTGCTCTGCCAGGTGAGTGATTTTAGCACAACAATACCAGAACAGCTCAATAAAATGGTTTGGTTGTAGTCAAAAAGTGCAAAATAAGACCGCTTTGGTATAGACAGAGAATGGACCAGAAAATGGCCTTACGTCGCCAAGACTAGAAGAAGGCCAGGCACCTGGAAGCAATCTTTCCCTCAGTCTGGGAGACTGGAGATGAGAGGAAGCAGGTTCCAATCCCAGCTCTGCCAAAGACTGGGAGCTCTTTTTAATGTGCCATTGCAACGAAAGAGTTCAATGAGAAAACTCAGCTCTTGTTTCACTGCCCTAGGGACAGGGGAATGCTTTTGGGGGGTTTTGCACTTGCATCATTCTACATCTGTGCTGTCCTAAGCAAACCTGTTTGAGTTTGCAAAGCCAAGAGATTTGAGCCTGGAGTACTTGTGCTGCTGGTAAGGACATAATTTCTACATGGATCAGGATCTTCTCTGCTGTTTGGAGAGTAAGTCTGTGTATGGAAGAGGTGTATGAAGAGTGAGTTTGGGCATAAAACTAAGACTGAACCCTCAGTTACCCATATAAATATCTATCAACACTTGGGAATTCACATTGAAGGTTATACTTACAGTACCTCCACCCATATTTAAAGGTAGGAAATATAATTTGGGATAATTTGCTAGCCTTCCTTTCTTTCCCTCTCCTGTCTCTCTGCTCTCTGACTGGGATTATCATAGGGCATGTAGGGTCAGCCTAGAGTGAATACGTTTTTGGGGACGTGGTTTTGTGTTTTGAATCACAGGGTAGCTATGACTGTTCCTGGTGAGGTGGAACAGCTGTCACACATCCCACCAGCCGTCTGTCCTTCTGTCATGCTGGGGTGCTTTACAAGGTGTAGAATGGGAGCCTGTCATGCATGAACATAGAGGATCCTGTTGAGGCACAAGGCAAGGAAGCTAGTGGTGTGCCACCAAAAATAGGGAACAGGAGCTGCACCCTCCATCCTCTTGGGCTATAAACAAATAAACCCCACTTCTCAGGCTCCAGGAAGCTGAAAGCTGTTCCAGATCCACCCCTGTGTGAGAAGAAAACACACCCCATGCTTTTGCCAACATGTGGCTGCAGGTTCCTTGCCGCAGCCTGAGCCAGCCCTCCCTGATGATGTGTGGCCCTAGGGTGGTGTGACACTGTGCCTCTTGGGAGCAGGGCTGTCCGGGCTGGTGCTGGAGTAGGCTTCCCCAGCTTCCCTTTCTGCTGGATGCTGCCCCTGCAAAACAGCCTCCAGCCATCTGAAAATTCAGTATGGCCCTGTATCTTCCACAACGAAGCTTTTGTTAAGCAGTTTTATATTTCTAAACATTACACAGCTCTGTTGCAAGCTTCCCAATACCTGCCTCAAGCAGCTCATCTGAGCTGTTCCTCCCACGCCAATCTCTGTGATCTGTGGCATGCGTACAACATTGATGAGAACAGGACCTCCCCTCTGCTGCACCATATTTGCCAGAACAGGCATAACTCAAGATAACCAGATTTGAAACAATCAGAGCAGGAAGCAGCAATAACTGGCCTGGAGGAAAAGCAGGGAGTTGCCCATAGACAGTATTTAGGGGGGGGGTGCCTGATTTGTGGTATCTGATCTCTTTCCACATTCTAGCCTCACCTACAAAGACAGGATATAAAGCTTGCAGGATCATCCTTCATCTCCCTGGCTTAAGCATTGAGTTTAGATCTGTACTATCTTCTGTTTAGCTGTAGTGTTTTGTGTGTGGTGACACAGGCATTGACCTATGCATGTACATGATGAAGATGTCCAGAGCTGCATCTGGTTTGGACACCAGTCTCATCACTGAGGATGGACAAGGTGGTAGACATTCATGTTATTTTTTTCTCTAGAGTATATGGACCCGAGGGCTGGTGCTGGTGCAGCTGATGCTTCCCAGGATTTGCACCCTGCAGTCTGTACACAGCAAACACAGCCAGCCTCCCAGCCAGGACCTACACACCGTGGGGGGCAGGGCAGGTTGAGACAGGCCTGCAAGCACCTTCGCTGATGAGCTGACGGCTTAGTCACCGGGGCTCTCCACAAAACCCTGTAAACACCACCCACAGTTCCCTGCAGGAGTCCTTGCCATTGGACTCTGCCAGAGCCCTGTCCTCCTGCTCCCTGTGCCAAGGGTCACGAGCTGGGACCAGCAGCTGGGTGCCCAATGTGGGCTGCAGCTCAGTGCAGTCGGTCTGCTAGAGGTCATCACACGCCTCCTTAAGCAAACAGGGATCCACGCCAGTTGATAAATCATTTACGAGAAGTCAGAAGCAAAGAACTAGATTAACCAGGTCACTGGGTGTCCTGGGGGAATGACGTGTCAGTGGAGCTGAAACAGCAGATCCCACAGTTGCAATCTGTTGCCTTCTTCTGTCCTGACAGCAATTCATGGAAATCCCTGGAACTAGACACCAGGTATGGAAAAACCCATTAGCTCATCCCAGTCAGCTCACTAGTTAAAGCAGTCACTCCCATTGTCGTTTTCTGGCAAAGTTAAAAATGTCTCAGGAAAGGGGATTTCCACCAGCTTCTTCTCAAGGGGAAACTATTCCACCTATCAGGAAGGCTGCCCTGTGGTGATATTTTTGTAAATCAGAAGTAACTCCAGAACCCAAGCGAGAAAAAACAAAAAAGGATTCTGCTGCCAGAACTGGGGCAGTGATGTTTTTCTGCCTGAACAGATACATGCCACATGGAGCATGTCTCCAAATGGAAACTCTGTGAGTACACGTGTTTACAGACAGCCACCAAGGTGTGCTCCTGTGTGTGTATATACACCCATGTCCTCCCTCCCCTTCCCAAGGGTGGGATGACCTTGTGTCTTCAGCACAGCCAATGTGTTGTAGTGTGATATCACACCTAGCTCACGTTTGTGCAACTCCACTGACATAAAGGTACAGCACATTGCTCTGAGGAGAGAAGACACGCATGAAAGACAGGAGGCAATAGCTGATGGTGGTGCTCCAGCACCCCCTTTCTCTGTGAACAGGGAGAATTTGCTTCTCCTCATCTGTGTCGAGAGAAGAACAGCCCCCTCCCCCCCCCCCCCCCCCCGCCTTGCCGCAACTCTTCGGCCGCTGCCGAAGGCTACCCGGACGGTACCTTCACATGGAAAAGGTAAAGGCGGCTTGGCGCATTAAGGGTTGAAACCCAACATGAATAGGAAAGATGGTGCAATGCAGAGCTGTCTTGCTGAGGTTGACAACAAAGGCCATGGAGATTTTGGTAGCTAAGCTTTTCAGCACCTGGGAAGCACTTTGGGACAGTGGGGAAATAAATTAGCTGTGTGATGGCATTTAAAGCCTTATCATTAGTTTCAGAACTAATTCTGCATTTAGATGAATGGGTGTAGCACACATAGCTGAGCTGGAACCTGCAAGAGATAGTGAGGATTGCTCTCTGTTCCCATTTAGAAAATTTTTGGCCAGCAAAACTGTAACTTGCTGTCTTGGTGGCTTAGGTCTGGGAGCAGGGGTCTGTGTCTGGGGTAGGCACAGCAGCAACACCAGCAGAAAACGAGCCCCATGCTGCTCAGGGCTCTGATTACTTGTGCCACTGGGTGTTGACTTATGCCACTTAGAAGAAGGTGGGGTATTACCTGGGTGTTTACTCTGAATTTGTGACTCCTCAACTAATCATTTTATTTGTTTCTCACAGCTGGCACAGCTGCCTTCCCTTTTGGGGACCCTTGACATTTAGGCACTGTGTTTTGCACCGTTCTAAGGACTGGAGTTTCCTTTCTCAGCCAGTGGTGCTGAGGCTGCCCTGCTGAGCACGCTGCGCACTCTGTTACTGCAGGACAGCTGATGTGCCAACCATACCTAGCTTTGGCCTGGGCTTTCTTCTCTGCAGAGTTCTTACTTTGTTCCGTTTAGCACATAACACACTGAAGCGTGCACAGGGGCTATAAAAGAACTATATGAACTATGGAAAAGGATCTAACCAAGGAGGCACAGGTCACACTCTGGGCCTTGACTGCGTCCCTGCAGTTGCTGTCAGGTACTAGCCAGCTGACCTACTGAGCCCCTTGCCCCTTGCACTGTGGAAGGATAAGAGCAAGTAGAGCCCAGTAATATTTTAACTAAGAGATTAACTTTCTGCCAGTTCAACAACAATGGATCTTCTGTTTCTGCGGATGAACAGTGCTGACTTGAGGCTCTTCCACATGCCAGCCCAAGCTCCCCTGCCACTGGCTGCTCTGCCCTCAGAGGAAAACTCACATTTAACCCTCAGACAGGAAAAGGAACCTCAAATCTAGAGACAACAGCCCAGAAAGGTGTTGTCCTGACTCTCTACAGCTCATGTCCCTGGCACAGTATGGGTGGCACTTATTTCCTAAGGGAGGGCCAGAAGAACTACCCATCTTCTTTCTAGATGCTCA
>NW_008239553.1:12519052-12528531 GCF_000691975.1 Corvus brachyrhynchos
TCCCTACAAAGTCCCAGTGCACCTCGAACCCACACATGATGGTTGAAAGAGATGTAGAGAGGCCACTGAACAGTCCTGGCACTCAAATGCATTCCCTTTCCACTCCCGAGTACTTTTGAGACCCTTCATCTCTCACGCCTTGAAATTTGTGGACGTTTTGCCATTGCTCTCAACAGGTACAGTACCAGCCCCTGAAAGACAGGTCCAAAGCCCATAGAAATCAAGATGGACCTTTCTGCAAACTTCATCATGGCAATGGAAACAAGTTTTGCATGTGACAAGGCAAAAAGCAACACCAGATTCATTGGAATGACTTATTGCAAAGGTTATATTCCAAAGATGAAAATACCACGTGTTTTATTTTAAAACGTAAGTTAAGATTCATGCAGGGAAAGCTGGCCTCCCCTTCAGTAGCATGAAGCTGGGTGCAGCAGTATCCTGTGGGACCTGAGCCAGCCAGCCCGACCAGCCAGTCTCAGAAAGTGGAACTGACTAATCTGAGTCGTCTGCAATGAGCTGGGCATGAGTGAAATCATGCCCCGTGCAAACAGTGTGAAAAGCAAAGGAAGATGGTATGGTGCTGTTTTTTTTATAATTGTTGTTGTTCTTGATTCTGTGTGGGAGAGAGTAACAACATAGGTGAGGATTTTAAATAGCAAAGCAAAAGCAAACAGCAGTGGCAACGTGGCCCTGGATGTTCAGCTGTGATGAGACTGAAGGCTCTGTTTCCCAATGCTTGTAGTGAACCAGTTTTAGGAGGCTTAGTTTCCAGTAAGTGCTCAGCACTTAAAAACAACTACTCTCACAAAGAACTGGGGCCATGATCTTTATCTCCTGACCATGTGCTTTGAGAGCCATTTCCACTTGAGAGGCAAACATTTTCCTTCCATCTCCTCACGGAGCCATCTTTCCTCCCTCAGACATTTGCACCAGGACTGTATGGGCAGAAGTTAATCCAGGCCCCAAAAGAGAAGGTGGGGAGACCCTTCCCAGCACACATATTGTTTGCAGATCCTTGCAGTGTGGTGGAATCATCCAACACCCTGGTACAGGGTGTGTGCATGTGATGTGGTGGAAGAGCACATGGTTGCTGATTTTCAACTGCCTACCTCTGTTCTGTGCATGGCCTTGCGTTAGTTTCAGGCATAATAACATCATGATATCATAATGATACATCGCACTCTGATGACAACACCACATGGAGTAAGCCACAGCAATCTGATCTCATTCTGCAAACGTGGAGATGAGTGTTACTGCTTCACAGGACAAGTGGGTGGCAGGTAGATGGAGCTGGCACTACCTATATTGTCAGGCCTGGGTGGGAACGTGACCTGCTGGGTTAAATTAGGTGGCTGGGAGCTTAACGCCTCAGCTCTAAATCAGCCTCAGCGGTTGCGGGTGGGTCACCAGACCTATCTGCATTCACTTCTTCCATCTGTGAAATGGTGACAATAATATTTCCTCACCTGACTGGGGGAGGGAAGGGAGCATGTGTACAAGAATGAATAAATGTTTACAAAGCACCTTGTGAGCAGTGCACAGGCTCTGGCTGTGCTTAGGAGGAACCTGCGTTTTTCCCTCTGCTCTGGGTTGCACCATACTGTGAGGTGTAAACACTCCCTTCAGAGTCAACAGTTTCAAATGAGAGCAAATGAGATAATTCCTCAGGAGAGAAACAGGGAGTGAGGACTTCATGTGTTACCAGCAATTTCAATAAATTCCATTGAAAGAAAAGCAAAGTAACCTTGTAAAAGATAATAATAAAGCAGAAAAACAAATGAGTTGTGACCAGTTTGGCTTTTTTTTATGGTACCATGATCTTAGGTTTCACTTCCCAAATGGGAAACAGAACAGAGAAGTGAACCCCCTTGAAATAAAAGTGAAGTTAATAACGGGTCGTCTTTAGCTCTTACCACATCCTGTGTATGCTGATCACTCTGCTTGTAGCTGGCAAGAGCGCTTCTAGATTTTTCTTTACCATGTTAATTCTTTGCTGAGTCAAACCGTGTTGTATAAACAGTTGGGAAAAAGCCTTCCTGCATCCCCCTCCGGCACTGCGGTGCCACACGTGCCGTCCTGCTCCCTTCCCATGCGCGTGGGTGCCTGTGCCCACAGCACTGCTTCTCTGCCCTGCTGTTGGTACAGACCCACACTCCCCACAGCAGCAAAACCACTCAGTGAGCACTCAGAGTGAATGAGCACTCACACAGCCCTGCCCACCCTTGCTCCCAGTCGTAGCACACACTGTTTCCGCCGCAGTTTCAAGTGCTCACACGCAGATGTGATGGCCCCTCGGTGTCTTGCTACGTGTTCACTAGCGCTTGTTCTTATGCACATACACAATTCCTTAAGCCAGCACAAACACACACACACAAATATGCACACTCTTCTTAGTCTAATACAGGCACAGAAACATTATTGTTTGCTTTTTCTGGTACGAAAGATAGGCTCTGCAGAGGGATCTAGACAGGCTGGATCATTGGCTGAGGCCGGCTGTATGAGGTTCATTAAGGCAGAGTGCTGGGTCCTGCACTTGGGTCACAACAACCCCGTGTAAGAGGGAACCTTTAGGATTGTGCTGACCTGATCTGGATGCAAAAGGAGATCCTGGAAATGGTTGAACATGAGCAAGTGTGTGCCCAGGTGGCCAAGAAGGGCAGTGGCATCCTGGTCTGTATCAGGAACAGTGTGGCCAGCAGGACCAGGGCAGTGATTGTCCCCCTGTACTCAGGACTTGTGAGGCCACACCTCAGATCCTGTGTTCTGTTCTGGGCCCCTCAGTACAAGAAAGACACTGAGGTGCTGGAGTGTGTCCAGAGAAGGGCAATGGAGCTGGTGAAGGATCTGGAGAGTTAAGTCCTATGAGGAGCAGCTGAGGGAGCTGGGGTTGTTTAGTCTAGAAAAAAGGAAGCTATGGGGGGACCTTATCACTCTCTACAACCACCTGACAGGAGGCTGTAGCCAGGTGGGGATTGGTCTCTTCCCCCAGGCAACAAGTGATAGGACAAGAGGAAATGGACTCAAGGTGTACCATGGGAGATTCAAGTTGGACATCAGGAAGAATTTCTTCAGTGAAGGGGTTGTCAAATATTGGAATGAACTGCCCAGGGAGGTTGTGGAGTCACCCTCCCTGAAAGCATTCAAGAAATGACTGGATCTAGAAGTTAATGCTATGGATTAGTTGACAACGGTGGTGTTCAGTCAAAGGTTGGACTCAATAATCTTGGAGGTCTTTCCAACCTTAATGGTTCTATGATTCTGTGAAAAGTATGCACTTCACAAATGCAAACCAGTCATACACATATATAACTCAGCTATGAGACACAGCTATCCCTCTCCATAGCATCATCATTGCAACAACCTTCTCCCTGTGATGAGCTTTGTAGCTGAGGGTTCAACTGCTTCAGGAAATGTGGATTAGATTGGCATATTAATTCAGCAGCACAGCTATTTTATTGGTATTATTTAGGCTGGACACTTATCTGTTGGCGCATTACTGGCTTTTGCTGCTGCTGCTTTTCATTCTGCTTATACTGTTGGAGGTGACTGTAGGATTCTCCCTTCATTAGCAGAATTCCTCTTCTGAAGAGTTTCACTAAGACAGCCTTTACCATCCACCACCCCCACACCTGCTCCTCAATGGGTCTTCAGCATTTTAGTGACACTTTGAAATTCTGGTTTGTGTTTTGAAACAGCTCCATTTGCAACAGACACTGTCAAATCTACCACAGCTTGAACCTGTAGGGTTTTATCCATCGACAATATTAGAGGTGACAGACTGGTCATCTTTGAGCTGCACATCTCAAACACATCTGAACTTGGGAGGAGGTGCACAAGTTTGCCCAGTATCCTGCCATTGTACTAGTGGGCCAACAAACTGCAGACTTCAGTAACAATTAGTGGGCATGATTTCTCAGCTCGATGTACACAAACTGAAAGGCGCTGAACTTTGGAGTCAGAGGACTTTTTAAAAATTATTTTTAATATGTCTAACAATGCTCACTCTGTAGGCCTGGAGACAGCAATTGTCCATCCACAGATAAACGAAGCAGCGCAGGCTGTGCATGTGCTGTTAGTGCAGTGCAAAGCCTCAGCTGGAAGAACACTTTGATGGAGAAACTTGTTTCCCGATAATTTCAGTCCCCTCTGCTGGGCAGGCAGGGAGAATGGCAGACATGGAGACACCAGTTACTGCAGAAACTACATGCGTGGACACTTGTCCACTAAGTAGTGCCTGTACCACTGGCTGAACTCTCATTTCATACAGGTCATCAGGCAACCATTGAATGGGAAGAGTTTCCTGCTGCTACGAGTTACTGCTGGACCTATTATCCAGTTGGACCAGCCACATGCAGGAGACCTGAAGAGAAAAACTGATCTGTTTGTCTCCTTGACCATCTGTAGTGGTCCCAAATTTCTGATTAAGCTCTTGGTATTTGCCAGGTAACACCTCTCCCTGCAGAGCTGTGGGCTGGTATCTTGGCATTTCCCAAGTGGCACTTAAGGGCCCACATCCTTGCCCTTCCAAGAGAGCTAATCCCAAATGTTTGACAGACAGGTTCCAAAATACTGCCAGTCACCTAAGGAACATAACTAAGAAAAAATAAAGCCAATAATGTTGAATTCTGTATGTTTGCTTTTGACTCTAGTCTTTGACTCACACTTCAGAGTGTTCATGTTTTTCTCTGTGCTAGCTAACATGAACAGCATGCTTTTCTTAGCTGAAAAATTAGATTCTCTTATGACCACATGATGTATGAAACAGAGACTTACAGAAAAAAATGAGTAGGAAAATAGGAGGATTAGCTTTCCTCTTTTCTCAGCCCCAGTAGCCAGCAATCAATGTCTCATGTGTCTGCAACACTGTCATCCCCTTACAGAAAGCAAAGGATTGGTAAGGAGGTAAGGAAGTAAGGAGGTAAGGAGATAAGGAGGTAAGGAGGAAGCATCCTGCTGTGGGTCTTCAAGGCTGCCTGGGCTTCACAACACTGAGGAAACTGTCTTCTGGAGCAGGGCATCACGTCATCCCCTCAGTGCTCACTATCTGCACTGCAAGGCAGCCCAGACACCAGGCCCAGCATTTCTGTTCTTGTCAGGAGCATGACTAGCTCCTCTTTGATGACAGTAAGTCCAGGCTTTGCTTTTGTTTCTCCACCAAAAGCCTACCTCTCTGTGGACCCATGGCCCCAGCACAGCAGTGGCAGCTGGGGGCACTCAGAAACCCTGATTGAAATAGTGACAAACATCATCCAGCAAATTATTTCCCCTCCCTAGTTGTCCACAGATCATGGGGCAAAGCTCCCACTTTCCTGGTGCAGCCACCTGTAGAATGTGTGGCATTTCTCCCTCTTTGGTTTCTCCACAAAGGTTTCTGTATGCAGGGAAAGTTGGAAAATCAGAAGGCATCCATCCCCTCCAGCCCAGCTGCCTTGCCACACAGTGGGGGACAGGATGAGAACAACACAATTTAACTCTCCGGCGGCCAAATGTGCCAGTTAAGCTGGGGTGTTCTATGTCACTTCTCACCCTCTGGTCCCCCAAACTTGTTTCAGAATCAATGTGGCTCTTTACTAACTTCATAAAAATAAACAAGGGCCTGGCAGCATTTAGGTCATATTAGTAAATCATTTACACACAAAACCCCCTTCTGTTTCTTATTGTACGGGTCTTGGTGTCACCACACCCTGCCAGGGACCACATTTGTCCCTGCAATGTAGTCCCCACTCTGTGACAGCTGGACACTGATGTGATCAGGCTTTCGGTGCACTGGCGAGGCTTCCCCAGCTGCTGCCTGCCCAGGGCTGGAGGTTGCCCACGAGGCAGCTGCATCCAGCCTCTGCAAAAGCGGGCGTTGGCAACCTATCCTGAGCAGGCACACTGCTGCGGGTGGCTCGGCACGCAGAGGCGGCTGAGTTCAGGCCAGGTACAAGCTTATCAGCAGATCGCATCCAGCCGGGAACAGCACTGAGAGTCAGCCCAGTGGCAAAGCACAAACTTCCTTGCAACTATTTTTAAAAACACCCTTACATCTCTCTTTTCAACTTGCAGAGCACAAATAAACCAAAAGCATCAGCCAGTTGTTGCTAAAGGGAACTATTATTTTGTAGCCTTCCTCATGCCTGTTGCAAATGAAATAGTATTATACTCCTCAACCTCCCTTCACAGAAAAAGTCCCCCATCCAGCTCTGCATTTGATCCTGTTTCTATTCTTCCATGCTGCCTTTGATGGATTTTTGATCTTGACTCAGCATGGTCCATCTTACAATATTTCTTTAGGTCCTGCTTCACAGTGGGCAAGTAGGCACGGACTGTGATGGGTACCCAGGCTACACGATGACATGTTTTTCATGCTGACCCACGGGGCAGGTCTCTTATGCATAATGCTTGAACAGTCATTGCCCCTGTCCGCTGCTGACCCCCACAAGACAATTTCTAATTCAGAGTAAGAAGCTTGCCCAATTTCTTCTAAAACAGCTTGCTTTGGCATTTGTGTGTGCTGAACTTTCTCCGTCATGGTAGTTTGGTTTCCAAGTTTAGTTAGAATCTTCTGGAGTTCCTCCCAGTCCTGCCAAGACTTGCTTGCATTTATAATGCATGGTTCTCTGTTGCCAGCAAATGCTGTTGCCTTGTTATCCTTCTTCCCCCTTCACTGATTTTTGTAGTAGTATTCAGAGGGCCACTTTCATCTCTGCTCCCATCACCGCCTCCCACCCAGTAAACTTTTCTTCCCCAACTGGAACACTGGCCTTTTACTTTTAGTGGATTTTCCCCCCATTCTGTCAGTTCTGAGTCAATTTTCAATCCATGACGGGACTTCTCACACGATGGCTGCCAAATTTGTTTCATTTTTGGAAAGGCCTTTATCAAAACACCTTTTGAAAGCATAAATTACTAACTATGGTCCCTACTTGTTCCTGATGAACTTCAGAAGCTCACAGAAGTCAGCTGACTAGTGGGACTAGTGGTCTATCAGTGCTCCTTCCGCTGGGTGCTGGTCCACCAGTGCAACTGGCACAGTCCCCATTTTTCTGGAAGCGTCATATTACGCCCTGTCTGTGAAAGGCAGCTGCTCCCTGGGGAAGGGCAGGAGGGAGGAGACTGGGGTTCTGCCCCCTGTACTGTGGGGAGCAGCAGCCGGGCCAGTGATGGACATGAGGGGTGCTGACTCCAAGGCTGTGTCACAGTGCCTTGTGTTTTCCTGGGTAAACCCCTTGAGCCCCGGTGTCACACAGAGCAATGCCCCATCACTGGTACTGGCAGCTGTGCTGGGTGTTGAGGACTCTACTCTGGGCACCACCATCCATCCCTGTGTGCTGTGCAGGGTCCATACAGGGCAGAGGCCAGTAGGAAACACCTCAGACTGGTGTAGGACTGCCCCAGTCTCCCTGGGGAAAGCAGAGTAATGCAGCTGAAATGCCAGTCCACCACGCCCGAGGAAATGGCATGTGGCAAAGCCATTCAAAAGCCACCAGAGCAGCAGCCCTGGTCCTCCCTCACCTTCTGAGCCCAGCTCTTGTCCTTTAACGCTGAGTGCTGGTAGCACTCGCTCACCATGCTGGGTGGCAGCATGGCCCCACCACTGCCCAACCCCACCCTCATCCCAGGATGAGAACAGTACAGTTTAACTCTCCTGTGAGCAAATGTGCCAGTTAAGCTGGGGTGTCCTCGTCCAGGGAGCTGGTGGGCACTACCAGGCCATCCCATCCTCTGCCTTTTGCTGCTTTCCCCTGCAGTAACATTGAGATAATGTGTGTCAAGAGACATGTCCAGAAGTGGGCCATGGACCAGGAGGTTCAGAAGTAGAGGGGCCAGGATGCCCCCAGGATCAAGGGGTGGGTGCAATTGCCTGAGGTAAGAGCCACGTCCAGCATATCTGGATCCGGGTCTTGCTCTAGCAGTAGTTTAGTTTCCCAGTTTACCTGTGAAGTGCTTCAAAGGGTGCTGAAAGAGTCTGCAAAGGGCAGCAGGAGCATGAGCAACTGCTGAAGCCTGAGCGAAGGCTCCCGTGCTGCTGAGGCAGGCTGCAGTGGGAATTTTATCACTGACTCCTGGATGAGCAGAACTAGGCAAGCACATAAAGCTTTCCCAATCTGAGTTCAAATGTATGAATGTACCATATCTAACGCCTCCCTGAAATCCAAACAGACTCAATTACATTCTCTTTCTGTAATGAATCAGTAATTATATTGAAGAACACTATTATTTGTTTGGCATGACCTATATAAACCCGACTTGGGGAGTGCATAGTTGGTGTGGTGCCAGAGCCCTGCGTATTACTGCCTTATAAACACAACCATTGTTTGAATTTCAGATCAAAACAAACCGAGCCATGTCGCTTGTCAGTTATTAGATATCTTTTTCCCAAATGCTCACCCAGGCCGTATTACAATAACAATAATTATTATTACATACTTCCTTATTGTATGTTTGTGCCGAGGTAGCACATTTGCCTTTTTCCCACACATTAGTTGCTTCTCCTGACTCTTATGATTCACTCCTGCCTATTTCCCAATGTCCATGAGCTCCTTCTGCATTCCCAGCTGCATTTTGTCAAGACCTGCAGATTGGCACAAGGACTCATGGTGCTGTATTGCACCAATCTGCAAAGGGGTGCAAACCAGCACAGGGGCTTTGCTCCTCGAGGGAATATACAAACCGAAGAAAGATGTGGACCCTGCCCCCAGGTGCTTTATAAATATTTAACTTGGTCTGATACTGTGATAAGGGCTGATAATGTGATTTGGACAGACTAAAACCCAGCCCTGCTTGGGCAGGGCTGGAAATGGACCTTCTGTGGGAAACAGGGTTGGGAGGGGGGCAAGCAAGAGCAGCAAAGTGATGATGCTTTCCACAGCCACATCCACTGCCACAGCTGGGAGTAGGACTCACCTTGCCCAGCGTGGGACATACAAAATGTAGTTGTCAAATCCTCAGCAAGTTGCTGATCTGCCCTTAGAATCACAGAAGAGAAGCGGGTGCTTGGCTTTTGGGTGAGTCAGCCCTTCTCAAGATAAACTTCAAGATATGTGAAATGTCTCATACACTGGAGGTGCCTATTTGTCTCCATTGACTATGCAGGAAGCCTGTCCAACTAATTAGGTTTAGACACCTAACTTTTCGGTACTTAAAAACAGATGAGAGGAATCCCATCACTGACATTCTTCATTACCAGCCTGACAAAGGAGGCAGTGCGAGAGGCTCCCTGGAGATACTCTACCAGATTTGGACCCAGCCAAACTCCTCTATCCTCTGTGCATGGGAATCTGCAAAGCTTCACCTTTATGTCCTCCCCTTGGAGTTCCTACGGGCATAGGGCTCTCCAGCCATACCCAGCTGGCAGAGATGAAAGCATGTTCCCTGCTGAGGTCTGAATGAGGCAACGGTCTTGTGGGAAAAGATATAATAATGGAGCTGAAGTCTGTCCTATAATGTATTCAGAGCAGGCAGGAGGAACAAAAAAAAAAAAAAAAAAAGCAACT
>NW_008239553.1:12528915-12534804 GCF_000691975.1 Corvus brachyrhynchos
GTACTAAAATGATGTAGAAGAGGGAAGGGGGACCAAAAAAAAAAAAAAAAAGGAGACTTGACCTTGGCTTCCTGCCTGGTGCTAAAAGTGTGTTTTGATGGAACGGGATAGGCGGGAAAGCAAGCTGCCTCCCTAATGCAAATATCTCATGGAGCTGTAAGATGTGTGGAGTGCAACCCAAGTGTTTGGAAATAAAGTTATGACAAGTTCCACCCTGAAAGGACAAAATGGTATTTTTCAGAGGGTTACAGCTGAGCCTGTTGGAAGTAAGTGGCCACCAGCACAGCAAGCAGCAGCTTCTGACACCAGTACTGCGTGTCACATAAATGTCATGATCCGAGGGGCTCCTGAGTAGTCTTAGACTTTCTCAAAAAAGAAAATAAAAAGATGAAAGCATTTAGTCCTAGCACTTTTTTTTTGAGGAAAAAATCATGGAAACATTCCACTGGTTAATGTCTGCTGAATAATTAGCAGCCAGGGCTGCTGTGGCTGGAAACAGGCAGAGGCCAACAGAAACCACTGTGCTGTGTTATCATCTTGCTGTGTATCAGCTCAGGATGGATGCAGGATTTGAAAAAAGTCAATTTGTCCTGGTTTCTGAGATCTGTGCCTTTCCACGTCCCTGACCACTTGTTACATGCACTAACCATCTTATTGATACAAGGGCAATTGCTGTTTTGATGTGCAGCAGGTGTCACTTGCTTCTTTTTTTCTGGAAACTGCCAACAGCCTCTTTAAAGCTTCTGGCACTTCCCTTAATCTGAACAACAATTTATTGAGGTGAGATATATTTGACTTCCCTCTGCCCTGGCAGGCACAGAGCCCTGTGCAGATTAGGCCAAGTTAAGGGCACCTATTTGAAGCTGTGCCCTTGCTATATACCATAATCAGCTCCTGAGGTCGGGCCCAGCAGGGATGAAGGGGACCCCAGGACCACCATGTGCCTGGCTGAGACCTGGAGGAAAGAGATGTCGGCACCTGGCTGCACAGGCTGTCCCACGCATGTGGACTCTCCACAGGGAGGGGATAGGTGCTGCTCTGGGGACCTGTAGCAGGATAAAGCAGCAATCTCCGCAACAGCAGCTTCGTGGCTCTGCTCCACCACTGATGAGAAACACATCTTGCTCCATACTTCACCTTGCTGTAGCCAGGCTGAGCACTTCCTCAGCTCCCATTACCACCCTGGCAGGATGGAAATCCCTCCTCTAGCTTCACACACTTGCAGCATGTTCAGGGAGGAGACCAGATGAGTCTTGCACCTTGCCCTAGAGGGTTTGTAACTTCACTGAGAAAGGCAAACCCCTAAGAAGAGGGAGATTTCTCTGCAGGAGGTGGTGCATGCCAGCAGCAAGCGGGCAGCAGGGACCTCTGTGGTGCTGCATGAGGGGGCTGCTGGGCTTTCCTGCTTGTCCTGGAGCGTCCGGACAGGATGTGCAGACCCCAGCTGGGGACTGTTCTGCCATGGAGCTGGGGTAATGTAACAAACAGTCCCACACTCAGGTCAGAGGCAGAGAGGCAGATGTTCCTTGTCAGGCACCTTCACTTTCCACAACCATGCAGCAGCTGGTCCTGGTGATGCTCTTTTCCTCCAGCCCCTCAAGCCTATTGGCACACTGGTTTGTGTTTCAGCCCTGCTCCCATCCTCAGCACAGGCTGCATGTGTCTGGATGCAGCTGGACAGACCCCAGGACATGGCTAGGCCAGCCTCCTGAGCAGTCATGACAAACAGCTAAGCACTTGCATGGGCTTGCTGTCCTGCTGTGTGGAAATACATTAATTGCATTAGTATTTCCACTGGAAATTATAACTTAGATCCATTAACTTCAGCCAATTTCCTTACCCTGCGTCTGCTAAAAGGACATCTCTGCTTTTTCCACTGCAGTGTCTTGTCAGTGCCACTGGTGCTAAATTTGTGGCAGGCTAGTCACATCCATGTGACACTTCAGTAGAGGCCACACATTACCTCCACCTCCTGTCTTCCCCTCACTTCCCCCAGAGGTAGCCCAGCATCTGAGCTACTGAAAAACAGAAAGCCCTTTTTATGATCAACTAAATCAGATCCCAAACTCCATTACTAATTCGTAAAGATGTGCCGTAATTTAGATCACCTTGGATGGTCTTTAGGTCATTCACAGGTGTAAAGTCAGGAGGATTAAGGGCTTATAATATTTGTCTGGTACTGTTGCTACCAATTCCAGCAAAAATAATGGAGCTAGCTCCTTGGGTTTCCTGCCACCACAAAGTACACACATGCACACACTCTCTATTTTATGAATGTTTACATACCCGAGCTGCCAGGAATCTCACTCCCGTTGCTTCCCACCACCTTAACACACTTTCCTGTATCTCTGTGAATTTGTTTTCTCACCGAGCAGCTGGTAATATCCCTTTTGCTTGGGAGCAGGCGGAGACCTGACCTCCTTGGGTGCCAGAAAAGCCTGGCAGAGGGCGCACCTACAAGCTGTGGTTTCTATCTCAAGCCATTTACACCTCCCAGTGGCTACCCAGAGATGTTCCATGGAAGAAGCACAAGGTCAAAATAAAAGGAAGTATTAAAAAGTTACAGACAGGTGGGGAAAGGCCACGCTGACATCCGCCTACTCCCCCTGAAAGGCCACAGCGTCTGAGGAGGCGCCTGGAACAGAGGAAACATCTACACCCGCTTGCAGAGACCAGCAGAAAGGCACTTCCACACCTACACCTCCAGGGTCACAGCCAACAAAAATAGCATCAGACCCAAAAGATATGTATAGAATAGTGACTGCAGAAAGCCTCGGCTCATTTTACACCCCCAGCAAAAATAAAGTCAGGAGGTTTGTCCTTCCTCTGTTCCCAGCCCCTGTACATCGGAGCACTGCTGCAGAAAAGACACATCTGTTTACCTGAGGATTCCCATGGGAGCAGGGGAGTGAAATGCCCAACTCATCTGAAATTCACAGGGGAAAACCTTGCTTGTGATGAAAGCACTTCCCTTTCCTACCTTGAAACTTTGGGAACTGAGTGGTAGGAGGGGGAATAAACCAAAACACCTGACCCCCAACTTGTTTTCAACAATTCAGGCTTTTTTGTACTCAAGTTCTTGCTCCGTAACTCAGACGCAAGCAGATTTGCAGGCTTCCTACTGCCAAATGGCTCCAGGTGAAGGGAAGTGCAGGTGTCTGAAGATAGCAACCTTGTTCTTTTGCTATGGGAGCTGTACCATCATCAAATATATCTGTGGCAAAGCTGGCACTTGGATTCAGTTTACACTCAGTGCTCAAAGTAACCTCTTATTACCCTGACGGGGAGTTAACCTGGGCAAAGAGTGCAGCCACCCCATGAGACAGTTCTCCAGCCTTTAGCAATGACCAGCATGTGAACCCATGCTCAGCGGCTCGGGGACAAGGTAGTGTTGATTTGAACATCCCAGTGCCAAACTGGATCAGACCAAAGGTCTGTTGTGGCTTTCCTCTTACCTCCAAGAGCAGTCAATGCTTATGGGGGAAAACAGGAATGAGAGAGTGATACTTTTGCTGTGCATTGTCCATCAACATGTCGCAGAGGTTTGCCTTTGCCTTTAGTAAACCTCCAGGGACTTTTCCTCCATAAATTTGTCGAATTGCTTTTTTGACCCAGTTTATACTTTTGACCTCCACAGTATCATGTGCCAACAAGCCCACAGTTTTATATACACACACGCAGCTGGAAAAAGTAATCCTTTAAACCTCCTGCCTTTATCATTTCATTCACTGCCCCCTTCTTCTTCCCTGCCTTCTGGCCACTCTGACCTGTTTCAGCTCTCATGCAGGAAAGCGGTTCTTAATTTCTCTGCTAAATGTGTGCACAGGTCTGATGCAGAATCTTCTCCCTCTGTATTTTGTGACAAGTTTAGCATCTGCTTGCATTTGACCCAGGGAAGGAGAGGGCTCCAAAAGCAGTTTCTGCGCTGAGGACAAGTTAGAGAAGGGCTTGGGAGGTTCTGGACATTTATTCCTTCTTCCCAGGCCCAGCTGTAGTATCCCAACTGGAATGTGCTGGGCCTGGATGGATTGACCCACACAAGAAGGCTAGTGAGCATGGCATTGCATTCATTCACTTTTTCAGTAATCTTCTTTAATAATTGACTTTCATTTATTCATTTACCTATCTTTATTCATTTGCATCTATCAAAGTTCTGGCACGGCTCTGGCGGGTGGTGTAAGGCTCCAGTTTTTTCATTCTTCTGCTCAGTGTGAATTCATGCCCACACAAATTCCCACTCTGGCCTGGAGGGCTCTGACTTTTAGCCACGAGGTGGGGTGAGCAGCTAAATTCCTGAGCTGAGCATGTGCACAGGCAATGCAAGGCAGACCACCATGGAGTCGGGGTTTGCCAAGCTAAATCACTGGAAAAAAAATTCCTTCTCGGGTTCAGCCTTTGCCGCTTGATCTGCGGAAATGTGCAGCCGTAAATCCCAAGTTTCCAAAACAAATGTACACGGTGCAAGCGAATAACACAAAAGCAGCAGGGGCAGAGGGCTGTGCTGGCGGAGGGGCTGCCGGCCCTGGGCTTGCTGCAATCCCACTCCGAGGTCAGCCCCATGCCGTGGCTGGACGACAGGAGGAACCGGGCAAAAACCAAGCTGGGAGCGACTTGGTAGTGAAATAGTTATCTCGGCTGGCTTTCTCGGTAACTCTTGGAAAGTCCCCGAAATGACGTTTCTAACTAACAATTAAAATGGGTTTAATTATAGAGAGGCTCAGAGCCCTGGGAACAAGCACCATCTACAGAACGAGTAAACAACTGCAGAAAATAATAGGCTGTTCGCTCCCCTGTCTACTCCCCACTTCTGGCCAAGGGAAGGGGAAAAAACAAGAAACTATAAAGAGAAGGAAATTCGAGGAACCTGATTGCTCTCCTTAAGTAAATAATAATAGTAATGATCATTAAAAAAAATCTGGAATAGCCTGAGCCTGTGGGCATTTCTCTCGGTTGGTTATTTTGGTTGTTCTTGAAGACCAAAGGAGGGGAAAAAGATCAGCCGCCAGCGCAAAGTCCAGATGCCGCGACTCCAAAGCAAACAGAGGAGGAAGTGGATCATTTGTTTGAAGTTTTCGGTGCGATGGCCGCTCGGGTCAGCGCTCTGCAGCCCAAGGCAGGGGTTTCTGTTCTCCCAGCCAAGCTGGAGTGCAGGGAAGGAGGAAGAGCCTGCAGTGCCGGGGCAGGGCCCCCCCTCGCCCGCCTGCGCGGGGAAGAGGGCCCAGATGCCATTGCTCAGCCTCGGATGAAACACCCACCGAACTTACAGCTGGGGCTAAAGGGGATGAGTGCGCTGAGGCGCCCTGGTATTGACAAGCCTTCAACAGTTTGGCTCATTTTTATTTTTATACAGAAACTGCCACCATCTTCCCCCCTTGTCTCTGCCATACCGGTATCAGTATGAATCATTGAATCATACTTTGCTTACTAAAACCTGGAACAGATTACTTGCTTAGAGACCTTCTTTTCTTTATTTCTTTTTTCAGTTTTACAGTGTGGAGTCCTGGGGACTAGGAGAAAAGGCAGGATTTATCAAACACCCTTTTAAAGGGCAGACACGTATTTTAACAACTTAAATTACTGGGGATGTGAGCTATTTCCCCTTGCAGAGCCTGCCAGGTTTCAGTAAAATTTTGAAAAAAAGGAGTAAAGTTCCGAGGGAGCTTTTCTTTATTTCTTTTTTCAGTTTTACAGTGTGGAGTCCTGGGGACTAGGAGAAAAGGCAGGATTTATCAAACACCCTTTTAAAGGGCAGACACGTATTTTAACAACTTAAATTACTGGGGATGTGAGCTATTTCCCCTTGCAGAGCCTGCCAGGTTTCAGTAAAATTTTGAAAAAAAGGAGTAAAGTTCCGAGGGAGGGGAGGGGGGCGGCGGGGGGTGATCAGCA
>NW_008239553.1:12536172-12536569 GCF_000691975.1 Corvus brachyrhynchos
GGTGGGCCCCCCGGCGGGCGGGGGTTTCCCTAGGAGGCACTCTGTCACTCTGCCCAACTCCAAGTTTCACCAGAACCAGCTCCTCAGCAGCCTGAAAGGGGAGCCGGCTCCTATGCTGGGCTCCCGGGAAAGCCGCTTTCGGGACCGCTCCTTCTCCGAGGGTGGTGAGCGCCTGCTGCAGCAAAAGCAGCCTGGGGGACAGGTGAACTCCAGCCGCTATAAGACAGAGCTGTGCCGGCCCTTCGAGGAGAACGGTGCCTGCAAGTATGGTGACAAGTGCCAGTTCGCCCACGGCATCCACGAGCTGCGGAGCCTCACCCGTCACCCCAAGTACAAGACCGAGCTGTGCCGCACTTTCCACACCATCGGCTTTTTCCCCTCTCGGCCGCGCGGCCAC
>NW_008239553.1:12536676-12546751 GCF_000691975.1 Corvus brachyrhynchos
TCGACACCCCCACTTCCATCACACCGCCGCCCATGCTGAGCGCTGACGACCTGCTGGGCTCCCCCACCTTGCCTGACTGCGCCAGCAACCCTTTCACCTTCTCCAGCCAGGAGCTGGTCAGTCTCTTTGCCCCCAGCATGGGGGTGCAGGTGCCCAGTGGGAGCTCCCCCACCACCTTCTTGTTCAGGCCCATGTCCGAGTCCCCCAACCTGTTTGACTCGCCACCCAGTCCTCAGGACTCCCTCTCTGACCAGGAGGGCTATCTGAGCAGCTCCAGCAGCAGCCACAGCGGCTCAGATTCCCCTATCCTGGACACCTCAAGACGTCTTCCCATCTTCAGCAGACTCTCCATCTCTGACGACTAATCTGGGGTTTCGTCTTGCCCCTCCCCACCTCTATTACAATGTTAAGCTGAACTCCCCCCCCTCCCCTTGTCCCCAGTAGTCCAAGCTGGATGTTAACATGTCCACCTGCCTGCCTAATACCCACTGGCTTAAACCTTAAGTGCCAAAATTCCGATGAGAAGCAATAACGTTTACAAAATTAGTGCCTTTTAACACTTTCACTGTGACTGTATTACCTCTTCAGCTGCAGAGGGCACCAGCAGCTCTGTGCACTTCCAGATGTGCAGGAAATGTCCGAATCCGGCTCCCTCCACTGGCCATGTACTGCATCGCCCTTTCCCAGTCCCTTCCCAACTGGCCAGTTTCTGCTAGGCTGCAGGCATGTGGGCAGATGTTAACGTCCAGTCCTCTTTCTCCCCTCCCCTTAAAGACTTGCCTGGATCCGCTCAGGTCTGCGGGAAGAAAAGCTGAGAACGGACAAAGATTGTAACATGAGTGGGACTTCGACTGGGAGGAAGAAAAAAAAAAAAGCAAAAAACAGATGGACTATGAGAGACTTGATTTTGGTGCTAAAAAGTTCCCCATGCATACATGTGACATCTTAAAACAAATAAAGAAATAGAGGGGTGGGGCCAACAGAAGTCATTCCACACACACAAGTTCGTGTAAACAAAGTTCCAGTAGACATAGCTTTAATGGTTTTGCTCTAGAGTACTTTAGACCTATCTTAGAGCACTCACGCCAAGCTTTTTATTATTTTTTTTCTGGGTTTTTAATTTTGTATAACTTTTCAGAAATTGGAGAGCAAATTTTGCTTGTCACTGCACAACAATATAAAAAGCTTATTTAACTTATCAAAACGTATTTATTGCCGAAACCTTTGCTTTTTAATTTTGTTCATATTTATCGGGATGATGAATCCATAGAATATATTCTTTTATGTTTAAATTATGATCTTCCATATTAATCTTAAGATTGTGAAGTGTCTTTTTTCCTTTTTTCCCCACAGTTTAATATATTATACTACAATGACATTTTTTGTAACTTTACACTTTTTTTGGTTATTTTATTTTAAAAAATGAAAAATTAATTTAAAAAAATGCAAAAACTGTGTTTGGATTATTTATTTTAGAATTCCCTTCCCCTTTTTTTGTGTTGGACTGCAAATGGAGTTGTTGTGCATCTTTGCCTTTTCTCTTCTCTTCCCCTCTCCCGGGTCTTACCTACCTGGGCTTTAGAATGTACATACCTGAGCTCTGTTGCGAGACAACGTGGAAGGAAGACCTTTTTCTTCCTCTTAATTGTATAGATTATTCAAGGAGAAGAGCCTTGGGCTCAAAGTGCCTATCTGAAGACATTCCAAATACAGTTTGTCTTTGCATTTGTGTATTCCAAGTTTGGAGTTTTCCTTGCCAAGGTGAATGGGACTGGCACAAAGAGAATAATGAATGTAATTTTTTTTCCCCCTGTTACTGTTCGCTACACTGCTTTTTCTTCCTCTTTGTGTGAGTTTATTTAAAAGAGAATCTCTTTTGTAATGACTGTTTGCAGTTTAAATCAATAAACCCCAAGTTTTTTCAAGAAACTAACAGTGGAGCTGGTTTTACTTGCAAAAGTTGAGGGGCTGGTTTTAGACAACCCCACAACTGTACATGCTTCCTTTCTCTTGAGCCTTGAACTACCCACAGTGTGCTCAGGCATGCCTCCATCGTTCCTCAGTCATTCAGTGGGCCAGCCCTGCAAGTGCTTGGGAGCAGATCAGTGGCAGCAAATACTTGATGTGACCTACCCTCGTGGCCTCTTAACCTTCTCTGTCTCTAAGGAGTGCTTGAGTCACTCAGTCTGTTTCTGACAACTTCTTTCTGGTCAGCATAGCTTAAAGCTGGGATTGGCTTTTGTTGCTTGTGTGCCTTGTGTGTTCCTGCATAGCTTCTTCCCCTTCAAGGAGGGCTTGTGTGTGTTTTGAGTGAGGCTGAAGTGGGATGTTGAAGTGTTACAGGTATTCCAAATTCCAGTCCTGGCTTGTTAGTGGTACTGGTCTGCTTGCACAGAGGGGCTGTTTGCTGCTTTGTGGGGAAGAGGAACATGAACCCCCAGAAAAGTCTCAAGTGTATGCACATACCCTGCTGTTGCATTTAAGCCCTTGTACATGTTGGGAGTATCAGCAATCCCAGAAACTTCTTAGGCCATTGGTTTTATCTAGGAACGCATCCTTGCCCGCACTGCTCGTGGTGGTGTGTGTTTTTGCCTTTGAGGTCTCCTATGGAGCAAGCTTTCGCTTCCAAATTGAGGCTGAAATGTTGCTGCTGAACCACCAATCCTTCAGCTGTCTTAACATGCCTCAATGTTCAGATTTCCTAATTCACT
Organism: Corvus brachyrhynchos; assembly: GCF_000691975.1. Taxonomy (NCBI): domain Eukaryota; kingdom Metazoa; phylum Chordata; class Aves; order Passeriformes; family Corvidae; genus Corvus; species Corvus brachyrhynchos. Next base: position 12,539,388 of record NW_008239553.1, read on the forward strand.
TTGGAAAAGTTCCTGCCAAACAAAAGCTGCAGGGTACCTCAACGCTTAACACCGGTGAACCTTCTCTGCTGTTGGCTTTATGCACTTGTGTGGTCTGGCACTAAAGGTGAGCTGGGTGGAGGAAAGTTGGAGGAAGAAGAGTGTTGCTGACGGAAGCTGCTTCCCTTGAACACTGCAAAAGCTGTGTGGGGAGTTTGCTTGGCAGATACTGATGTAAACTAGGACATGGTGTGGTCTGGGTGCTGATCCCTGAGGGAAGAGCCTCAGGCACAACTTCAGCACTGCTGGCCTTTAGAAGTACTGTTGACTGCAGCCTTGCTCCTGAGCATAAAGGCAATGAGCCCCATGTGAGGGATGGGTTCTGCCTGGGAGATTTGTGCCCAGTTGCAGCAAGTGCCCAGGTGTGCCTCATCTGCTGCTGGGATCCAAGCTGTCGGCCCCTGAAGAATGAGACGTATCTGATCTGGTGAGGATCTCAAGTCTATTGCAGGGCACACACATGGAGCTTGAAACTGCTTGCTTCCTTTCTGGACTTTCTGTGCAGCTCTTCAAACAAATAGTCAGTTTATACAGTTACACCAGTTAATAATTTATGAAGAAAATAGCTGTATCAGTTGCACAATGCTGTTGGTATGACAAGCAACCAGGAAGCTGTGCTAAAAGTAGGTCTTTGCTCATGGTACTTGGGTACTTCCCTTGTCCTTTGAGTGCACTGATTCTGGGAAGCCAGCACAGTTCTTCTCCTGTGAGTTTATTAATGATATATGCTCTGTCACTCTGTGTTTTGCTTTTTGAAACCAACCTTGAGCTGGTTCACACAGGGGATAGAGAAGAGCAGAACAGGATGCAAGAGCCTTCAGCAATGAAAGGATTTACCTGATCTGATACCATTAGGATTCGTTGCAGCTTTGGTGTGTGGCAGCAGATACTCTGGAGAGACTTCTCCTTTGTTGTGTTTCCCATGGCTGAGTTGTGCATGCTCTTTCTCACAGGGTTAGCAAGTTCACCTGGTGGTTGTTTAGGTGAACCTACCATGGCTGGTAATAGCCTATCCAAGGCTCAGAAAAGTATAAATAGGCTGTGCTGACATGATAGTTTTGAGACACACATTACTCTGACTCACAGACTCCTTCACTTTGGCTAATTGATTTAGTGCATGGGACTTTCAGGGTGGCCATAAAATAGGGCTGGCCTGTGCATTGGCGCAGTTTCTCCTGGCGTGTCTGGCATGGCAGGGCAGAGAGAAGCTCCCACAAGAGCAAGGTGCCTGTAAGGTGCCATGGCAAAGTGTGCCTCAGTACACTTTACAGGTTGCACTTGAAGTTCTTACTGTGGGCAGGGGGACACATGGTGGCTCTTGCTTCTCTTTGCATACATTTTGTTGTAGTCATGGATGCTTCCTGTGAGCTCCTTCTAAGAAGGGATTAGGTCCATGCTTCTGGGATACAGGTTATTTGCTGGTTTTGGCTTTGAAGTCAGGTGAGTCTAGTGCTATCCACCCTCAATATATCTTGGAAATTAGAGCCATTGTGTATGGCTGGCTGTGCCAGTTGCCTCTTGGTATGGAATAATGTGATGACTTTGATCTACAGAGCTCCAGGTGTCTCAGATCCCACCCTGGCACCTGCCTCCCTCCTTCCTGACTGCTGCAACAGCTGTATGTGTCCCAGAAACACTATTGACTACTCACTTCCTTGCTATGGGCTAGCTGTGGCTTTTGTGCCAAAACACCTTCAGTTCTTCAAATAGGGCCTGTAGAAGCAGGGACCATCTCATTTCCTGAACATCATAGGAGAGGGATGAAAAGTCAAATAGGGTTTTTTTGTTGTTGCTGCTGGTTTTGTTTTTAAAGGCATTTGGGAACTTAACTTGGCCAACCTTCATTTAGTATCACTTGTACATAGATGTGGTATGCTAGATTGCAAGTGACAAAAAATACCATTTAAAAGGAACCCTGAAATACTCCAAGTTCCTGGTCCTAACAGAGTTTGTCTCATCAGTGTAGTCATGAAGTTGGGAGGCTGAGAGGGAAAGAATTTGGAGAAGAAATATGCGTGGAGGACTTACAAGCTGGCTCAGATTTTCAGTCCATATGGTTCCTATGCAGTTAAGTGCAACGGTCTGTGGATGGGACTTCAGGCTGCAGCTGCAAATCACCTAGGGAAGAACGGGCTCTGCCAGGCCTTTGCACAGCAGAGAGGAGATGGAAGTGGGGTAGGAAAGGATGGGGTCACCATTAGAATCGAGAGCTAGAGACTGAGTCCACAGAGCATGGGGATAGCATGGGTGAGAAAGAAGCCATGCTGTCTAGAGTCTGAATAGTAATGGTGTTCAAGTGCATAAAGGCTAATAAACTGGGCCTCTCCAGTGGGGCTCAAGAGCATCAAATTGAGGGGAAGGTCTGGGTAATGTAGCCTGCTGGATACTATCTGATGACCATGCCCAAGGATATGAATGACTATTAAGATGCAGTAATACAGGCAAAAACCACAGCATGTCCTTTACACTTGCTAATTGCTGCAATTTGTGTGGTCTCTGTTGGGGAAGGCTAGCATGTGCTTGAGTCTGGAGAAAGAGGCTTTGGGAGAAGGTGCTGTGGTCATTGTGTGAACAAAGAGGCTCCTGACTTCAGTGCTGGGGGTATTGTGGGGGCTGGAGGCTGAAGACATGTCCAGGGGCAGCACTGACACAAAAACACTGCCTGGAAGGGAGAGAAAGGCTTGTGCTTCAGGGAGGCTCCTCATGCCTATTATCCTCATGGATAGTATCCAGCATCCTACATTACAACAGGCAAACACGAAGATGTGAGGTCTGGTACCTTGCAGTGGGGCTGATGAGGCAGTTCTGCTGCAGAGGGGTGGTGTGCTGAGTGACCAGATGCTCTGGCAACAAGCAAAAGTGTGGTGAGTGAAGTGAAAACAGGCAAAACATTTAAGAGTGAAGACGGTGTCTTTCTTACCTGGGCCCCACAGAAGAGGGGACAGGGGGAGCTCATAGCAGAAGCAGTTTGAGGTGTATGAACCAGCCATAAGCAGGAGGAAAGCAGCAAAACCAGGGTTAGGAAGGAGTTAGCTGGGAGCAAGGGGTGAAGGAGTTGTAGAGGGTCTCTAGGACTGGGAACACTAGGACAGATGGTGAGACTGGCTCGGTGGGGGCGCTTCAAGCGTCTACTGGGAAGTCGCAAGTACAGCTCTTGCCCTCGAGGCTGAGTTCAGTCCAAAATGTTGGAAGATGATTCTGCCTGGTGATGTAAAATGTCCTCTGTTTGGAGACTCTGGCCCATTCAGCAACGCCTTTTCCTCACAAAGCCGGTGCTTATTCCCTAGAATACTCCCAGAAAAAAAAAAAAAAAGTTCCTCTAAGACACCCTAAACCAATACCTGCTGTGACTAAGCCCTGTGGGCAGCTCCGCAGCTGATTTATATCCTCCTCCTCCTCCAAACTGAAGGGGTTAGAGTGGAAACAGACGCGGCAGCGTTAAACATAGCCGAGGGCAGCGAGCAAGACAGCTCTGCAATGGGGCGGGAGGAAACGGGGCTGCGGGGCGGCTGCTGCCAGGCGTGACGCCGGTTCGGGTTTCCTCGTAGGCAGAACAGAGCGCCTTTTGGCTGGTGCAGCTTTATGGGCTCGCCTGGGTTTATTATACTGCAAATGTTTTGAATTCCACATTTTTATTTCCAGAGAGGCTTTGTTTCGCTTTTGCTGCTTTTTCCCCCCCGGTTTTGATTTCTTTTTTTTTTTTATTACCGCCGCTTTAACCTCTTCTTTTTGACTGGGTTTTGGTAATAGCTGCCGTTTTCTGAGCAAACAGAGGACTGGAGTTCTCCCTGCCTGGGCTCCAGCTGCAAATTAATCTCTTTTCATAGTTTTGTTTTATGTCCGCCCACTATCCCCACCACATTAACTTAGTCAACACATGGAAGTGAAATTTTTCCATCCAGGATCCTGCGGGTTGTAAGGCTGTTGTGGAGCACGTGACTGCCAGCTCCAGAGTTTTCTTGCACCTCTGGGGGGAAGGAAGTTTTCTCATCCCCCACATATGTGAGCGGTTGTCGGTGGGATGTGAAAGGTTTTAACAACTGGAGTTGGTGGAAACATTTCAGGGTTCAGCATTTCTGTGTGTATTTAAGGTCCCACCACAGCAGCCGGGTGGAGGCACAGCCGTAGGCAGGGGGTGTTTGCAGTGCCTCCCGTGCTACCAGACCACTGCTCAGCAAATGAGCCGGTCGGGGGGTGCTCCACGGAGTCCTGCTCTCCCTGCAGGGCTTTTTATCTCCCTCCCCGGGAGGACAGAAAGTGCAAGCAATGACGGTGTTGACAAAGAGGATGGAGTCTGCTTGGCCTGTGTTGATGCATTTTGTAGTTTCTACATATGATGCCTTTCACACACAGGCCTGGGAGGACTTTACAGGTATTTGGGGCACTTGGCAAATATAACTGTACCTATTCCACAGGTTTTAAAACCCTGTTAGAGATACAACTGCCAGGTAAAGGGGATTGTCTGGCAGTGGCACAGTATCACAGAAAGAGCTGCAAAAATAATTCAGGACTCCTGATACTTTTTCTCCTGTCACAGTCTCCAGGCAACAGCAAATATTTCTCCTGAATACTCTGGATGAGCAGATGCCAACGTTGATTCACAGGAAAAGGATGTAGCCACGCAAGCCATAGAAATGTTGTTTGGGATGGTAGCCACGGCCCCTAAGGAGACGTTAAGCAATATGGAACAAATGCCAATGAAGCTCTTAAAGCTCTTGCTGTGTTTGCTATAAAGAGATTTCTTGAGTAGTCTTAGGTAGGAACCTTTGTGATTTACCTTGATTACAGCTACATGGAGAGAGAATATACTGTGTTTCACAGCTTGAGAGATGCTGCTAGGGCTTTTGAGCACTAGCAAAGTCCTGGTTTACTAAGAAGTTATCGTCACAAGATATGACAAAAGCTTTTCTTAAAGGCCCACAGCAGAGTGTAAAAGGTGCACTTTTGCTTGGAAAAACGGTATCAGTGAAAATGTGCAAAGAGGCTCCCTGTTTATTTTCTCTGAGACTCAGAGATGTGCTGTGTTTACAAATAACCCAATTTCCCCCCCATTATTATACTTACAAACTTAATATGATGGAAAAACTGAGAACAAACCTAATTCACCCCCTCTTTGGGGTGCCCAGCCAAAAGAGCTAGAAGAGCTGGAGAAGATGATTTTCCTCTTAGGTTTAGGTAATGTGGGCTTTGGATTCATTGACTGAATCTGCTAACCAAGATATTTTCTTTCTTCCAGCAATTTTTCTGACCAGAAAAACACTTCCAGTGTGGATGAAAACGGAACTGGAGAAGTTTTGAAAACATGTAAAAGTTTGTTTCAAAAGCGAGCAGTTGGTAAGAAATTGAGGGCAGAACGGCCTGTGGGGTTATCATTGTGTCATCCAGATTGGCAGGGACTTCTGGTGAGTCATCCAGACCTTCTCTTTTAATTGTGACCAACTGAACTCCTTATTCTCAAACCATCTCTAAGGCAGAGGGAGTTGACTATTGATAGCCTTGAATGTCTCTAGCACTGAGGTGCGCACAGCATTCCCTTGTCAGGGAGTTTCAACACTCAGGGAATTCTAACCTCTCTATATGTAACCTATTACTGGACCTGAATGTCTCCTGTAGAGGTTTGTGGCCACTAACTTTTTGTCCCATTGCCTTTGATTAACAAGACTGGAGCCCAACTTCCAGACAAAGTCCCACAAAATAGCACGTGTGGTTTTACCTTTCAGCTTTCCTGCCAGCTGTTCTCTTCTCTAGCCTGTTCCCAGGGAATATGATTCTCAAAACCTTTTCATGCTTCTCTTCCCATGCCTGCAAAAAATATAGGCTGCCCTAGACCCACCCTGGACTTCCATTTTCATCCTGGTTCTGCACTTGGTGGTGCTGTCCTGCCTTTGGTTCTTGAGGTGGTAAATTTAATCTTCCCAGCCTAATGTGGGATGAGGTCAGGAGAAAAGCACTATGCCAAATTGTATTGGTTCTACAAGGAATACAATGGGAATCAGAGTTTGACCTCTTGTCACAGCATTGTGCTGCCAGCCAGGGCCCTTCCCCATTACTGTGGGGTGTCCTGGCTCCCCGCACACAGTCTGGCAGTGGTGGGTGCTTGATTATGCAGAATTTATCCCCTCTGGTTGTGTGTGTGAACATGTGTGCATATATAATACCTAGTAACTAGCTCTGATATTAGCGCTGTGCTTCATGGCACCCAGGACCCCTAGGCTATCACCCCACCGTCAGGCTGGAGCAGCCCAGGGGCCCCGCCACTGCACTCAAAGGAAGCCATAGTCCTGCCCTTTGGTTTTTCTCCCTGAAGGAGAGACATTATTCCCTATCCCCAGGGAACATCAGCTTTGAAACACGAGTTGATTTGTTTCCATTTACCATTATCTTGGTTTACATAAATTACAGCGCTTAACAGTGGTCATAAAATTGTCTGGCTTTAAAAAAAATCAGCTGTAGAGTTTGGCCCTGTGGCCTCCCTGATCAGCTCATTTCCAAGGGGCAAACATGCACTGGAAAAAGAAACAGTCTCTCCTTGTTCATCACAAGTGGTCATCTCCCCATTGTATCAGCAATGTCCTGCCTAGTGTTGGTCAGTATAGAAAAGTACAGCAAGCCTTTCACCATGCACTGCTTCACCCTTCTGAATAACTCTGCCAAGTTATTTAAATCAACCACATCATCCACCATTCCTCACCAGTGGCCACCACATCACCAACATTTTAGAATCAAGTTCTGCCCTAGAAAGGAGGCTCCTTGACAAAGCAGTGATGATCCTCACTGATGGATGTTGGAGCACCTCTGGGTGTACTGCAAGTACAGTATTGTCTCTTAACATCTCCCTCATCTGGAAACGGAATAGCAGGCTGGCTGGTTTTAGGGATCACTCTTGACCAGTGTTAGGATTTCAGCAACAAGAATCTGGTTTCCAATTGTGGTATGGTATGGAAAGAGGATAGAGTAGATGCCTAGTGTGTCCAAATAAAAAACCCAAACCAATAAAATCTTATTTTAGTTGCTGAAAGAGAAACAATGAATCTAAGTACCCATAAGGAGTGGATGAGCTGGACAACCAGCAATATCAGACAGACATTGTTCCAGCAATGGTATCTGCATTTTATTTCTGTTGGCGAGTTTAGGTAGTGGTGTGTCTCTTTCTTCATTAAAAACTGGTAGATAGAGAGGTCCAAGATGACGATTTATATAATTAGAATTTCAAAAGAATATATTATGCACCTTTTTCTGGTGCATGGAGGTTAACTGTGAAAAGGCCAAAGCTGGCAGAAATGTAGATTACTTCAATTTTTGCACATCTTTCTTTCAGCTCCTGC
>NW_008239553.1:12546775-12550656 GCF_000691975.1 Corvus brachyrhynchos
CTTCCCCACAGGTGGCAATGAAAGATGATCAGGGATCCAGCCTCTTCCTCTGATTCATCTGAGTAAAACACAAAAAGTGGACAGGAAACATGAATGCTGAAAAAGTTAAATCCAGTCCAGCTCCAGGTAAAGGCAATGTACCAGCTCCTTTTCAGTGCTCTCTGACACACAGAATTGGTCCTTGAAATGCTGTAATTTGGTCTGCTAGTAAAACAAATAATAATGTTCAATATGAAGTAAACCAGGAAGAGAGGAAGAAACTGCAATTCAGGAGTGAGCATCTGAGCAGTGTGGAAACCAGTGCTGGTGGGGGCTGGAGCCTTCAAATCCTCAGGCTGTGCTAGATTTCAAGTGATTCCCAAATGCAGTGGGGAATGAGAGACAGGGAAAAAACCTGCTGCAGAAACTGACTGTACTTCTTTGTCCAGCTCTCAACAGCTGTTTTGGGTCTTGCTTTGTAAAAGATTAAATAAAATTAAAAAAAAAAAAAAAAAAAAAAGAAAAAAAAGAAAAAAAAAAAAAAAAGAAGAGAGCGAGTGAAATTGAGATTGGGAAAAGAAAAAAAAAGTCCAAAACAAACATGTTTTTGATGGAGGAACTGGGTTTTTGCACCCTAGCACTGTTTGTACTTTCAGATTGTCAGCAATCTGTAGCATGCTGAGTGGAGAGGACTGTGGTGGAAATACCTATGAAGCAGCGAGAGCCTTATCAAGGTACTGTACCAGGAAATACACCGCTTTCTTTCCTTCTTCATGCACGATACTGTGATTAAACCCAACAGCACGCCTCATCATAACATGTGCCTTATCAGCCCCACTATCTGATGACAACAGCAGCCCTCAGGAGACCAGACTGACATCATCCAAAACCTCAGTAGTTCAAGACTGAAGTATGTAGCTCGGCTGCAAGCTGTGCTTGACTGTGTTGATTTGTTTGTACTAAACTTGCAGGTACTTTGCTAGAGGAAAAGGAATATAAAAATCAAGCCCAAACAATGTTTCAGAATGTTCCTGACAGGCTGTCATGCTGTTTAGCAAATGAATGCAGCAAGCAAAGGAGGTTTTTGTCCTCAGCAAGTACCACAAGTCTGCTCCCCAGCTTTCTGTAGCTTTGAGAGAGGGGGAAAAAAGGCCAAACCAAGACATTGTCACTGCCTTGAGGACAGTGTTACTGGTGATTCAGTATGGAGTCCCACTCCCAGCTGACCCGAATTCAGTTGCATGTGGCTGTGAGGTTTGGGTTCATCCCGTACCACAAGCAGGGGCCAGCTTTTGATCCAGCTGGAGCTCTGAATCTTCAGATTCTAAACGTCATCATGGCTGGTTCATTGCCAGTGTTCTTGTTTGGTTGCTGCTGGTTCACTGAGGCAAATCATACCGGCTCTGGCCTCCTTTCTATAATTTAAAATGAGGAGAATTTCTACCGTCACAAAAATAAGAAACAGAAAATAGAGTAGGTTTTTCTTGTGTAACATTCAGCAAACATCTCTGGTTTTTATTTGTTCTCCCTTTCCTGGGTTCTTCAAAACACCTTCTCTCATTTACGTCAGTGTAGATTTACCACACCCCAGTTATTTCAGACCTGGACAGCACCACGGAAAAAGATTACCAGTCTTCTGGAGCAGCTTCCTTATGCCTTGGACAAAAGAAGATCATATGGGACCATATTCATTCAAGAACAGCCTTTGTATTTGTACAGAACCTAGCACAAGTGAGCCTACTCGTTCTTGAAGTTTGCTGTACTACAAAATTGTTCTTAAAACACCCCCTGTTTTTAATGTTTGGGTTTTGGTTGGTTTGGTTTTAGTTGCAATGCAAGCTTTCAGAGGGAAATCAAGCCGGATTTAAATGATAAGTGCATGCATAGCAACAAAAGTAGGGCCATCCAGCACACGGCTGCTAAGTGTCCATTTACAGCCCCCATTGAGCCCAGCAGCCACCCCCCCGGCCATGCATGGTGGGCCTGACTGCCCGCTGTGACCCCGGGTGAGGGAGGGCCTCACTGTGCCCTGGAGGATTTTGAGATGTCCCCGCGTCTGTCACATGGATTTGGGGAGCTGCTTTGCAAAAGAGACCTTGTCTTCCAGGACAGTAGTTGCATCCTCACCGTGTACTCGCTGCTCTCATAAACTGCTGCTTTCTTCCCCTCCCATCGCACCTGCCTCCCCCGCAGCGCCGGGCACAGGATGAGTAACCAGGCAGGTTATGAGTGTCAGCTCCTTCAGCAACGTGGAAAGGACTGAAAACTACCCAGCTAAAGAAAAATACAGAGGATTTTTATTTTACTGTCTCAGCGAAGGCTTGGCTCAAGGGGCGGGCTGGAAAGAGGTCTGGTGGAAATAAGACTTGCCTTCTAAGATGAAGGATTAGATAAATCCAGCTGTGTTGTGGGACTGCTGGAAGCCTACCCGAACAAGTGTGGGGAACTTACAGTGGTTTTTGAGGCATATTTCTATTGTCTATTTTGTTGAACATATTTCTTTGTCTTTAGGAACTTTAAGGAGCACTGAGAACACAATGTGCCATAGGGGGAAGACTTACAGAAAGACTTGATTAGAAAATGGAATAATTTTTAAATGTCTTCTCCTACAATACTTTCTAAAATATTCCTATTCTGAAGCACACTTGCTATTTTCTGCCTGATGTGTACACCCCTGGCTTTTACGGCTCTGCTATACTATTCAGTTAGTGCTTTGATTTACTCTCATCATTGCTAAAAATACTGTAAAAACCCACTTTTAAATAAACAACACAGTGGAAGGTTTTTGAGGTAGGAGTTTGGTAAGAAGTACAGGTGGCTTTTTTCAGGTTTAGAGGCAGCTTCTGGTCTCACTTTCCTGAAGAGGAAACCCTTTTGAATGGCTCTTGTGAAATATGCTGATGGTCTGAGCATCCTCAGCACCAACTCCCCATGACAATTGCCACTGATTGACCACTTGCTGGCTGTCTCCGCTGCAGCCCAGGAATGGATGAGTCATGGAAACAGAATTCCCCTTCACCCTGGCTGCCTCCCAGGCCCTCTGGGGGACCGCATTGACAGCAGAGGAAAGTCAGCACTGTTTTTTTTGACACTGTGAGTCATCGATCAAACAAAACTCTTCTGCTTCCACGGACTCGATATCACGGCAACGTTTTTCATGAGTGTTACCTGAACAATTTCATACTAAGAGAACAATCTCAAATAGTGCTGGGCACATTATTTTGTGTAGGAAATTGATTCTGTGCTACTTCAGGCCAGAAAAGATGTATCATGTTTGCTAGAAGCTTTATCAGAAGATGCTGAAACCCATTGCCATACTTAGGTGCAGTGGTATTTAAATACTGGTTTTCATTTTTAATGATTTTCTGACATAGGGTTTGGTTGCATTTTAATAATTTCTAAATGGAACAACCCTCTTGGGGAAAAAAAAAAAAAGGACAATAAAAGAGAAGAAAATGAACAGATTAAGCCCTGGGTGCTTCCCTGATTACAGAATTACTATTTAGGTGGGGAAGCAGCTTCTGTTCGATGAGGAAACTCAATTATTTTTATTTGAGTTCTGCCTGGAACATTACTCAATATTCACACAACTCTGCTACTGCAGCTCAGATATAAATACCAATGAACCCATACAGTGAGGTATTCAGAATTTCCCTCGAGGTATTCTCAAGTGAAAAAAAAACCCATAAAAAAATGTAAAGGAATTTTTGTCTTGACACCAGATGTATGCTGTGAGAAAGAAGTGCAAGTCCTGCCTTAATGCAAGCACTTTGCCTTGAAAGGAGGTTTTGGGGTTTTGTCAACCCTGCCCACACAGCACACATGGCCCCAGCACAGCCATCCCGAGGCAGGGCTGGTGACTGTGTGGGATCTGTGCAGATGGGTCAGGCCAGCACCTGTCT
>NW_008239553.1:12550688-12581716 GCF_000691975.1 Corvus brachyrhynchos
CCTTCCCTGCCCATGCCATCCATGCACGCCAGGAATAGTCCTGTCCTCCCCTCCAAGGTGCTCGCCAGGATGTTTCCTGCAAAATTTCCATGTCTCAGAGAGTTGCAGTGCAATGGGTGGATGTGCTTGCAACGACTGTGTGTAAGCCCTCCAGTGCTGCAGTTTGTCCTGGCTTTTGTGCTGTGTCAGGATCCAGTGGTGCTGGGATCCAAAGTTACCACTGAGGTGCTGTCTGTGACTCAACACCAGCTGGAGGTTTTCAGCTCACATGCCTGTGATGTGAGGTTGCACTGACACACTTGGATTAAACAATGGAGCATGGAAATAAGAGCTGTCATAGGAACTGTACCTTGTGTCTGGCATCAAAGCCATAAACAGAGCTTACTATAGAGCCCTCAGTGCAGACAGCCCCACCTCATCACTCCTGCTTTTCAAATGGGGGGGATGGGTGTGTCATGGCCCCTGCTAGTTTTCCCTTGTGGGAAATGTATCCTTACCTGTGCACTGGAGACAGCTTTAGCTGCAAGCGCTGGGAGAAGTGCCACCACAGTGGTGCCATGCTTATGCCTGTCAACTGTAATGGGAGGGTCTGGTGACACCTCAGCCATTGCCCCACTTCTTCCTGAATTGGGGTTTTGGAAACCTCGCCACTCCATGCCCTGGGGCACAAGGAGGCATCCTCACAGGCCCCAGTCTTCTGGTGGGAGGATGGCCCAGGAGCTGGCTGTGTCTGTCAGGAGTGCTGCTCCCTGTGCCAGTGCCAGGTGGGGCCTGGTGGCAGGGTGCAGGATGCTGCTGGCAGCAGCACACGCCTTCCACAGGCTGCTCTCATCATCCCCCCCTCAATGCCAGCCAGGACGTCGGGAATGGGATGTCCTGGGTGTTGGTAGCCACGCTGCCTCTCACCTCTTGTGATTCTGTGCTGCTGCAGAGGCTGTGGCTGCTGGGACAGGGATGCGTCATGGCAGTCAGGGACACCCTGGCTTTCATCAGGGTGAGCAGTCTGGTCTGCCTCAGCAGCCATGCACGCTCTGCCTTGCTTTTCCATTCCAAAACAATCATATATGGGAGGAAAGTGGAACTTCTGCCCCAGACACAGACAAGGATGCACTGGATTAGACCAACAGGCCATCTAATCTGTGAATCTTCATCCAGCAGCCAAGATGGGTGCTTCTCAAGGAGACCTTAAGCATCCCTGGAGCTGTGCTATGTTATCCCATGGAGAGTGCTGGGAAAACAGTGACTTAACATGGAGGAGTTCAAGAAAGGACAATGCAGAAGTAATGATGCACTGGGAAACTTTCTGGTGGAAAGGGCCACAGTTTTGCAACACTGCCCTTTGATGGGGTTGTTACTTCCCAGCCTGGCAGATTTAGACTGCTGCACTGGTCCTTCCTGAGGTCACAAACCCTCTCAGAGGTGGCAGCCACTGCAGAAGCCCAGTGCATTTGTTCACAGGGTCATCTCCTTGGGGGCACACAATGCCCATGTCCCTCCAGCAAATAGTCCTATGCCTCATAGGTTTCTGGGTGCAGTTTTGGGTGTTGGTTGCTTCCCATAAAAAACTGAATGGCCCACAATTGGCTGTAATGAGCGTCTGACTCTCCCTGCTGCACTGTCACAGCAACTGGCAGCAGGAGAGTGTGCTGGAACACCCTTACTGGGAAACAGAATGTCTCTGTAGGGGCACCAGGACACACAGGAATGCTGGAAACCCCTGCCAGGACTGATTTGAATTTGCTGATTTTCTAGAGCTACTTCTAAAGCCAAATTTTGGAGACATTGAAATTTTGTGAGGGAAACGAGTCTGGTCCCCAGGATGAGGGAAACACTGAAAAGGATTTCTGGCAGTGCCACCTGACTGGTGTTCACCTGACAGGTGAACCTGATATTTTCTTATTGCAGAAATTGAATGGATTTGTTAATTGCTTTTTGGGTTATCCAGAGCCTTGGACAGGTTTTTCTTTACTCAAGAAAAAAGTAAATCCATACAGTTCCTCTACAGCACTGACTACCTAAGCTGAGCTGGGAGAAGCTCCTGTGAATGATGCTGTGAACTGGTGGTTACCATAAGGGAGACAGGGCTAGGGTCAGGCTTTGCTCTACACAGCGGTGGGGGCCACTCTGAAAAATGGATCAAATAATACCCAACTCCACAAGGCACTTCGGAATCATGTTGTGGTTTTGATTTGGTTTGTAACTCCTCATGTAAGCCAAACTTGCAGATAAACTCTAGAAAGTGAGGGAAGATCTACAAGTGTAAAAACATGTTAGTACAAAAGGGTACTCAAGTTTGAATTGGATCAAATTCTTGTTTCATTCTAGGAATCATTGAAATTAAGGAAGAAAAAAAACCAACAAAGAAGAAACCACTGGGACACTACTTTGCAAAATCCCAGAAGTAACAGAAAATACCTGGTAATACGTTGTGAAAAAAGCTCAGTTTTATTTTCAGATAACTAGATAAGAAGATCTGAACACAGCTAGTAACTTGTGGGTAGATCTGTAACCTTCTGCTAATAGTAACCACGTTAACTGCACTTAGAGTAACTGCAGAGCCCCAGACCAGAGCTGAGGTACCACTTACACCCTATCTATACTTTATTTCAAGTGCAGGTGGTGCTTGACTGGGGTTTGGCCTTGGCAGCTCCACAACAGAGGTGCAAATCTGCTTGGGTGCACTGCTTTGCATTTAGCAGTTTGGAAGGCACTGGAACTGATTACAGCTCTCTGGTCTGCATGTGTGTAAGCTGCCTATAAGCTGTGTTTTTGATGAGAGTACACGTCTTGTTAAGGGAGACTTAAACTGAAAGCTTGTGGAGAAAATGAACTCAGGAGGGTTCCTGGTAGTGTTTCTGCAACTTGGCTGTTTGAATCAGCAGCTTGTGATGCTTAACGTAAAGAAATTGCAGAATGAAATACCCTTGGTTTAAGGATTGAACTGGATACCTAAGAGAGGAAGAAATGCTCAAGAGCTTCTGATGTTACACCATTTTTCAGAAGTAACAGGGTCATGCCTGTCATAGACTGACTGAAGTGACTGGCACAAAACAAGATGAAGTTGTTGGCATGGGTGGCTTATGTGGAGCGTGTGGCACCTGCCACGACCACATGGCTGCACAGCCCTCACCCACATGCACAGTATCTCCTGTAATGTGGATCTTTGCTCCAGTTGTCTCCACACCAGGAGAGATCTCCTTTCCCTGCAGTGCCCTTCTCTGCTTGCAGCTGGGACCCCGAAGAGGTGGTGTTGGTGGTGGGAATCAAACCAAACCTTCCCAGACCCTGTGTGTTCCTGTCCTGCCTCATGCTCCTTCAGAGACTGTTAATCATTCTGAACTACTTACTGGTTTTGTGATCTTAAACAGGGTTTGAACTCAGCTTTCTAGAGGTGAAAGCACAATGTCTTACTGTAACTCATTTTGCCAGCCAATCCTATCCTGAACCCAACAATATTTTAATCTCAAAATCCAACCTCAAAACCCACAGCATTTTCAGTTACTGTATTTCATCACCACACAGCTGAAAACAACTCTTTTTTTTTCAACCACCCTTGTTTTTCTAAAGTGAATCACAAACCATGGAGCTTAACAGACAGAAAAGACCTAGAGACAAATCCTCTCTCACTATCCTGGTGTTTATAAGGACAAATGTAATTAGAGTAAGAAAGCGTTATCTACAGTCACATGGGTATAACAGAGTAAGATTCAGCCACCCCATCACTAAGCCAGATAGTTCATCTTAAAGGAGCCAAAAAGCATTGTTGCCTACAAATTATTTGTGGTGGTATACCTATCAGTCAGTTGTCTTTCAATTTGCCCAAGGAAGCCCTTACCCTTTCTCTGGAAGGCAATTTGACACTCTTCTAGATTTGGTCCTGGTAAGTGGTCTGCAGCTTGCTTGCTTTACAGCAGTCCTTGGCTGTGCCTTCTTGAATCACACCAAGGAATAATTAACAATAACGTAACTCTGATTCTCACAGTGGGTTTCCCCATCAGAAAAATGTTAACCATCAGAGTGCTCAGTGCAGCACCCATGAATAGTGTTTAGCCCTTCCAGGGAAATCTGGTGTGTTTTAGTCACTCCAGTTAATTGGTGAGAAAACTGGGACATCTGAATTTATGCTTTCATAGAAAGGCTACAGGATAGCCAAGGCAGAAAGCCAGATCTTCAGGCTGTCATTCCCAAGCAATAGCCACCTTTCTTCCCATGGTGTTTACACTTTGGGAGAATCAATGGGCATTTCACAACCTGAGAAGGTGTTTACAGTTCCCAGCCTCTGCTTACAGACGTGCTGGGATAATGGCTCCTGGTATGTGTTTGGTACTTGTGCTGATGAAGGGACTGGAAGGAAACTCTCAATCCTGGCAGCCTAGTCTCATTGACCAGATCTCATTGACACCAAAGGAAATCTACTCTAGATTTAAAAACATTTGTCCAGCAGCAGAAGTCTGGCCCACAAGACCAACTAATGCTTAGGTAGAACATGAGCATAAGTGCAGATGTGTCAGAGCTGTATGAAAATTTGGTCAGAGAAGAGTTGGAAAAAACTCCAGGTGATCAGCGGTGTCCAAGGTGAGGCCAGTACAGGTTGGTCCTTGCATCAGGCATTGTTCAAAGCTGGTACCAGCAGCGTCTTGTGCCTGGGCTTACCGTGGTGAAGCGAATCCTGAGCTTTCCCGTTGCCCCTCTCCCGGGGTTCTCCCGAGGGTTCGACACATCCAGCACAGGGCAAGTGTTGCAATCAAGCTCTCAATGGGAACTGATTACCCTCAGTCATGTCTGGGAGGGAGGGAGGGACGCATTTTGTGTCTTGATCAACGTCATGCAACTTTCTATATGGGGGTTTGCAAAATTTGACTTCATAAGCCTCCCCCAGCCCCTTCCCTGAAAGCTACACCCACATTTTTCTCATGGATGAGTCATTGTTAAAACAAAATGCTTCTTCAGCTAGAGTTTTTCTATGCTGTGTATTAGAAACAGCTGTACATCTGCCCTGACATCAGGCTTCTCCGGTGATGGGGAGAGCACGCCTCAGTATGCTGGTATACATGGACTTGCACACATGTGTACATATGCTTAGGTATATTTTTGAGTTTCTCTTTTGCCCTTTCCACTCCTTTTCCTTTCAGTTTCTTTTATTTGTTGTGTTTAGTTTTGATTTTTTGTTTAATTTATGCCTCTCCACCTCTGTTCTATGTGCGTAGACTGCAGAGCCACAAACACTTGCATTCTTCATTCAAAACGACTCTATGAAGAGAAATATAAAATGACCTCGTCCATTCCTTCATGGATAAATAGAAAAAGATGAAAGAGTTCTTTCATATGATACAAGAAAAGAGAGTTAAAACAGAGCAGTTTAAATTAAAAAAAGGAAAACATTAGATGAAATAACAGGAAAAACGTCCTCAGTCTGTCAGATTGAGGAATAATTTGTTTCTCAAGGGCAGTGGCTGAACTGGACAGTTTGCACATGATTTTTTTGGGGAGTGATAATGCTTCTCTGTCCCTAGAGTGAGGTGTGTCTTCATCACTTTGATGTGTGCAACTCTGAAATCAGCAACATGGGAAACCACGGGGGCAGAGATGTCAGAAATGGTAAGAGGTTTCCTGAGGTGATAAAAAGGCCACCTGGGAGGTTGTTGTGAAGGAAAATTCCAATGACTGTGTGCAATATTTTGAAGAAACAAATGAAGAGGCTTGAGATTAAGGTGCATTCACATGTGAAAGGTTGCTTGCCTTTAGGTTAACCCCCACTGGAGGATTCTCTGTAGATGTGAGACATTCAGACCCTTTCCAAAAATTACACTTTGGAGTTAAAATGAAGGATATGGAAGTGGGAAAAAACCCCAAAACCCCACATATTTAGGCACATGTCCTGCAAGGAAATCCAAAGAGGTTGGGGTAGTAGTAAAGGTCAGGAGATCTGCTCTGAGGAGCGAACCCACAGTGCAGCAGCCATTTGGCCCCAAGGAGCACAGGCCTTGCAACACGGCACTGCCACAGAGCACAGACCTGTCCAGCCCCTGCCTCTGCTGTCCCATGGCTGCTGGCTGTCCTGGGGAGCCAAGGCTTGCTGGGCACAGGGAAGGGACCTTCTACCACATCCCAACCCCAACTGCCCAGCCACCCCTGCCCTGCTCTCGTGCATGCACCACGGTGGAGAAACAGCATTAATAAGCTGGCTGTAGTTGGGAGTGCTTTGGCTGTGGGCTGTGCAGGGCAGGAGCAGCCCTTCTTCACCTCCTGATCAGCTGCAAGGAACTGCTGAGGGCAATTAACGCAACAGGCTGAACAGGTAGGACGAGCAGGGTGGCAGAGCAAGTTCCCCTCACACTCCACTACCCGCAGTACCCCAGGAGAAGTCTCTACTTGAATCAGTGTGTTAGGTGTGGTATATGAGTTATGCTTGAAAAGTTTAATGAATTCAGGGGTACAGCCTCAACTAGCAGCTAGCAGCAATAAATGAGCCCCGGGGCAAGCTAAGCCAGCTTTCACTCAAGTTGATAGAGGTATGGTCTTTTGGCTTCAGTGGGAACAGGATGAGGTCCCTTATAGCCAGCCAAGGAGAGATTAATCTAATGATGTAATGGTGCTTGTAACTGCCTGCTCAGCCTTAATTCTGCTCTTGCATTGTGAGCATGTATCACAGGGCAGTCTGTAATTATGTGATCACATACTACTTGCTCTGTGAGACGCCCGCCCCATTTGAGGCGCAGGATGGGAGGTAAGGGCAGAAAGGTTCTCTCCAGCCCCTATGACATTGTCCCATATCCCAGAGCACTGCTCTGCAACAGGCTTCCTGCAGGGTCTTGGGCAAGGAAAGGCTGCAGTGTGCATGTGGCAGGGACTGAGTTGTGGTTTCACCAGTATCATAAGCCTGGCTTTTTCTAAAGAGAGGAACTTGGATTTTCATTCTTATTGAGCTCTGAGTGTAGCTTTATGCAGTGGGTAGTCAACAGCAATGATGTTGACTATACAGCCTATCCAGATCCCTGCTGCAGGAGTTTTGAAAATCCCTTGGCTGTGGCATGGAGACACACTTACCATTGCTATTGGCAGCAGTACCACTTAAAACCAAAAGTTTTGTCTCCCTAATCTGACACCACAAGCTCACTCTGCTTCTGGACATGTTTCCAATCTCACTGTCTACTTCTCTTAATGTTCCCAAGGCTCTGCTGGCCTGGCTTCCAGCGTCTCCATAACTGATAGCTAAAGGGCTGGCTGAAGATCCTTGTGCCCACTGACAAATGGGAGTGAATGGAATGAATGGAGAAAGGGTATGGAAGGAAATTGTGAAGCAGTGAAAAATGGAAGATGAGAACAGAGTGAGCTTAGAAGGAACAAGACGTGTGACCTTGGTCGTGTCAGGAAGCGCAAAGAGAGGTGCAGGGGAGAAAGGAGCTGCAAAGAATCTAAAGGGTCATAAGGAAAAAGGACATCCAGAGCAGAAAGAAAGTTCAGGGCATGAGAATAAACAAGAAGAAAAAACAGATGAAAGAAAACAAAACAGAGAAAACAGATAAAATAGCTCAATCTGACGGCGAAAGCAGGAAAGACCATAGAATACAGAACTAACAAGCAAGCCTGTGGATGAGGTTCCCCTACCCTGCTTCATGTCTGGACCCCAGAGGCTCACCCTTGCGGGACCTTGGCATTGCTCTGCAGGGACTGATCAAGAAGGGACAAGATGTGATGGCCGCATGGTGCTACAGACAAGCCACTGTCCCTGCTCCTGGTGGGGCTCCCTGGCCTTTCTGGCATCCCCTTCTCACCCCGGCAGCCCTTAATTCAGTGCATTTTCACTGGTGTTTGTGTCACTTAGGTACATCAGGCATTGCAGCTCAGTCCCTTCTTGACTGGGATCTCTCCATAGGAGACACTGTAAACACACACACTGAGGGGCAACATGCTGGCTTGGTGCTGAGATCCCCTGAAAGACAAATGCTTTGAGATATAAAAGGAACAAACGTAAACCCCCAGAATTTGGTCTTCTGCAAGGGTATGTGGTCTAAGAAATATGTCACAAGAGCATCTTCGTCCTCAGTGAATCTTCTTTATGCCCGAGTTTTATCTGATGCAGGGATGGAGTAATCCCACTGATGTCACTGAGCTGACACTGGTGTAGAACCTGCACATGTGCCTGGTGAAATAGGTCAGAGCTGTGTAGGGACCTTGGCATTGCTCTGCAGGGACTGATCAAGAAGGGACAAGATGTGATGGCCGCATGGTGCTACAGACAAGCCACTGTCCCTGCTCCTGGTGGGGCTCCCTGGCCTTTCTGGCATCCCCTTCTCACCCCGGCAGCCCTTAATTCAGTGCATTTTCACTGGTGTTTGTGTCACTTAGGTACATCAGGCATTGCAGCTCAGTCCCTTCTTGACTGGGATCTCTCCATAGGAGACACTGTAAACACACACACTGAGGGGCAACATGCTGGCTTGGTGCTGAGATCCCCTGAAAGACAAATGCTTTGAGATATAAAAGGAACAAACGTAAACCCCCAGAATTTGGTCTTCTGCAAGGGTATGTGGTCTAAGAAATATGTCACAAGAGCATCTTCGTCCTCAGTGAATCTTCTTTATGCCTGAGTTTTATCTGATGCAGGGATGGAGTAATCCCACTGATGTCACTGGGCTGACACTGGTGTAGAACCTGCACATGTGCCTGGTGAAATAGGTCAGAGCTGTGTACTTGGGAGACACAGCTGCTGAATTCACTGATAAAAAGGAGCTTCTGCAGCTATTTCTTCCCATAAGCCCTTCAGAGCTCCCCAGCTCCTAAAGGGTGAACCACATTCCTCTCCACGCATGGACTGGGGCCGGGGCCAGGCCTGGTTTCCTCTAGCACCTCGCTCCATCCGGGCAAGCAGTTTCCACAAGTCTTTGGCAGAAAAACACCAGTTTTGTTGACGTTCCACATTCCCTATGGGTAAAAGCAAGATGAAGAACTATAGTCCTAGTCTTGTAAGGACAGCCTCAAAATTTTTTAGTTTGTTGAATGGAATAAAGCAGCTGAGGACTTGGTGTGGTAAAAGTTGTGACCACTGATCAGCTGCTTGATTTCACACCCTATTTTTTGTACTGAAGTGCAAGAGATTATTATTATTCTAATCCCACGTGGGTACTTGACTTCTTACGAAAGCTTTCCATTGGAGATGTGAAATGAAGTGTTGTCCTTGGAGCCATGTTAATGCCCAAGCAGGGCCTACTCTGCCATTACACAGAGGGTAATTCTGTGTAGTCATTGTGCTGCTGGTGTCGAGCATATTGCTTTGGGATTTCTGGAGTCATGTAAGCTGCTAATAAATAACACATGTCTTTCCTACAGATGGATCCCTTCACTTCACACAGCAGTGCCGGTACAATCCACCCCACACCCATCACACCTAATCTTTTCTTGGAAGCAAATATTGAAAGAGAAAAACCCCCAACACACAAACCATGAAATAAGGAAGAAAGAAAAGTGATGCCCAAGGAACTTGGCAGAGCCCCACATCCCCCATGTGAGGAACTGGGCAGCTGACTTCCAGCATCCCAGGTGATGTAATGTTGGTTTAACGGCAGCGTACACACCTCTGTGTGCTAATGAACAGAGCAGGCTGAGGCAAGTAACTGCACAGACAGCTCTGGAAGCCGCTAGCAAGAAATGCACCTTGGTGTGTGTGTGTGAAGCAGCCACCACATGCTCCGCATGCCCCTTTGATGCTGGGAAGGAATTTTTTTTTCCGAACCATAGGCACTCTGTTTTGCCTGTGGGCTATGTGGAAATTGGAGAAGGTGGAAGCAAGAAACAACTTGTTCTGTCAGGGAGGAAAAGCAGTCTGCAGCTATTTACACTGCACACTACAGCTTTTAAACAAGGTGGCCGGAGTGCCTGCAATGATTGAACCCTAACTTTCTTTCCCCCGGGCTGCTCCTTGCCCTGCTGTGCTGCCCACTAGCAGTTGGCTTTTTCCCCCATCCATCAGAACAGGTTGATACGAGGTGGTTTGGATTTGGTGATTCTTGTCTCACTGAGGCTTTTCAGTCTTGCAAGGCGCTATGTTTTGTTCCAGCGCTCTCTCCGAGGCATGACGAGGGAAACTGTTTCCTGTTTGTGTGTCTGTGATGGACGTAACAGCCACTTTTACTGCACGTGAGGCATTGGGGGTTTTTGTTCCTTCTTTCTCCAACACTTTCTGAGTAATGTTTACCGCATTTGGTCTCAACCCACAGTCCTTTTCTCGGAAAACTTAAGAGAGTCACCCCGGCTATATTTCCATGAGTGGGTGTGTGTGTGTTTATACACACACATATGTGTGTTAAAAATATCCTGCTTAATTCAGGTACTATTAGAATATTCCATTATCTGGCATTAATCTAGTTGAGCCAAGCAGCAGTTTAAGCGGTGTAAAATGTATCTAATCCATCTCTTTGTATTCTGACTGGAAGGAATTGATCACTTTCATCCAGCTCCGGCTGGCAGGCTCTGGTGGTCTAAGGGGAACCAACCTAAGGAGCTCCCTCAAGAGGGACGTGATGGGAGGGTGCTGCTCCCAGCCTGGTCCCTCTGTGGAGAGGGGCTTTGGGCTGGGTGCCCCTTCAGCTGCAGGGCTCCTGCTGCCTGCAATTGGGGCAGATGCTGGCCCACAGTGCCCAGCCCCGAGACAGAGAGAACACTGGCTATCGATTACTGCTCCTGCAGACAAATTTGCATATAAAAGCCGAACGTGAGAGATAACTAACAGATAAGCCTGCCATTTTCCAGGTGCTGGAAAACCTGACTGCCTTCTTTATACAAACACAACTTTAAGTACTATTCACCTCGGGGTGTGGATGAGTTTATCTTGGTTGGGAATCCAAGGAAATGACTTTTAACCCCTAGCATTGTACTAGGTTGCCCAGTGCATCTATATAAACACGATGCACACTTATAGTGTAATGATCCCTAGGGTTTATTAAATACCATAACAAGGGTTTTCGGAAGGCAGCCAGGCAGCCTGTTTCTCCAAGCTATATTATTAAGAAAGGCCAAACTCTTACAACAAAACGTTTTAAAGGTGTGTTGTTTTTATTTTGTTGGTTTTGGGTTTTTGGGTTTTTTAAACTAGCCTTGAATTATTTAGCGTGTTCTCTAAGGGATTATTGTTCCATGTCCCTTTTCAGCATTTGAGATCTGAAGAGACCGGTGAAAATAGTCTCTGCAGGCAACAGCCAGTTAACCCTTCTGTGTTTCCATTGGTGACCTGCAGCTCTGGAGTGCTTCCTCCCTTCTCAAGCACCAAAACATTGCAGGCAGTAGCAGATTTCAAGTACAGGTCTGAGCTGAAAAATGATTATGTACAAATACACATGACAAGGTCCTGCAAAATTTAAGAAGATGAAATCAACAGCAGGCCAGGCCAAGTTAATTGAAGCCCATAGAGATTAACTCTAGAAAGCAGTACACCTGAATAAAAAAGAATTACTAGTTTTATGAAGCTTCAAAATACTATATATAACTTATGGTGTGTTAGCAAAGCTAGAGTTGAACCAGAATACAGTAAAAAAAAAAAATCGCTTCTGGTTCTCTATAAAGAAAAGATTCTACATTTTATTACATGGCTTGTCTGTGTTGGTGCTGCAGGGCTAGAAGAAATAAAAAGTAATAAAATCCGACTTTGTTTCTAATACCAGCAGATCCAAAGCTAAATATGCAAAGGCGCAGTTCTGTTTTGTAAGATTGTACCATTTTTCTACAGCCTTTTCTCAGAGAAGGTAACACACGCAGAATGAGGTACAGAACTTTTACTGAAAAAAGTTCCCTTTTCTGAATATTTGGGGAGATTCTTATATTGCTAAGCAGAAGTGGGAAAAAGCTAATTAGTCATCTACGCCTTCCCCAGGCCATGAACATGCTGTACCCAGCATCGTGTCTCCTGGTGTTCTACACGGGATGTGGCATGTCCCAGGGGAGTGGTGGGGACTAGGAACCCACATGCCTGCCCTGTCCTCCCACAGGTTGTCAGCTGCCATGGCCATGCCGCCTGTCTCAGGCACTGCATGCCAGGGAAAACTATGTGGGTGCCTCCAGCCCCAGGGGGTTGGCAGGCACTGCTGTGGGACAGGGATCCTGACTGGTGGACTGGCACTCTTTGTGTTAGATCAGGAAATAAAGCTCCTGGGCTTCACATTCACACCACCTGCAGAGGTTTTTCTGGCTTCTGGGAGGTGCTCTCTACAGGAGAGGGTACAGGATTTGCTAAGCTCTGGGGCACAGAGCAGTGCTACAGGCCGACTCAGCAGCTGTGGCAGAGCAAGGCATTCCCCATGGCCAGGCTCCCCCCTTTTCTGCCTGCCTGGCGTGGCCATGGAGCCCCATCCCAGCCGCCCTACTGGAGCACGTGAGGAGATGCCTGTTCAGTTTGGATAAACCACCAAGCTGCAAAGATTTTTAAAAACTTACCCAGTTTGGCTAAGCCTTTGTGGATTAGCAAAATGGGCTGGAGAATTACCAGAAGTTGCTGCCCGTCATCGTGTCTGGTGCTTCCTGCTGGGGTCAGCAGCACCAGCCACCCTGCCCTGCTCACAGGAATTTCAGCAGTTTCACTTCCACAGCCAGCCCAGGGCAAAATACCAGTAAGCAGCAACAAAAAGTAAGTTTAAAAAAAGAAAAAAAAAAAAAGAGACACAAGTGTTTCATAATTCAGAAAAGATTTACCAGCAGAGGCTACAGGTGACAGAAAATGGACAGGCTCTGACGGCGATTTGGTGTGAAAGGAACCTGTAGCCTGATGTTCCTGGGTATGGCTGGTAAAGGTGGAGATCCGGCACATGCTAAGGTTTGGAGGGGACAGGAGGATGGCTCATGTTTCCTTACAAACCCCTGGTGGGTCCAGCCCCACTCTCTGTGGCAGATTTGCAGAGCTGTCTGACCTCCCTTGCTGAGCCACAGCCATGCCTTGCACACTTCTGGGGGTCACAGCTTTGAGCCTGCTGCTGCCACCCTCCCACAAGCCCCATGGAGCTTGGGGACAGCAGTGTGGCACAGTGGACAGCAGTGTGGCACACCAGCTGGTGCCTGAGGGGTGGGTATAGCCTGGGGCATGTACACCCGCACAGCCACACGTGGATCTGCCTCTCAAGAGTGACCAACATCTGATGCGTGAGTCCCAGCAGGGTGAGGAAGCTGGGTGTGATGCAGGGACAGCCATGGTTTGACTTCACTCTCATCTGTGTATTTCTGCATCAGGCTTGACTGCTCTCAGCCTTTTCCCATCCATACAAGCCCTGTACATACACAAAGTCTTATTAAGAAAGGATTGGTCTGAATGTTGACACATGTTTTGGGGGAGGGAAACCTTCATTTAACTGAACTCCTTCATCCACCTCTAGTGCCTCCTCTGCCCGAAAGAAAAGGCTGTTCTCATTCACTTTCACTGCAGTTAATTAGTAAGTCCGAGCTGGCCCGTCCTCTGGAGCTGGTAGTTCCTTTAATCTCTCTGTTGCTAGGGCATGCTGACATGCACCACTGGTACCAGTTCCAGCGTGATGTGGGGGATTGTGGAAAGAAAGGGGAAAGGGCTGATCAAACAGAGTCTGATTTAAACAACAACAACAAAAAGAATAGAAAAAAAAAGAAAAGAGGCTCTTTTTGATGAGGCTGAGAAGTTTACAATGAGGGAAAGCACACGGTGAATGATAAGGCCTAAAGGAGCTCATTAAATTGAGGCAAGCTGAGCAGAGTTATCTTATTTCACTCTCTTTCTCCTGACACCCCCATTATGGAGAATTCTTTTATTAAAGCAGGGGCGGGAAGGATCATTTCCTTGCGAAATGTTTGAGAGAAATAAATGTATAATTGTTTTCCTAGGAGTTTTTTTTAATCAACCCTTTAAACAAACAGGAGCCTCAGCAAAGGGTGCTGCTTGAGAGAAGTGTAGGCTCCAAGTGAAAGAGGTCCCATAGCCCATTACTGTTTCTTCCTCTCAGCTCAACCAGCCTTCTGAGAAACAGCAAGATAGAAGTTAAGTAGGACACATGGACCTCAGGGAAATCAGTCGTCAAGTATGAATGCAAATGTGAAATGTTTGCCTTGGAAGTAGTTTTGCTTACTTCATTCGATCTGCACCAGCCTTTACAAAACCAGAGTGAGCATGTGATTTGAGAAGATTCATGTATGGGAATAAAGTTCTGCCTGGCTAAACCTCACACAGTTATTTCCTTGGGATCTCTGGAAAGTGCCTTTCCTCTGACTGTGGCCAGTGCTGGCTGCCTCAGGAGCAAAGAATCCCACCACAGCATGTCTCAGTGAGTGCAGATATATTGAAGAGCTAGAGAATGAAGGAGACTGTAAGCTCATAGGAAAGCTTCCTAGGTCTGTGCTCAGCAGAGGAAACCGGGGTAGGGCTTAATCCCTTGCTGGCAACACAGTGGGACAGTGCATTCTTTCCTTCAATCTGAAAAGTAACCGGATTTTTTACCAGAGCTCCATTTTGAGAGTCCACATAAATGATGGACCACAAAACAGAAGTGAGCACCTGCCCCATGCAGCCTCTTACTCACAGAGTCATGAGATAAGCACTCACTTTCTTGTGGGGACAGAAAGGGGTGGTGTGACTGCAGCCGTGCCAGACAGAACAGCTCTGGGCACTGGGGTGGGGCAGCAGTGGCGAATGGCATGTTGCCTCTGCAAAACTCCACCAGACCTAGCATAATTTTTTTTAAGGATTTTTGATGGTTTCACTTGATCCTTTCTTTCATGGGCCCTAAAGGAAGCTTTGGAAAGCCACCTCATAGTTCTTATTAAAAAGCAATCCAATATCGTAAATAAATATTTTAGCCTCCCTCGCCTGGAGGTCTTTCTCCCTACCTAAATACTTCCCTCTGGCCAAGAATTCCACTCTTGCTATGCAGGTGATGACATGGACTGCTCACTTGTGCTGCAAGGGATAAAGTTAGCTATTTCCAAAGATAAGAGCAGCCTTTAAATGTGCAAATATGTTTTTATTAATCTCTCCTCCTACTCTGAGTAGTTTCCCCTCCCCTCCAGCCATAGGAGTGCACAGGGACCCTTGCTGCATTGGAGAGTGCTGGATTTTACACATGGCAGCTCAGCCTTAGTACACCTTTACTGGTTTGATTTTCTTCAGGTATCAGGCCATTCTTCTGCAGGCTGTTTTAAGACAACCCTTTTTTTTCTGCTGAGGGATTTCTTCTTAAGAGGGATCAGGTGTTTGGCATCTAGCACATCCCCCACTCTCATTTCCCCATCCTCCAGTCTTTCCATCTCAAATTTTATCAGCAGGACCGTACTCGAAAGTACGATGAGACATGGTGGGGTGAGATGTCATCCCTTTGTTATGCCTTACTTTGCCAGGCTGACCCATGTTAGCAAACAGGCTGGATTTACTAATATAATCTGAATCAGTAATTGCATTCCTCACATAAACACAGGTTTAGCTAATGGGACATACTGGCAAGGAGAAACTTTTTAAGGACATTTCATTAACCTTGGTGTCATATACTCATGTGTGTATGGGCACACAAATGGTAGCATTGCTGCTCCTTCATTCACCCCACACATCTCCACTCATTTGGGGGTCTCATGCAGAGCAGGCGAATGCAAGTTCAGTGAGGCTTTGTTTGCTTAATGGATTTGTAAAGCAGAGATGGAAAGATAGGCCATTGTAGTCTTCTGTCAGTCTCACCCATTACCCTATAGCACTGTCTGGTTTAATTCACTTTATACTAATTTTGTACCTGGTGTTAACAGTGGTGACATGTGCAGGAAGTGGAAAACTTCTCTGTTGTTTGGGTTATTTAATGCCTACCTTTTTCAGCTTGAGATCACCCTTCTCTCCCGTCTTTCCGAGCATGGTGTTTTTTTCCTTGTTTCTTGACAAGTAGTCTCCAACAAGTCTTTATAAAATGGAATCATTGCTGTCATGCTCCCTTGCATTTTATATGTGATACATTAAGTGCCTCTGTGTATCAGGGTCTTTACACAAGAGTCACACATGATTTATGCATATTGACATGGGGAAGAACTAAAACAAGTCAAAACAAGATCCAGTGGCTGAAAGCACAACAAATTCACACCAGAAAGCACATTAAGGGCGGCTGAACAGGGGATATTGTGCTAATGGTGCAGTTTGCCCAGGCTGAGAAGGAGAGGGAATTTTTCTGTCATGGAAAATTGTCATGATAAGATTGGATAAGAACTGTTAGAAGAGGGCAACACAGCCCTTATGGTTTGCTACTTCTAGCGTTAACCTGTAACAAACTATAAATATTGTGTTTCTGTATACTACAGTTTATCAGCAGGGTGTTCTGTTACTTGATTTATGATCTAGGTTGCTTTGGTTTAACAGCAGTTGGTAGTAGTGAACATGTCCTGTGGTAGGGTCTGGGTGGTGCCTGGAGTCTGAGGCATAACTAAAACCCATGCAAGGCTGTCTTCTCTCTAGCAACTGGCTGACACTGCAAAACACACAGGAACCCTAAAAACAAAAGCAGCATAATGGGAAGGAAGGCGACTCACAGCTAGGCAAGGGGCCAGCTTTCTCTGCTTTTTCCTCTGAGTCTCCACTTGTGGAAGTCCCTGTTTGCATGGTCTTATTATCAACTGATGTTTTAGCTGTTCATTTGGGGTGAATCAGAACCAAAGGCAACCGAAGCACTATCTGAAATTCTCTTCCTCTTGGGCAACAGAAAGACCAGCTGAACTCCTTCCCCTTTTGGCTGCTCATGCTGCTCTTTTGACAGACCACCATTATAGCAGTGCAACACTGCTCTATTTACAGTGTTGGTGGTACTGCTTCGGCTTCCTTCAGCAGGGAGCTTTTGAGTATCTTTACTGGTGAGAAGAATATGTGACAATAGAAGCTTCTGTGCAGGCATGACTTTAGTGGGATTACATTACTAGTGAATTTTAAGTTTTTCATACTTATGAAAATAAAAGCGTATTCCCTACTGCATCAGCCTAGTCTATCTGCCTTCAAGCTTGGCAGGCCAGCTGAGGGAAGCCCGCAAAAAAAAAAAGAGAATGAGAAAAGATGATTTTCTAATGAGCAGCTGAGATGAACCTGAAGAATACTTCTGGCTGTAAACACTTCCAGCATTCGGGACTATGTAAAATTCTGATCTGGGTTAGAAAACACTGTTATTTACACTCATCACTTATGGTAAGGGCAGGAGGTTAATCAAAATTTGAACAGCAGAGACTGAATGATCCCAGGTAGAGCTCAACAGTTGATAAGAGATGGAAGCAAAGATCAGGCTTCTGGTCTTTCCTAGACCAAGAAAACCAGTAGTGATTCCATTAAAACTGCTTGCTCAGTAACTAAAGGCATGTAATTTTGGACACTGGGCAAGGGAGAAGCTCTAGTTATGTAAAAAGCACCTTGGAGAGAACAGTAACAAGCATCAGCTATCCAAAAACTGGAGGGTTCATAGGAGATATAACAGCAGATCCACTTTGAGAAATCATCAGCTCTGCTTTGATCTCAGCCTCAGGGAAATGAGCGTGCAGAAGCTGGGCTAGATATATGACAACAAAATCACAAAAGTCACACAGCAAAATGGAAGCCAATCAGCAAGATACTTTAAATGGCAATTACTTTTCCCATCACTACTTCAGCAGCAAGAGGAAGATGTAGGTGACCAAAAACATGCTGCCCATTGGGAAAGAAAGGCTCCAGACAGTTCATGGCTAGAGTGACAGGGTTCTTCGTACCTTTTTTACATTTGTTGTCACTTCAGACAATTGCAATCAATTTCAATGACAGAGGGGAGGTGAGGTCACAAAACTAGAACAAAGACTAGATCAGAAGATCCTTCAGATAGTGTTGAAGTCAGTGGGGCCAGATGAATTTCATCCTGGGTTAATTGCTACAGCCAGTTATTTAACCACAAAAGCTCTAGGCGTAACCTTGCCCAGCTCCTGGGATGTTTTATGGAGCCCAGAGATCACACTTGGAAGCCTGGAAATGTGCAGACGTAGTTCCGTTCTTTAAAAGGAAAAAAAGGAGGAGCCAGGGATTACAGATTGTTCAGTTTGATTTCAATTCCCGGAAAAATACTGGAACAAACAATCAAACTTTGGTAAGCACCTAAAACAAAACAAAGAGATGAATAATGGCCAGCTTAGATTTGTCAAAAACAAATTGTGTAAAACAGGTCAAATTTCCTTTCATGACAGAATAAAAAACCCTCACTGATAAGGGACAAGCAATAGTACTCCTGTGTTTTGATGGTGGTGAGGCTTTTGTCACAGTGTAACATGATGCTCCAAAGCAAATTTAATTAAGGGAATCTGTGGTAGATGGAGCTGGTCTGGGATGATGGAGTGCTGATTGGAAAACTGCACAAAGAGAACAGTTATTAGCTATACTTTAAAAAGGGAAAGATGGATCAAGAAGAGCTGGTGGGAATGTATACTGGGCCAGTCTGATTTCAGGGGATTATGAACAGCTTGGACTATGGAATAGAAAATACTACATTCTTGGCTACCACCGATCTGGAAGGGTACTATGGGTAATCTGAAATATAAAGCTAACATTAAAAAATATTTGGATAAATGGCCTTAAAAGTAGAATTCATTTCGGTAAGGGGAGTTCTCAGTTTCTATTCTTGGGCATCACCAGGAATGATTAATTCTATTTATATAGGCTAGTGAATTTTTGTGTAAGTAGCAACACTGCATAAAAAGATCTGAGAGATGTTCCAGGTCACAATCCAAATACGAGTTAATTGCTAGTGCAAAAAGGACAAGTGCTTTACTAGGATGTGTGCTTAGAGATGTACTCTACAAATAATCATTCTGCTCCGTTCTCTGTGAAGCTGCAGTTGGAGTGTCATGTCCAGCTTTGGGTGCTGTGCTCAAGACAAGGTCCAGAGGACAACTGGGGGATAATCAGAGGTCTTGAAAAACAGAGCTAAGAGGGAAGAACGAACAAATTGAATTTCTTAAGTCTAGAGAAGACTGGGGCAAGATAGGGTTACTGCTGTCAAATATGTGAAAGGCGTCTGGGAAGAAAAGGGGAATAAATTGTTCTCCATATAAATGATGGATAGGACAAGTAATGAGCTTAAACTACAGAAAAGGAGATTGGGGTTGGATGTTAGAGAACAGCAAACAGTAAGGATAATTACACACAGAAGTATCTGAGGAGGGTGTGGAATTGCCATCGTGCTTTTAGGAAGCAGTTAGACAAGCATTTGCCATGTGTGACGTAAGTATAATGATCCTGCCTTGGGACATGAGTCTGGACTAAGTGATCTTCTGATATTTCTCCCAGCCATATAAATCTCTGATTCTCTCCTGGCTGCTGGAGGAAGCAGGGCTGATGTTGTGGAGCATTGCAAGTGCTCCATGTTTGTGGTTTGCAGTGCTCTCATTTGTGAGTGAGAACCAAGAGCAGGAACTATGTGTGCTGCTTTCTGGTTCAGAGAAAAAAGGCTGCAGCGACAGGTGAACTCACCAAAGACTCAGATGTCCTTGGATTGTGAGAATAGTACTGTATGTTTGATCTCTCATGTAAATGTCTCCGGTTCCCACACGGTGATGATATGTGAGAGTAACCTTGACTGATCAGTACAAAACAGTGTGTTAAGCTGAAACTTGGTCACTCTGACTGTTCCTAGGATTGCAGGCTATTGCAGCCTCCTGTAGAGCCAACCAGAGCAGCCTGGCCTTTATACGATTCAAGACTCTTGCTTCCATTTTGGTTGGAACCAGAGGCCAGTTCAGCCTGCAGCCCTGGCAGCAGTGACACAGGCTGGCACTTGGAGCCCTAAAGCTGCCACAGTGTCAGATGCTGGGGAACAGAAATGGGAGAAACTGGTTTTTTTATCTGGAGTTCCTGCGGGCCATTAGGGACAGAGCTTGCTAAAGATTATATTGTGCAAGCACTTACAGAAGTTTGTGTTTCTCTAGGAACTCAATGGAAGATAAATGGGAAAGGATACAAGCAGGAAGGACAGAAATATTCTTTTTTTCAGTTTCCAAAGAGAGCTTTTACAAACACTAGTATATAAATAGCAAAAAAAAAAGAAGGCGGCTTATTTTAAAGAAGTGGCTAACTCAAAGTCCCTTGAAAAAAATAGCAGAGAGCAAACACTGAAGTCCTTTAACTCTGTGTCATAATTTATAGCAGGTTTCCAATTGTGAAATCTCTCAGCGATGTGGGACAGATGTTATGGTGAGGAAAATAAAACAAACAGACAACGGGATGGGAAATGCAGAGAAGATGAAATGACACAGTGTTGTTATCCTTATGGGAAATCTCTATATGGCTTTCCAAAATACGGTGCTGGTGAAGTTAGGAAATAGATGAGCTATATAAACAGAGCCACTAGAGGTCTGTAACTGTTCCCATGCAGTTTCCACAGAAACTGTCAGTCTCAAGGGCAGCTTTGGGAGGGGACTATTCTGCCCACCATCTTCTAAATGATCCTTTTAATAATCTGTCCAGACCTATTTGTGTAAGAAATGGACAAAAATGGAGGTTTTCCAGTGCTCTTTCTGGTTCCTATGGCAGTAGATCAAAGGCAGTAACAATACAGATTTAATTAATTCAGGAGAAGGAATTCCCACTTGCAGCGGTCTTAACCCAGCAGTGGAGGAAAGCTGTCAATCATAAGGGCAAAGGTGCTGAAACTGGCATGGATTTGTAGTTTGGTTTGGTTTTTTTCTTTTCCTTCACACTAAGCAGTTCAGGAGGAGAGTGAAACAGTAAATGTCACCTGAGCTTCAGAAAAAGTAGGGGTTCACATATAATCAGTTTATATGTAACATATATATATATAAAAACATATAGCAATTTATAACTGTGTGTGAACCATCCAGCTATAGGACATCTGGACAACAACTGAGCCTGTAGTCTTGTCAAAAGAAACCTCTCTGAGGGAATTGTATTTCCCTGTCGAGTTCAAGTTTGGAGAACATCCTTATCAGCCTTACTCCAAATGCCCATCCTCACATCAAAGACCAGCAGCACCCTTACAGGCAGCAAAACCTGACAAATGAAAAGCTGGGGAGGAACTCATCCCCACCTTCCAACTTGGTGTAAATCACAGGAGCAGAAGGGATTAAATTATTAGGAAGAACCAAGAATTACTGATTTAGCCAAAGAGGAGTGCAGGCAAAAATCCTTGCACAGAGCTAACATCAAAGAAATGAAGAAAGGCCTTTTGGGAGACTGAGCAGGGAGCTGGCCACCAGGGCATTTGGGCTTTCAATAATGGTTTAAAGACCAGAAGGAAAGAAGAGAGGGGAAGTTTGTTGATTTTACTTGAGCTAGAAATTACCATGATAGTAATCTGATGCAGATCTACAATGGGAGATCTTAAGGAGGCCAGCAGAGAATGGAAAAGTAGAAAGAATGACTACTTTCCTATCAAAAATATATTGTCTGAGTGGGAATACTATAGAAGAAAGCACCACACAGGAAGGAAAATATTGTAGAATTCTGCTGATATTAAATGAATTAATTTCTTTGAATAATATCTTCAAAAAGATACTTTTTCTCAAACAAATGTTCTAAAATAAAGTTTCACTCATACCTGTGACAAAGGTCCCATTGCCTTCTCCCTTAAACAACTGCAGAATATCAAAGGTGAATTCAGTTTAAGAATCTGTTATCCCTTTGCCCTGTATGCCCTCAGTTTCCTTTCCATATGCAGCTCACCTAACCTGGCCTGAGTCTTTTCTCAACATGAGGGAAGTGACCCACATGCTCCTTTGTGTGATTTCTGAAGCACTGAGCAACAGACAGCACTGAGAGCCAGAGCCCTGCAGCAGCTGATTTTATAGAAAACATGCTGAACCCTGTGGACAGTGTGTAATTTGGTGCAAGGTGCCAAATACTTTGAGGGTTGAATCTGCCTACCTAAAATTGCAATGAGAACATTTTTGCCTTGGGCAAAACAGGGATAGGGGCTCATACCCAGCTAGGGCAATCTCGTGATTTGTCTACCACTCTGTCAAACAGGCATTAATTAGAAAAATCAGATAAATAAGGACTCACATAGATCCAATGGCTTGGTCTGCTGAAGATATCTTAATACTATTCACGGAAGTCCCCTGCACAAAATGATTTAGAAATTGTTTCCTACCTGCAGCCTGTTTCATCTTTGAACTCCAGCTGACATCATCCCAATGGGACAAAGCTTTAAGGCTCAGACATACAAGAAAGGATCTTTACATTACAACATCTTACAGCCAATCTTGTGGGTTTATCTGGAATCACGCATGTGATTCCCAGCACCACACATGGTAAACATTCTTACTACACAGGGATGTCTGTGTGTCCATTCATTCAGACATCTGTGCCCACACTGGGGCTCTCACCAACCCGTGTGTGTGTGTGTGTGTGGTTTCTCATCACATGTGTTTTCACTGAAAGAGTAAAGTGAGAAAGAATGGGCCTTTTCATTTCTAGGAAGGCCCTGAACCATCATGTTGTATATGGATCTGGAAAAAGGAAGTGTTCCCATTTGGAGGAGAATTTAGGCACTCTGAAAAGAACAACCTCTTCATGCTGGCACAATTTAATTTATCTGTTTACTGGATCTTGCCCCAGGAAACCACTTGCAGCATGGCCAAGGCTAGGCTACATAAGGCCTAATTGCACTCTATTATGAAACTCAGTAGAAAACTCCTTCACACCTTTAGACTTCTTTTTTTTCCCAGGTTTATCAGGTATCATACGTCCTTACATCACCTTGGGAGTTACATTTTCCAAGGTCTTTTGCAGAGTTCAGTCCCTTTAGTAAAACACTACAAGAGCTTTCTCATGCCCTGCTGGGTTAGACCCCACAAATGGTCAGTCTGGTCTTCCATTAAGCACTCACTGGGGCTGCAGGGGTTGGCAGAAGACTTGTCAAAGATCATTCTAGAGTCACTGGGTCACACAGAGCCAGTGTGTATGAGAGGACAGCAGGAAAGCTGCCATCAGGTAGGACCCATATGCTGTAACAAAGGGAAATGGGGCAAGTCTCAGCCTCAAGGCATTTCCAGAAGGAGGTGAGGTGATGCCTGCTGGTGATCTTGCTTTTGATATAGGAGATCTTAAAATTAGTTATTTTAAAAGTGTCATTTTTGATATTTTATAGCCAGCAGGTTCTTTTGGCGCAGAGGAGCGTCACCATTGCACTTTAGATGTTATTGAAATTTGCCACTACAGTTCTAGGGAGAGTCCTTGGGCTATTTGCTTCATAGCTGGAGCCTGGAGCCAAAATACTTACTGTAACCTGAGATTTAAAGGTTTTGCATCTTATTAAGAAAGCAAGCTGCAGCCTGCCCTCTTCCCCCATCCTTTCTAAAGGGTGGCTAAAGTACTGCAAATATGACACAAATATGACTTTTCAGCTGACTTCACAAAAACATATCTACAGTAATGTCATTTTTGTTAGTTACACACGTGAAAAGAATGTGTGAAGCCCATGAAAGTATGTAAAGACTCATGCTAGTTCTGTGTTTACTGATAGTGAGATATGAGGCTGCCATATCACACTGAGGTGAGCAAAGTTCTGTCTCTCTGAGCCAGCCTTTAAGAAGAAGGCTGAAAAGCATTTTCCTCCTCTGTGCCATTTGTGTTGTCAGGAATGTGCTAAAACCAAATCTCTGTATACTGGTAGTGACGACTGGAGTAGGCCCAGTCTCCACGTGAGTGAGATGAAGCATTCTGCTTTTTGTGGTCCCTGATAATGTGGAAGTCTGCTATGGATGGCTTGGATTTTTGTCAAGAACAAGACTGGGAAGAGCCAGCTGATACCTACACTGTGAACTTCCATATACATTAAAACATCAGGAATTCTTTTGATTTACCTTAAGTCTGAATTTTCTGGGGAGGAAAAGAATAAAAGGTCCTGATATGATTTTATTTTTAATGCATAAGTGCAGTGTTCCAAGAAGCATTTCCCCCCGTAAGATAGCGATTAAGTCTCAGCTTAGAATATCTTTTCTTGAAATCAGTGCTTTTCCTCTGCCCTTACCATCCTCCTTTGCAACCCCAGAAAATGAAGGCTGGTACATTCCTGAAGGCTGCTCCAAAATAAGCATCCAGCAATTGCCAACTTCTGCCTCAGATGCATTAATGAAACCCTTTAAACCACCAGTGCAATGCAGTAGATGCCTATGAGAATGATATTCAACCACGGTCTGTGCTCCAGATACTGAGTTGGTTGTGAAGCAGGAAAGTTTCCAAAGCTGGGATAGCATTCCTGTTGCCACTTTCCATGCCAGCTGTCTCAAGGAGTTGTTACAAGAGGTGCTAATCAGGTGCTTGAGAACAGCATTGGATTCCTCCTTCCCCTTGCCATGCTCTGGCCATCACTCCCAATGAGGAAAATGCTATTAGAGTATTAGGTCATCTCGGTGCTTCCTGTTTTCTTGACAGACTCTCCTGTAGCTTGCTCTGCTGATTCCCAGGTCCCAGTGCACTGGGGTTATGGCTGTGTACAAAACAAAGGTGGAGAAATGAGTGGCTGGATCACAAAAGTGTATGACTGGACATTTTGTTTTGCAAGGCTGATGAGACAATATGAATCATACTGTTCCTCCCACACAGAAATCCCCTTCTGCTATAGTTATGCCTTGCATACCTAATAGCTTAGTAACTGGCATAAAGAAACTTCTCTGCAAAGCTGGGGAAAACCGTATTTACCAAGTGGCCAAATGCCACCCTCCTCAGCTTTGGTCTAATACTGACATCTCAGATACTGACACTGTGATAATCATTATGAGAAGTACCAGTGGAAAATTATTGGATGCAAGAAGTGCAATTACCTCTCCCTTAGACACCCAAGAACAACTGGAATGTCCTTTAATATTTTGATTACTCCACATGCTTACATGTTAACCTTGCTGGGAGAATGGCAGCAGCAAAACAAAAGCAGAAGCGCTTGTGGGATTATTCAAGCCCCCCTGCTGCTCCTTATGGGCTTGTGTGATCAGAGGTGCTCAGCACAGCTCCACTGTGGCTCATGCCTGACATTCACATCTATCTTTGCAGGTGAATGAAGGCTTTCTGAAGCAGCCCAGGCACTGGGAGGCTCAGAGTCCTCATGCCCCCAGAGTGGGTTTCAAGGCACACAAAACGAGCACCATTTTGTTTATTGCCTGGTGGAGGCTTTCTGGACTCCACGTGCCATTGGTCATATGTGAAGCCCTGGCACGGATTAGCACTTTGGGCAAATGCCTGGCAGGGAATGGGACAGTGAGAGCTGAGGAGAAGTCAGTGGTAGCTGATGGGTTGGCAACCAGGAGCTGCCAGCCACTTTGTCCATGACTCACACGCATATGTTACAGTATGCAGCAGAAGTTTCAGGTGCTGGTCAGCAGTGCAATATGGGATAAAGAAGGAAATTTTGGCAGCATATGGGAGAGATTCAGGCTGTGAGGAGGTGGGAAGACCTGTCTCAAGAAGATTTCTTGTATGCAAGCTACTATAATGGGAAACTGCCACCCTTTCTCTTGTGTGTCTGGGAATACGGGGGCTGTGAGTCTCGTAGTTCAAGTTTACAACACTGAATCAATGCATTTTCATAGGGCAAGTCTAGCCCAGCAACTTCCAGGATGGTTCAACTGGGCCCAAAGCACTCATGAAGAACAGGAGGAGTATTTCCAACAGCTCCTTGAAGGCAGGTAAAGCAGTGAGGTTGGTGTGGCCAGAGCCTCAGGTACTGAATATTCTGGGGCTGCATGGGGACTGCTGGAAAGGCTTGCTGGTGGGGATGCTGGACACATCTGTCCGGACTCTGTGAATTTTCTTTCCCTCATCCCCGGCACCGGCTCTGTTCTGCCATTGCCATCCTGGCCCACTGTCCCTGAACCGCAGGCCCTGCTGCCAGCCCACCCCCAACCCGCCCTGAGAGCACCCATCCAGCACCCACCTCCCTGGTGCCCACCACTCCCAGCAGCGCCCGCCAGCTGCATCGTTTATTTTGGAGGCCCACAGCAATTCCCTCCACCCTCATGCCCCTCCCTTTACAGTATCTCAGCCGCTTCCAGCTTGCGATAGCGCAGTGGCCGCCAGGTGACCCTGGATTGGTGTAAATATTTTGCTTTCACTGGAAGGAAATGTGACATACGTTTGGGGTGGAAGTTATCCAGAGGCTGTGGCCTCAGGAGCGGAACTGCTGGGAAGCCCCTGCCACAGTGCTCTCAAGGTACCAGCACTGCCAAACCCATTAGACACGGGGACTGTGCACCAGCAAGGGGCCAAACAGATTTGCTTCTCAGTGACACAGCAAGGGCAGTCGGGGGTCAGTGAGGAGTGACAGTGCCCATGCTGCCCAGGCAAAGCACAGTGAGGCACAGCATGGCCTGTCTGCCCTGGCACACCTCCCCATGGGCAGCTGAGCACTGGTATGAAGGAAGGTCATGGCAGAGAGAGATGAGTACAGGCGCTTTCCAAACATCCATATAAGTTTGGAGCAAAGATGCCAAAAAATAAAAATCACTACATGATGATTTGTGTTTCTTAAACCATGTGGCTATGTAAGCAGCCATGGGTAATGTGGCAGGTTCCTGTCTCCTGCTAATGGGCTTTCTCCTGCACTGAGGACAGTCCAGTTTAAGGCCTGAATGGGTTTTAAAAGCTGCCCCCAGCTGAGGGGTGTTTGCAGTTGGTGACACTTGTGATCATCTGCCTCAGTCTGACTGTCTGTAGATATGCTTAAAAAGGAATTGTAATACAATGCTTAAAGGCATATTGTACCAAGTAGCTAGTGTCACATTTTACATCTGATAAATATTAATTAATGGTATTTCAAAGTACAAAAGGTGCTGGGAACTCATGCATTGGCTGGAGAGAAATAGATCTCTCTATTTCTATATATCTATATAGATATATAAATATCTCTAAATCCATATTTAGCCATAATCTTGCTGAATTATGCATTTGACTTGGCATAGCTGGTTACCCTGGAGTGGTGTCTGCTTGTTTGGCATTCCTCCCTCTCATACTGAGGTGCTGACTTCCCACAGGACAGCCCAGCAGCCTCCCCAGGGAATCAAAGAGGCAGATTATTCAGAATGAGCAAGCTGCACCCAGTCAAGGGTTTGGTTTTGGTAAGTACCCAGAAATTAAGGCTCTAACTTGTTGAGGTTTTTGGCCTTGCCTAGGCCCTGTCCTTATCAACTGCTGTGAGCTTAATTACCAACCTTTGTTCCTCCAGACAGTCAAATTTGTTATGGAGAAAATGCATGTGTGTTCGATTCACTTGTGAAAGGCTTGGCAGTACATAATTTAAAATCAAATTACAGTCTGCCGTTAAAAAAACCCCAGAAAGCTCCATTTCACAGGACAGTGCTGCTCATGCACTAAAATAAAAGCTGAAACAACTGCATGGTAATGCTCAGCCAGTCCACAAAACCGTAGGGAGGTACATTGACTTTTTAGGAAGATCCCAAGTGAATATTAAACAAACCCCGACGTTCCTAGCACCACTGCCCGAGATCAGCACTTCACTGCCCACTACGTGCAGAGACATTCAAATAGCTCTTGTAGCAGCTGCTGACACCCTCATACTGAATCCTGCCTGGGAGACCTTAGAAATGGGTTGCGGAGGGGAAGTATCCTGTTCCTTAGAACACACAGCCAGTGTGCTTAGCTGAAAAGCAGTGGAGAAGGAAGGAAATGAAATAAAAATTTTCAGAATTGGAAATTTTCATTGTGTCATTTCATAATTAGAAATGGACACATACCTATACATACATGTATGCATGCATACAACTACATATACATGCAGGCCAAAGAAAGAAATAGGAAGCTGTTGCAACCAAAGCATGTGCCAGACAATCCTAAGCAGGACGTTCTGTTCACAGTAGAACATAATGTAGCTCATGGAAGCTCAAGGATGAAGCAATAAAAGTCGTGTACTAGCCAGTTCAAGGTTACACAAAAGCATTAAGCTCCCTCTTGTTTAGAAGACATCGAAATGTGATACATGAGCAAAAAAGAAGTAATGTCTTTAAATCTTAAAAAGAATAGCTGTTTTATTCTGTAGGGATCTATGGGATCCTCCACTCTGAGGAATATAAAAGACCTCCTTTTTCCCAACTGGAAGGAGGGGATTCATTTTAGGTGGAAGCAGTATGCATGTGATATTCCTCACGTGGTAAATTAAGTGTAAGCTGGCAAGCCCATGGGCTGCTCATCATCTCTATTTAACATTCAGAGTTGCTCTGTGGCACTGAGCACTGAGGCTGTGGGACATCACGGGGGCCACACCTTAGCGTGGGTCAGGCTGCTCTTACATCTCTATATTCAGACTTATAACTGAAAGTCATGCCCAAGCTCTTGCTTCAAGACTTAAGTTGGCCTCCTAGCTCTTTGAAATCATCACCAGCAGCAGGTTAGCCATCACCAGTGCCCTGCAAGGCACTTCCATGCTCACGTGAAGCAGGAGAGTTACGAAGAGAGATTTTTGGCTGCTGCAGCCTTGAGGTGTGCTGTGCTATGTAGTGCATGTGCTGTGAGCTGCTGCTTCTCCTGAGAGCAGCCAGAAGAAAGGGGTCCTGGCATTACAAGGCTGAGAGACAGTCCGTGCCAGGCCAGCAAGGTGCCAGTCCATGAATTCACTGCCACTATGGATATGAAATGCTGGGAAAGGGCAAAGGAGCTCCCAGCCATTACAGACAGGCTCGGTTCCCTGCCTGGACGATGACAGACCAGTCTCCCATCACAGACCCTGTTTAACAACAGATTAACTGAATTCTTTTGAGCTTTTCTTATGCTGAAAGAACCGTTGCCCAAAGCAGCTGAAAAGACAGCCCACGTATCCAGTACTAGCAGCTCTTTTTGATCCGCTTTTTCTTTGACATTGCCTGGGGTACCCTCCCCCCCACAGCCCTGCAATGTAAATTCACTTTTTAATGCAGTTGGCTTGGATTTGTGAGGAGTGTGAAGTGCTAGCCACCTAAAAGGCCAGTCAGAAGAGTTGCCATCTAAAAGACCAGCTGGCAAAGAAGTGATTTAACCTGACAAAAAAAGGTGTTGAGACTAGTTTGATTATTTTGGGTGTGGGGGGTGAGGAGAGGTGGTGGTGTTGGCACAAACAAAGAGCTCTGGACTAGGTAGAAACAGCTAATTCAGCCAAGCACCAAAGCTGGTGCCAACTCTAGATAAACTTTGGTGCTCCTCTTGCAGTTTTTATCCAGACTTGTCCCAGTCAGCACCAGGAACTGCCAACGGATGCATCTCATCAATAAAAACAGGCTAGAAGAGACTTATGATATGTTTCCTGTGTGTTTGCCTTGAACAAGGATGTATCTCACACCCAGAGCCCCACTTAGCTGTGCCAATTCCAAGAGCTGGCTTGGTATTCACACCATCCTAAATGGAAGATGGGGCAGCCATCGGCCTGAGCAGCAGGAGGAAACCTCTCCCTTGTTCATGAGTCTGGGGTTTTGACTCGTTATAGATGGTGCAGTGGGGTGTGTGGGGTATGTGGTGTCCTGCAAACTGCAGCTCTGGATGCAGCTTTCAGTGGTCACTGCCATCTCTGTGCAAATACTTGTGATGAAGCACATGGTTCACTTTCTAAGCACAAAGCTGTCCCATAGAGACATGTATATTTCAAGGAAAGGAGAAAAAGATACATGTGGCATGTGTTTCTGAGCTAGAAAACATGCGAAGTTATGCCCAACAAGAAAACACAGCTGAGAGGTAGCTGGGAGGGCTCTGTCCTTTCAATCTCTGTGTCTATCAACAGAAGAGGTGCTTGAAAATTGCACCCATCATTTTCTTTTGCAGAGTAATAAGCAAATAGGTTTTAGCCTGTTGCCCGCAGGGAGATGGCTTTGTAATGGAAGGAGCACTCTGAACTAAATCAATAAACAAGAGAATGGATGTGTTTGTTTTTCCATGTACTGGAGGTGAGGGCTCAACCACGCTGGGGTTTCTTTCACATCCTCTCCGCTTGACACAGGGCAGGGGACAAGCACAGACACATGCAGAGCTGCACATCTACATGGAGGGAGCACAGGAACAACAAAACTTTTGGTGTCTGCCTTCCCCTCACACATGTGCCCTGCCCTTCCTGTCAGTGGAGTGGGAGATGTGGGGCTCTTGCCATGCCTGGTGCTCTCCCTCAGGCTGTACTTTCCTGAATGTTTTAAGCCAGCACTTGCCACTGACATGGGAGCTGCCTGAGTGTCTCACTGCTCCTGGCTACTTGCTTCTTCCCCTCTGCTTTTGTGCAATCACACCAAACTGCTTTGGTGAGTGCAGCTGGGCCACAGCCAACTAAGGACTACAGAAAGGATGCTTTTTTTGTTAATCCAGCTGTTCCCCACTCCAGCTCACTCTCTTGCACTGGGAGTGAACCTCATGTGCCTCTTTCGACAGCGATGCTGACTTATTGGGAGAGACGTTCATGGCCCTCTGGCCTGGGGCAAGGGATGACCTGGGCAGGGAGGGCCCTGCTGGCCCCAGGGCATCCCTGCCTACCCGTGTGGGTGGCAGGAGGAGAGAGCAGCAAGTAAGCAGAATTAATCAACCAGAAGCTGCGATGCTGGTGGAAGTATCTAGTTCACATGCATACATACACTCATAGAAATGCACTTTACTACAGCCAACTTCATATGGGGCAGGTATTTTTGCTTGTTGTTTATGAATCCAGAACCACCAGTGTAGTCTTTGTCCATGCTACATATGCTTTGTTGGTATGTCTGAAGGATGTATGCCCATCACAGGCACAGCATTAAGTTGGGAAAAGAGAGTTACCTAGCCAGAGAGAGGCATTTTTAACTCCTTTCAGCTGCATTCCAAAGACAGACAATTATTTGGAAGTATCTTGTGTGCTTAACCAGTACACAGGAAGCATTTGCAAAGGCAAGGGCAGCAGTGAGTGTATGCTTTAATCCTGTCTCAGACAGAGCATTCCCCTTATTCAGCTATTCCCAGCATTTGAGCTGTTAGCTCAAAGGCAGGCCTACAGCTGGAATGCATAGCTTAAGATAGCCCTCTCCATGTCTAGGCCACTGGATGCCTACATGGGCTTATGTTTTTAATGCATATTCCCCGTTGTCCCTCTTTTCTCCTTGCAGAGGGAAAG
>NW_008239553.1:12582178-12606098 GCF_000691975.1 Corvus brachyrhynchos
GGTATTTCTGTGTGCTTCAGTGTGTCTTGTATGTGCTAGGCCAGGCAGTCCTGTGCCTGTACAAGTGCCTGAAGGCACATGCAGATACAGATGTGCCCATACAGACTCAGATGTGCCCAGACAGACCCACATCACTAGTCACGTTTACATCTGTCTATATACATGCCTATTCTGCCATGCAATCAACATATACATAAGTTTGTTGAAACAAGCCAATTTTTTTATCTTGTATGTGCTAGGCCAGGCAGTCCTGTGCCTGTACAAGTGCCTGAAGGCACATGCAGATACAGATGTGCCCATACAGACTCAGATGTGCCCAGACAGACCCACATCACTAGTCACGTTTACATCTGTCTATATACATGCCTATTCTGCCATGCAATCAACATATACATAAGTTTGTTGAAACAAGCCAATTTTTTTATCTCTCCTGAATTGCCAAGTGCTGGAAGCAGCAGGCTAGCTATTGTGGTTACCCTGATTCCCAGGTTTCTCCTGCAGTTGGCAAGCAAGCAGCACTGCAGGTTTCCTAACAACTGGGATGAAGTTTTGTGTAAATCACCTTCTAGGCGTTAGACTTTTCCCAGCAAAAGAGGGGGGTGGGTGTTTGGAGGAGGGAGAATTGCTCTCTTTGATGTGGGGATTAGTTCACATGTCAGCATTATCCCCTTTTTTTTAATATGCTGTGATTTATAGAAGGGCGGCTATGAGAGATAGCCAAGGGGACACCCCACGTGGGACTGACAGACACCACCTCCCAGAAAATACCTACAACTAAAGCAGCTGGCATCAACAGAAAGACTCCAACTGCAAAAAAAATGAAAGCATTGTAAAAAAGCCCTCTTTTGCCTAACAAATGCTTTTTAAAAATTAGGATGTGCTTTACTGCTTATTGAGCAGAAACTGGTTTTCCCAGCAGCAGAGGGGGAGTCTTTCTGTACATCCATAATAAAGAAATAATAAATGCGCTTTTTTCCTTGAAAAAAACCCTTTGTTTTGTATTTTCCCCTTAGAGCACACATCACTAGTGAGAATGAGTGTGGTTTCAAAAACGATTATGCTCGCTTTAAACATATTTAGCAATGTGACTGCTCCAGTCAGAGTTTCCACATTCTCCTGCATGAATATTTTATCGGTGTTTTAGAAAAACTTCACTTTTTGGTCAAAAGTTATGTGGTTGTTCTGCAATCCAATCTTATGTCTATTAGTGTTGAAGGAAACTTCCTGATGTTTTTCATGGGAACTGGATAAGGCTCTGACTTATTAGGCTAGAAGCCATATTCAGAGTAGCTTGGCTTAGCATATCGGAATTATTTAGGCTTACTGCTTTGTGGAGTGTATGGCTGAGGGGCTGGCAAAGGAGACAGTGATCGACATAGTAAGAGATTTAACTAACTTTTATAGTCCGTATCAGTATTTTTTCAAATTTCTCTCTGCTTTGGCCCTTTTCGGTTCCTAGTCTTTTTATTTTTCCAATTCTCTTTGAATGAAACTTTGAGATATTCTAGTAGAGCAAACTTTTTATTTGTAATTAAAAAACACAGTTTACTTTCCAGACAGATCAGCTCTTTGAGCTGATTCCCTGTGTGGCTGCTCTTGTGTTGAAGGCAGTGGGGGCGACAAGGCTGTGGCAGCCCAGACTTCAGAATGAGCTGCTGCAAAACTCTACCCTAAATAAGCAGTTTTATCATGTTTTTACCACAGAGATATCATGGGGTCTTCCTTGGGTGTTTCTTTAAGTCCTCTCCCATCCAGATACCCAAAGTCCTGCAGTAACCCTCGATGCTGCTTTGCTCACGCTCCTTCCAGCACAGAGGCAGCTCAGTGACTACCTTACCTTGAGGGACAGACAAAAGCCGAACCACTTCTTTGCTGCTCTGTTTCCAATGGTCTCCTGCAATAACCCCCGCTATTCTTTTAAGCATAAAGAGGTTATTGTGTCACCCCCCAGCAACCCATGACTGCCACTGACAACCAAAGCGTGACGCACGACGGGACGTGCCCCACACAAGTAGGCTTTGTACCCGGGGCGGTGCAGTAAAGTGGCCACGTTCAAGTGTGGCCTCACAGTGTGACTTCTCCCACCCCAGCCTGGGCTGGTCCATGTGCTCTGACCCAAATGCTAATCGAACTACTTAAACCCACAGTGAAAGCACAGACAAAAGCTCCTCTGGCATCTCCCCAAGCACAGCGCCCTGGCCCAGGGCTCCTGAGGTATGCTGCGGCAGCACGCTCGCACAGATGGGCCTGGCTCTGCCGAGCAGCATGGAGAGAGCTGCAGGTTTGGCTCTCAGGTACCTGTGCATGCACCACCTCAGCTTGCTGCTCCTCTTTTGTTCTACTGTGA
The DNA here is from genome assembly GCF_000691975.1 of Corvus brachyrhynchos. NCBI lineage: Eukaryota > Metazoa > Chordata > Aves > Passeriformes > Corvidae > Corvus > Corvus brachyrhynchos. The sequence continues at coordinate 12,584,526 of NW_008239553.1, forward strand.
AGTGATTGCATACACAACTCTTCTAGAAACGTGCACAGAATTATGTGTTATGTGCACATGCACCCTCTCCTCATGAACAGGTAACAGCAGAGTAATTCAGAGTGATGTTTCCTTTCACCCCAGCCTGATGCAGGGCTGGGGATGGTGTGTGGAGAGAGAAGGATGACTTGGTGGACTGGAAATGATAACTGTTTCCACAGCCTGGGAAACATGCTGCATATGTTTCTGGCAAACAAGGGTATTTAAGAGACATGGCACATGCTGCGCTACTTATTCTTCTTCACAAATGGCCCACTGGGGCCAAAAATCAAAACCATTTCCTGCTTATTTGTTCAAATTGTCAAAATATTTGACTGAATGAGTGTCAAGCAGTATCCTGAAGACAATACTTCATAGAAGGAAAGACAATTTGGAGATCGCTGTGCTCCCCCATTTCATTGCACTTTCCAGAAATGAAAAATTCTCCTTGCTGGTCTCCTTGGCTGTCATGTGGCAGGGTGGACAATGCCAGCTGATTACACCCACATACATCACCGACTTACACTTTTTTCTACACACATTACCATTTGGGTGCTCAGACCTGTCTCCATTGCCACTGGTAGCTTGAATCTCTCCTGAAGGGTTAAATAAATTTTTCCTTTAAATAAAGAGACAGCACCAGCTGTTGAAACCCCAGTATTTATGCAAGCATTTTGCTAATGCTTTTGAGTGAGAAAAGTAATTCCTGTATTATTCAGGCGTGCTGTCATCTGGGAGAAGCAGGATTTCTCAACTCCTCTTTGGATTGGGTTGGGAATATACAGTTTAAGCAAAGTTTGTTAAATGCCATATATACTACAAAGTTAGACAAACCACTTGTCAGTAGATATGTTTGAGTGTAACTGAGACTAGAACTAGATCTTATGATTTTGATGGCTTACAGTTAAGAATGAAAGAATGCAATATAATGTAAAGCAATAATTAAACAGCCAGTCAGCCAAGCAGAACAGGCTTACACTTTTGAATACATGAGAAAAGCAGAGAATTTGAAAAACACTGTCAATTTGGGGGCTTTTTTTGTTTGTTTTTGAAAGTTATATTGATAATGGTAGAGCTTAAATCAGAACAATATAAACAGACTGCAACTTAAAACTTTGCCTGGTCTTTTCACTTAAACCCACAAAAATATAAGTACAGGCTGGAGTTCATAACAAGCTGGACCCTTCCCCTTCAAAAAAAAAGAACCAAAACTGAAATCAAATGCTCAGTTTGATTATCCAGCTGTTTGGCTCAAAGGTGCAACTGGCTCGTCTTTCTGTGGTCTGTATGAAACTCGGAGGAACACTGGGCCCTGACCACCAGACATGCTTCCCATGCTTCCAAAAGCTGAGCATGAATCATACACCACCATGTGTGAAATCCTACATGAAAACATCAGACGGAGAACAAGAACTCTTCCTGCAGGAGATACCTACCGTCCCTCACGTAACACTAGCAGGAAACGACTGTAACTGCTGATATATCAGAAACAGCCCTTGAGTATTTCTACTTTTCATCCACATTTAATAAAAGATCACTTCCATTTGAGATTCTCCAAAAGCATGTGTTTTTGCTGATGTCGTAAGTAGGGGCAACGCAAAAGTTACCACTTTCCCAAGTTGTGTGTTGAACTAAACACCTGCATCATCGGTATTTAGGTAATGGAAGGACTTTTCTTTTTGACTCCCTAGTAACAGACATATTGTCAATGTCCAGCGAAGGTTAAAATTCTACTGGACCATAGCTGTGTACCTTGTATACAGGCTTTGAGAAGTGATTTCCATACCTGCTGAAGCAATTAACTGTTAGTGCAGCAGTTGGGATAGAGCAAGTGAGGGAACTGCAATGTGCCTTTGGTTGGAAAGCAACTTCAGGTCTAAATGGCAGCCTTGTCAGACATTCACCTGGTTCCACTGCTTGTACTTACAGCTCAGGAGAGAGCTCAAAGACTCTGGAAATGCTGCAGCTAAATAGCCACCTTCTTAGCACCCTGCTCAGTGCAAAGCTTCCCTGGCACCTGATTAGGAAAACACTGGGGATTCACAGAAACACAGGCTGGGGTCAGGAGAAAGCATTAAACCTTTGCATGTAACTTTTCATGTGACCGGGCTGGCGGGCCATTGACTGTGGGCTCCGTTGGCAGGCAGTGGGCTGTGGAGACCTGGGAATTATTATATAGGATTGGGAGAGAATGCCAGCAATGCACACAGAGCCCAGGGGGGGAGGATGAAAGGCAAACGCTACTTAATGAATGAATCCATAAATATGCATGCAATTTCTGAATGACTTCTTTTCCTTTGCTGAACCTGCACACCAGTTTCTACAGCCACCAGAGAAAGCCTCATGTCCCACAGTTGAGAAGATCTGTGCCAACTCCCTTGGCTCTGCCAGCCCACATGCTGCTCCCCAGCACCTGCCACTGCATGGGCACAGGCCATCTGTGCTGTCAGCAGCAAGAAGAGCACTCCGTTGGTGTGCCATGAATGAAGGTCCTTGCCAAGACACCAGTGAGCCCCCTAAACACAGCTGCCCTCAGGAGGAAAGTGGGGTGTGACTCTTCTGAATGTGTCAGCTCCCACTGGCAGTGGCAACGCTGTGGGACCGTAGTGCAACCCATGGCTGAGGGCAAGGGGGGGAAAATTCAGTGTTGCTGCTTCAGCAATCTGAACCAACCAGTGCCAGAACAGCCCATTGGCTGGGGGCAGAGCTCAGCTGGTGCCACCTCCATCATCACCATGGTGGTTGGGGGCCCACCTGTCTTGTGGCTGGCCTTCCCAGGTGGCTGCAGTCAGATGGGGTGTGCGGGCACGGGCTTCGAAAGCACACTTAGGAACAGTAACTTGCTGCTTCCCCACAGTGTATAATTTTGGAATGATGGGAGTAGGGCCATCTAGAAACAGTGTCCCTGCAGCTCCTCACTTGGCATGGTAGAAAACAAAAAATGCTTTCATTTCAGTCTGGCAGCAGCTCTGGTTGTGTGTGCTCTGGCTGCTTCCTTAATTACAGTGGTTGTTGACAACTTCTGATAGAGACCCTCTCTTTGAGCAGTTCCCCCACTCCCCCACTTATTTTGCAGTCTGAACACATAACAAACAGGGACAAAGTTCTGTAAAAATAAGCTCACTGTAACTCAGTGATTCCCATGCCACAGTTATGCTGTGTTCCTCTCTTCTGTCCTCTCAGTTTGTGCTGCTGCTGTTTATTTCCTCTTTCTGGATATAAGACGTTTTATTTATTAGTGCTGGATTTCCTGTGGCCTGCAGCTGCCCGTTCTTTACTCTCTCCAGTGCATTTTGCCACTGGAGGCTGTCTGTAGGTTTGTTGTCCCACTGACTGAGGTGTTCTCGTCCAGTTTGGTTCATGGTTCTATTAAACACCACTTGACAAAGAGGGGGCTTGCATGGCAGCCTAGGCATACAAACAGCACCCCCCTTTGCACCCCCCAAAATAAACCAAAGGCTGGCATGGTAAACTCTCAGAGGCAGAGGAGGGGTCCCTTTTTTATGACTTACTGATGCAGAGATTATGGTTTTTCAGATAGCAGGAACACTTCTTGTTTTGCTTGTGCACACTGCACCACACAGAGGAAGTCAGCTCTTCGACTGCACACGTCTGCAGGTCTGACTGACAAGGGGTTAGAGGTTTGTAATTATTCATATTTCGGACTGTGGGCCACATCATGGTAGAAACACTGTGCAGACTTTACACACGTGAGGTTTATTAATGACTTCCCTGACCTTTTGTAGACGTTCAACATCCTCGTAGTAAACAGAAAAATTGCTTATACAGAAAGTGAGATCATGAAGTGGAAAAAAATGTTTTGCTGATTTCCCTGCTGGAAGGAAGGAGGCGGCAAAAGCTCTTCACACTCTATGTATTACCAGCAAGGCCAGTTGGAAAAGCTCACTCCTCTACACTGGGGGAAGTGCTTCATCTAAATTCTCTGTTGTCCAATAGCTATCTGGTATTATTTCAAATGGCAGAGAATAAGATTGAAGCAGTGCCTAATGGTAATATTCTCTCTCTTGTGTTTTATGTGTAAGATGCTGCCCTAATTTTATCATCATCCCTTTCTGCTTGGAAGGGATTTGGGGCCTGAAAACTGAGTAATGAGGGTTAGGGGTGAAGTGAACCCCAAGGCATGGAGGTGTGTTTTACAGCAATGCAGCCGTAGTCCTGTCAGGATGTGATTCTTTCAGCTGTTGTTCATGGTGGGCAGTTGCTGGCACAGAAGCTCTGCAGGTGCAGCACCATTTAGACACTTCTTCCTTTGTGTCAGATGTTTGAGAGCTGCCCATGACCATTAAATAGGGAACGGTCCTCTGACATCTTCCAGGTAAAATGGAAACGGGAGATCCTGAGCATTTGAATTATGAAAGATCCCAGTGTGTTACCTGCAAGCCAGTGTTCTAACCCCAGTGTTCTGGCCAAATTCCAGCTCTGCTAATTACATCCTGCCTATGTGAAAATTCCCCTGTATTTGTACACTGCTTTCTTCCTCGCTTGTTTTCAGCAGCTGTGTGGAGTTGCCAGGTGCGGTGAAGCGCTTGCCATGTTCCACCTCAGGCCTGGCTGCCTTTCAGCAGGGAATGAAATGAGCACTGTGCACAGCATTTACAGTGAGTCTGGATCCTCTGCAGGAAGAGTGCTAGAGAAGCAGCCTACCCAAGGACCAGTGCTGGGGCCTTGTCACAAAAGGTAACAGCATTAAGAGGCCAAAGATTCTAGTGCTGGGGTACATCATAAGGTCACAGGAGTGACAGGAGGATGGATTTTCCTCCCAATGTCTCTCATCTACAAGGGCTGGAGTAGCTGGTACATGCTGATCTGGTTTTGGTAGCTACCTTCAGGTTTGTTTGCACAGTGGGTCCGAGAAGCTCTCAGTCCTGCTTACACTGGTCACTGTCAATATACATCCAGCTTTGCATGTTTGGTTATCTATCAGTGAGAACAAGGGAAGCTAAGGGAAAAATAATTTTAGAACTTTAAATCTATAGATTTGTTTCCTTGTTTTCCACTTCATGACTCATGTGCACACTGCTTTTTGCTTGGCCCTGTTGGGAACAACCCTTTTCAACTGACCATTAATCCCCCTGGTAAAAATCTCACTCATACCACTGGAGAAGAACTGGCTGATGGATTATCCATCTGTTCTGAAGAGGTGAAAGATGGCTGCAGCTGTAGTTACAGGATGCTAATAGTAAGAAGCAGTAAGAAATGCAGGTCACATACAGAAGGATAATGAAATTACATATATTCAATACAGGAGTACTTATTGGCTCATCTGTCCAATTTTCTTGTCAGCCAAGGTCTCTTGTTGATTATGGCATTTTTACCACAGTTCTGCCTGAATGTTATATGGAAGTACATACAAAAATGTTTGAGGTTGCTCCCAACAGAACACCAACTCCACTGGCAGCAGTGGAGGCAGAACATGCCCAAGGCAGACAGAGCAGTGATTTGATCTTTTTTCCCCACCTCACATTCCTCTTTGATCTTTTCAATATCTTAATTCCATGGGACAGCAGTTGTGAGCAAGGGGGAAAACCCAAGGTTGTCTCAAGGTGTGATGCCAGCATGTTTTCACCACATCCTAGGAAGACAAATACAGCAAGCCTTGGAAAGGGAGAGAATGTGTGCTGTCTATGGTGTAAGATAGAAAGCTGGGACTCAAAGACCCAAGTCCTCTTACCATGCTGCCCATGTGACTTCAGCAAAGCACAACTATTTTAGTCTCATTAGCCCTGTCTTTAAACTGTACTTGCTTCATGGGCATGAGAAGAATGGAATGTTTGTAAAACATTTTAGAACTTGATGGAAATTTCCCGGGTAGTGCAGAGAGCCTTGAGAAGCTTATCTCCCTCTCCAACTGCAAATGGCTCTGCAATATGAGAGAAATGAGTGAAAACAGTGCCATTGAGAAGCTTATCTCCCTCTCCAACTGCAATATGAGAGAAATGAGTGAAAACAGTGCCTGCATTCTGGTGTTTATAGTAATGAAACCCTCCAGCTCCCCTCTCCATCCTTCCATGTTTTTTAAAACAGGGAGAGACAGCAGTGAGAAATCTTAGTCTAAACAGAGTACAGTTGCTCCCTGGAGACTTGAATGCATCTCGGTGGAATTTTCCCTGCTTTCAGTCTTTTGTACTTCTTAAAGGTCCTGGAACCAGGCATGTGACTGTAAGAGCAAAAAAACACTTCTCTGTCCGAGTGCTCTACCAAATATTTACAAGATACCCAGATAAAATGGCTAAAGTGGCCAGTAGTGCAGCACTGTCAAGAAGAAAATCCAAATCTTAGCTAAAACAAAATTGAAATTACATGTTACAAAGGTCTCTTCAAAGCACAAAACTGGTAACACTGAAGCTGGAAAATTGCTCTTCCCTAGGGTGAAATGTATTACTTTTAGAAGTAGCTTATTGAAATGCAGTAGCTTCCTTGTTGTGATGGAAACTTCCTTGTTAAAGGAGAGCCTAAAGCTGTGTCAGCAGGCTTGTAAGCAGATAGCTGCAGAGATGCCCTCTCCATGCCATCCCGTCTGGTGGCTGGGAGTGATGCAACATCAGCTTCCACATCTCTTGCACTGCCACGGTTAAGGGTGTGCAGTACTTTTTAGTAGGGGCCATGTGCTCGCAGGAACTCTCTCCTCACCCCCAGGCTGCCTAGCAAACAGCAGATGGCAACCTGCCTGCCTGTCTGCCCGAGGTGGCCTCACTGCAGCTGACTTCATTGCTGGGTTACCTACAGCCACTTTGGCAGTACTCCAGACCTCTCATATTTCTGTACAGGTTACTCTGCTTTTCAAGAGGGTGCTGAGGGAGGCTTTCCCTGTGATGGCAGAGGACAGAACCAGCCTCTCAGGCCAATGGTGATCGTGCAGCGGCAGCTGGCACTAACTGAACCCGTGGCTTTCCTGTAGGCTTGAGAGCCGGGAACAACCAGATCCTGATCACAGCACAGCCAGTGATGCTTTTAGCGGCCTTGAGCAAGTCATACATTCTCTAAGTCTGTAAGGTGAGTAAATAATTCTGTGGTTTGCAGTCATGTTGTGAATACTTCAAAAGTGCTTTGAAGACAGAGAAAGCTGAGCAGCTGTAATACACATTGATCTTCCCACCGTTTGGATTGCTACCTTTTCTCCTAACATTCTGAACAGTCAGAGCCCAGCTATTTGCAACTCTTACATCACCTCTGATTATTTCCAAGTGAGTTGCAGGAATAAGTGCTTACTGTACTATTGCTTCTTAATCAAGCCAATGAGTGGGCTTATAATTCTCTTAAAAAAGAGAAGTGAACATTTCACTGTGTTATGGGCTGTGAATATTCCTGTGCTTGGCCATTGGTTCCTGCAAACTGCTGAGGTGGTGAGGTGAATTAGGAAGGCACATGTGGCCTATGCTTCTTCAGTAGCATGTATGTTGTTCAGAGGCTTTTATTATTAAGTAACTTCAATTAACCTAAACAAAATACAGGTTTTTCATAAGTTCAGAGTTAAATATCGCCCCACACATACAAAGAACAGCACTTGGTTTTAATCTTTGAAGAGACAAAAGAAGAAGAATGCTCACTCTCTGCTTCAATAGATTTTTGAAAACCAACGTCATCATTCATTCAAGTCTTTGGGGAGGTTTCATTTGTCCTTTCTATAGATGTGACGTATTGCTTGAAGTCTCACCAGTAATGCTGGGCAAAGCAGCATCATGTAAAGTATCATTCAAGGCAGTGCTCCTCACTCGTATGGGCTGCAGGGCAGGATTGGTTCCTTCCCAAGTTACATCTGTATGATCCTTTTGGTCTGAAACACACAACAGAAACATCTCAATCACAGTATTTCTAAATGAGATTGCAAAGTTGCCATTTTGTCCAGCAAACAACCACTTGGAAACCCATTTAATAAACAAAACAAATCAAGGTAGTAAGTTCATTACGAACTAATTTCACAGATTTGCTGAAAATGGATTGATGTGCATGTAATAATCCTCTTTTTTCTGCCTGTCTGGTTGTCCTTCTAGTTACCAGTGTCTAGACTCTCCTTCTAATTCTGGCTGGCAAATTTTCTGATGTGGTCTAGAGCCAAACTTTAAACTAGAACAGGCCCCTCTACCATTCTTTGCCAGAGCTCTCCAGAGGCCATCATATACTTGCTGAGGATACTATACTTGCTAGGGTACTTTGCACCACCCTAATTTTCCAATAAAACTGATTTTTGGTAGCTAGTACTTATGAACAGAGAATGGGATGTGCAAGAAGACGGACATTGTCTACTACAGTTCATGCTCTACAGTTCAAATACACTTTCTAGAGTTAAACAGTGCACACTTACAGCAACATATTTTCTAACTAATAGCAAATTACCTTGGATTCAGAGAAAATATGGCTACACTCTATATGCTTTATTAATATCTAGGCTGAGATCAGAGCCTGTTTCCCAACCAGTATAAGATGCTCCTCTTCTAATCTTAGTACTAGGTGAATGCTAGGCTGTAAAGTGCTTTGGATGAAGCTCTCTGTGTAAATGAAGGATAGTATATGACTGTGATTAGACATTTTATGTAGAAAACAGACTGTTGTTTGTGAGAAGAAATATTTCAAACCAAAATGAAAGCCTTCCTGAGCAACCTGCAAGCTGATGAACGCAAGCTGAAGAAACACACACAGTTACCAGGACCAAAATATCCAAGGTACTAATTATCAGTCAGATCATGTCACGTCCTCAGGTTTGCTGCTATTAACTGTGTTGCAAGGCATCCCAGGCCTATTCAAATACATATTTATTTTCCAGTTTCTCCAGCTGACCCAATAAGACAAGCTCCATCATAGCACAGAGAGCCCTCAGGTGCCTGAAGGACTCTGCAGAACACCTAGCTCATACCTGGGCTGATTCCTACTGTGCTGTACCAAAGCTTTGAAGAAAGTCAATAAAGCTGAAAGGAGGAAAATGAAAGGCAGGATATTTCACAGTAACAAGCTATGATTAATATTAACAGAGGTGATATTGTAGAAGAAACACAAGGCTTATTACACAGGTCGTCAAAATAAGCTGTGTCTCAGTTTCCCTCTTCCTCTTTAGCCCTGTTTGTCAACTATATGAAAAGCAACTACACTAGAGAAGAGTTGCTCATACAGCTGTCCTGGTATAACCATACTGACAATGATGATAATGCTAATTTCCCATATTCCTCAAGGGAAATATGCTACAATGACAAAAGCACATCTAAGACTGTTTGAAACAGCTTTGGTATTTACTGCAAGGCATCTACACCATTACCCAACTGTACTTAAGGTTAATACAGCACTGGCTTGACAACCCAAAAAAGGTACAGGAAGTCCTGTGAATTTACTGGGAGAGAATAAGTGAAGTTGTCCATACTCCGTCTAGCTTTGGGAGAGGGCTGACATGAAATGTATCTGAGAACCTATTTCAGTAAAAAGATAGGAAAGAGTAAGTGAGCAAATTCTTTCCAAAGAAACAGCTCGTAGTGAGCATCTAAAAAGTCTTATCCTATTAAATATTCTTATCCTATTGAAACAAACAAACAAACAAGCAAATCCCCAAGCCCCACTCTCTAAGCAAGGAAACAGAAAATACCACCTGTCTTCAAGAAGAATCTAGGCATTCCATAGTCATGATGTACTAGGCTTATGAACATTGTCATTCTTAGTGCATAAAACATAATGAAAAATAGTTTTGTAGCGTCATATTAGCTAACTACATTTTTGAGCTTGAGATAACCCAGTAAATGTGCATTTTCAATATGCCATCTCTTTTTACTTACTTGTTTGTTTCTGTTAAACCATGATGTTTAAAACAAATCACAGTAATCTCGGAAGTCTGTTTAACACCACTGCTTTTTGAACAGCATTACTCAGGAATTCCAGGCCAAATGAATCTCAGGTTTTATAAAGTGGATGACCGTAGTTTTTAACTACAAGAATACCACAGCTTTTTTTCTAGTTCTCAGTAGGGTCCATTTTCTACCAAACAGGGTTTGTATAGGAAGCTATGTGTGATACCACCCATCCATAACCACAAATTATAAAACATAAAATAAGTTTTTTTTCTGCAGTGTTCTTCTAGAATAACTGCTAGTTACTAATAGGTACTGAACAGTTCCCATTCATTTTGTGTGGAATAGCAATACCCAGTTGTATCTGCACCTGAAGCAGGCTGACACGCTACATAAAACTGCTTAGATTTCTACACAGGCTCTGATTCGATCTTTTGTTATCTTCTCTGAGTGATTCAACTCAGAGAACTGGCCTGATTATATGATTATAAGTAAGGACATGTAACCCTTTCACGGGGCTAGAAGCCATTGCAAAGTTATTCGTACTGTATGCATGCAAATCAGCTTCAGTTTGAGGTAGTCTGGGAGAAATTTGAGGGGGATTTCCCTGCTTTATGTAATCATTGTTGCTTCTTGGCTTCCTCTATTCACAGAGCCAGGAGACATAGGCTTGACACTGCTGGTAGTTTCTCAAACTCAGTTTGAAAGCCGAGATAACGTGCTCAGTGACCTACAGCACCCCTGTAGCTTTTGGTAAATCCTCAGACGTTTGTGCAATGATACCTGGAATGAAGGAGGCCTGAAGGAGCAGTAGGGGAATAACATTACAGACTTCGCTTGCTGGCATACTTTGACAATGGTCAGCATCTAGGAGGATCTGTGTGCTACCCCTCAGCTATAACTATGGCCTACCCAGAACCCTGATTTCTCAGTTCTCAATCCACAGAGAGTGATGCACCTCATATGTGATGAGCACTGCCAGTTCAGTCTCCAGAGTGTGGGGCAGTTACAAGGCCCCTGCACACCAGACTGCAAGCATACAGATTTGGCTGCCCTCACCTCCCCATGTGGAGGTGAGGAATAACACTCATCTTACCATGTGCTCAGGTGTATCCAGTCCCACTAAAGATACTCAATGAAATGACAGGCTGGACAGGTAGAAGCTTCAAAGCAAGTAGGAGAAACCCGCTATCTCTTAGCAGCCTGCAGAGAGCTCTGTGCTGCTCAGGCCGCACTGCTTTGACACCCAGGTAAGCCTGCTCAGAGCTCGGATGCTATGGCTCCCTACCCAGTGTATCATGCTGTACACATTGTGGTATTATTATCCCAAACTGAAAGATTTATAATTTAGCAACTATCCAGATTCTGAGAAACACATTTACTGAAAACCACTAAGCTAAGGGAAATACAACAGGTGAAGTAAGCACGGTGGTACTGAGGAGGAAGGAAATCTCCCTGCAGTGTGCTGATAAGAGTGTGCTTGATATATACTGTGTTCAATCTGCATAATCCACAACTGGGAAAACACAGACTAGCTGAAGGAAATTCAGCTCGGAGGCCCTAGGGACTGAATTAGTCTGTTAAAATGCTTTGTTGGTTTTATTTATCACTACTTAATTAGGATGCTTGACCAACACACTGGAAAGATAGTAACTGTTAAATATTCAACAAGCTGACCTTTCAGTTACAATATTACAATTCTGAATAAAGTTCATGGAAAGTTTGTCCTTCCTAGGTACTCCAACAAAGCCAAAGGGAACTAGACTGGGCCAAAAAAATAAAAGAGTAAGAAAAAAGTAGGGCAGTACTGTGGAGACCTGCTTAAAAATCCAAGTCTTGCCATGGGCTCATTGAATGATCTCGGGCAAGTTGTTTCCTGCCCTGTGCTTCAGTTTTTCCCATCTGTAAAAAGATGGGAAAAAAACAACAATGTTGACCTTCCTTGTAAATTGCTGAGATGAATGGCTAAAAAAGCAGAAATACATTATTAATTACTTATTATTACTTCTGAGGAAGAAAAAGTAAAAACAAGAAGTCATCAATCTTTCAGGGTTTTCTCAATCCTCATAAAAAATAGAAAAGCACAACATAACGTGAATTTCACACAGCAGAAGCTTTTGGCAAGTTACCTTTAAGAAGAAATAGTGGGTACACAATTAAAAGAAAGTTTAAAGTGAGCAGACACTCAGGAAAACGCTCCAGATGGTGAAACGAGTTAGGCTGCAGAGCAGGCTCCCACAGGAAGCGGTGAAACCCCTATTGTTTGAGACATTTGAAACTGAATTCCTCAAAGTGCTGGTTATATACAATACAAGGAATCATTCTACACTGTCTCAAAGTATAGTGGCACTGGGATGACCTCAGAGAACTACACCTTCCATTTCTCCAATTTTAAGAGGATTCTTGATGCTCTGACTACGGAGAGCTGTAGACTCTTTTATCAATATAGTACCCGAGGAACATCTGCTGGGGAGTAGCTACACTGTGTATTTGCAGGAGATGGATTAATCAACCCTTAACAGATCTTTCACATTCCTAATTCTGATGTCTGAACTTTGTATGTTGAAGAGTGGAAAGAAAGCCCCCCCCATTCTCTGAGAATTACAGTGTGTATCCCACTATTTATTTCCTTTATTACCATCTAAAGAGACTTGATTGATGTGGGTGGCTTGATTTTTACAAGCAGTGGTTTGCAGAAGAAATACCATTATTTTAATGGGAACCAAATGAGCAATCATTACATAAATGGCAGTATGAGACACAGAACTAACGTTGAAATGTTAAATGCTTGGGTCAAACTCATCAAAATGGGAACTGGCAGCAGCGTGCTGGAACATTCGGGTTTCTCCACACTGAAGATGATACTGCAATCATTTCCCAGTGCTGTTAATGCTGGTTCAGCTCCTCTGGAGGTAGCTGTGGAGGGCATCTGACTGCTTCTGCTTTTACTGGCTTAAAATATTAAGATCATCTCTGAAATCCAAATCAGAGCTTTGGGTCAGTTTTATTGATAGAACTTTGTTAACTGGTTGGAGAGGGTAGAGCAAGAAAACTTTTTAAAAGAAGCTGGAATTAGAGTTTGAATACCTTCATTTCCTCTTGGTCTCATACCTGCTGGTACACAAAAACATAACGTGTATTGATTCAGTTGGCATCTGAGCACTAGTGATCCTCTTTTACCCTGTTCACTTGGGCAGGACAGCCGTGGATTGCTCCTGATCCCCTCTCAGCTCCTCGGGCAGGAGAGCTGGTGCCAGGAGCAGCGGGATGTGCACCCCAGCATGCCTTGCCTGCTGCCTCTGCCGAGGAGGGCTGGCACTGCCTGCACACTGCCCCCATTTCTGGCCAGAGACACAGCAATTTCCTCAGGAATGAATCCCGAACAAAAAACCAAACAACAGCTATTTAAGAAGGTTTCGTCTCCCTCTGCAACTGTCCTGACCAGTATCATGTTCCTGACAGTTTATTCTTCAAGAATTTAGTCATCTAAGGCTTCAGTGACTCATGGGATGAACCTTCTGCCCATTTCCTGGAAAGAGTCTTGCGTGGTCCTCTACACCTCCTGCCATTTTCCTTGAGGGTCTCAGTTCTCACTTCGTTTTCATATAGTTCAGCTTTCCTTCAATTTTGGAGTGGAGGAGGAAGGCAAAAATATTTTGAGTGCACCCAAATTTACAGTGTAACCAGAAAGCAGTGTGGTGAAAGGAACATTTGGAAAACAAAGATGGACACAGAACTAGAGAATCTCTTTTGGAAGTAGTTGCCTCTTGGGCTGAAATCTGGTTAGAAGAAAAGGACCTGCTCTATGAAGTGCTATGTGGTCCAATATGGTAATGAACTTACCATGGCTGTACCCTGTAAAATGAAAATGAGAAAGATTTGAGGGCTCTCTCAGATCATTGCTTGGGTAGGTGTGACTCACCCTGGGAAATGCCACTGATGACAAGCACCCTGACACAAAATATTGAATGAATTGTGCTGGATGGGAACCAAAGTAACCATTTTACATACTTGGGCCAATCTGAAAGAGACTTCTGTGCAGAAAACAACTGCTTCCTTTTCCTGATGAGAGTTCAAAAGCTGCTCACAAACAGCTTGAAGGATACTTCAGCAAACTCTGATCTAAGTGGGGTTGTGGTATGCCTACAGCAGACAGCTGCCTGGACATCAGAGATGCCCAGACCATCCCTCCTAACCCATACAGAAGTGATACTGCTGCATGTTTATATTACAGTTAAAACACGGAGTGGGGGTTTAGTGTTCCTGTTAAAATATTCAGAAGCGTGTGAGAGTGTGAGCCCATTAACTTCATTTCCAAAGTGTGTGAAACAGCTCAGCAGCAGTGCTGGTGCATGCTACAGATTGACTCCTTCTATGCCTAAGTTGCCAGAGTAAGCATCCTGACTTAGACTAACTTGCAGCAGAGATAGTTAAGGAATTTGCGTATCTGTCTGACAGGACCAACATGTCCAGTGTTCTTAACTTCAGTGCTCAGTTATACCAGTATAACTGGCACATATACTGGTGTGTGTGCATGTATATCTATGTATATATATTTTTTTACATATATACACGGTAGTATATATACACTGACATGCATCAGAAGTCTGTTCCCTCTAAAGGGATATGATGCCAGGCCAAAGTTGGCCTGACATTCTTTTTTTAAAAAAGTAAACTTCTACAAGCCCTGATTCCAAAAGAAATGTTTCCATGGTTTATTTTAAGAAGAGAACATTCCCCTGCAGTGCTCACCGCAACCCAAACATTGCAGCACTGTGCAAGAGCATGAGAATCAGAGAGGAAACTTAAGAATCTATTTTCACTGCTTCAGAAGAGAAATAAAAAGAGTAAACAAACAGAAAAAGCAGTGACAAATAAATTTTATTTTAGTGGTGGCTGTAGTGTTAATCTGTAGTATAGTTAAGGAGAGTAGACTTGAAGCGTGCAGGCATTTCTAGTGATTTCTACAAGACATGACTAAGCGTGCGATGGGAACTTGTGGGTGCCATCTACACTGTAAGAAAGGGATTTCTTTTTCTTTGGTTCACCCTTCCTGCTCCTCACACCTTGCCTTTCACATCTGAGAAACTGAACAGCAGACTACAAGAAATTGCCTCACTGTTTTCAAATCTAGAAAATAATTTGAAGCTTGGGCAAGCTATGCAGAGAACAATTCCTCATTGGTGAGAGAGCACTTAGATGCTTCAAAGTGATGGGAAAGTCCTTCCTCTAAATATCTGGAGCCTTCTGTTCTACAGAAAGAGAAACCAGCCCTCAGTGCTACTGTTTGTTTTTTTGCTCAAATTTGTAAAATCCAGCAAACATTAGAAGGAAAAAAAGGGGCATATGTTAAGACAAAGAACTAATGAGCAAACATATAGTTTCCTGACGTAACTACTGACTGCATGCACATGCATGCAGACATGCACACACAGCACAAAGTGCCTCAGTCTGAAAGATCTATGTGCTGAAGACAGAGACAAAAAGTGAGTGAAACCTGCCCAAAAGGGACCATAAAGACTCATCTTGTGGCAGATTAGTGATTTCACCAGAAAGTTTTTGGAAGCCGTAAACAGGAAATGGTTAAGTAAAAGCAGGTGGAGCATGCTGATTGCAGGAAAAACGCAGGAAATTGCTGAGCATGTGAATGGATGCAAAAATCTGCTCTTCTGCTCAGGCCTTGGCAGTCACTGTATGCCCACTCCACCTTCTCCTGGTCCTCCCTCTTTACCCTTATCTCCCCAAGCTACAAAGCCTCAAAGTCTGCAAACACCTTTTGCTTTAGTAATCTGCTCTCCTTGAATTTTGGAAACAGTTCAGGAGAGTTGGGAGTTGCTTGGAAGGCAAGAAACAAGAGGGACTTGCCTACTTCGACAAGAATGAGTCAGAAGTACCCAGCAGTACCCACTGCCTGCCAGGAGTTTCAGGTCTGAGGAGCCAGAACAGCATCCCTGGCTACTGCCCCAAGTGCTGAACTCCCAAGTATATTTAGTAGAATAGTAAATCAGAGAAACATTACTGCTATGGCCCCTTCCAATCAAGGGGGCTCCCAAAGCACTAAGCTGTAGGGATCATTCTCCATCTCCACTGGAACACAGTCCCTTCTGGGACAGAGCACTGTAGCTCTTTAATAGCTCACAGCAACAGCACACCAGCAGATGGAAAAGAAAGTGAAATGTGCAAGAGGCGTTTTTTCCATTTTCCTTCCAATCTTTCCTCTCTCCTCCTTGTCCATTTGTGCCAATTCCAGACTACTCTAGATTGTCACCAGTCTGCAGAGACTTGGCTCTGGAGATTGGGATCTGCTTGCCAATGTGCAGCCTTCCCAGTGCTTTCAGACCCAAGGGTCAAGTTCCTGCTACCACTCTCATCCCTGCCTGTGTTGCCAGGCGTGCTGCGGGATGGAGGGCAGACATGCTGGTAAGGAACAATTCTGCTTTCTTCTAGGTGACTATGGTGTTGATATAAAATTGCTTAACATAGACATGACGCTCTTGCCTTCAAAGTATACTAGAAGTCACATTAATGCTCCAGGAAAAGTTACGAAAGAAGTACATAGATTAGTTTGAATCATTTTTACCTTGTCTACATCTTAAGTATTGGATGGTAAAGTTCTGTTGGCAAACTCTCTTAGATATTTCTCCTCTTCTCCTACATATAAGTTTAAAAAAGTCTGTTTCTTCTTATACTATGAGCAAAGAAAGCACAAAAGGCAAATGGGCTTCTATGGAGTTACAACTGCACAAACAAAAAGTTTTTTCTGGCGGAGAAATCTTGCAAGGAAATCCTGCTTTTTTTTGACATTGTTATTTTGGCAAAACTTACCAGGTGTTACTGGGAGTTCAAGCTTTTACTGCTTTTTCTGTGTTTTTTAGAACAGAGAGTTACTATATGCAACCTAACACTTTTTAAGTTCAAACTCTTAAACCCTAGTCTAGACAGGGCCTTTGGGAGTAAGGTTTAAACTCACCCTGAGCAGTCTCCCATATCCCAAACTTCTGCCCAGGCCATACCTTCCTGGGCATGTCCTGAGAACAGCTGTGATCAGAGACCAACCCTCCATACTGCTGCCCCCATGGGAGGAAGTAGGTGGCACTGCCAAGGAAAGCTGTGTATGACACCTTCTGCAAGTGCCGCCACACTTGTCTGAGGTGCCATGGGACATAAGTGGACAGAGAGGATATGTGCTATCAGCTTCAGGTGGATGGCAGGCCAGCTTCAGGTAGTTAAACCTTGGCACTGACTTCCAGGAAAAAACAGTCTGTGATCCATACAAATCTAAGAAACTGGGAGAAGATAATTGGAATGAGCTGAACAAAAATAAACAGGTGCCTCTTTCCTGCCCCTTTCACAGTTTCAGCTTTCCTGCATCCTTACTCGCTTTTTTTTTTTTTTTTTTTACAACAGACAGAACATGGGGAAAGGAGTTTGGTGTGGGGTAAATATTCAATCATCACTTGATAAAAGCCAGCTTTAGTTATTCTACATTTAGCAAAATGAAACGTATAGGATTCCACCATTTATCACATGATGCTTCATGAAAAAAGTTACAAATTAAAATTTTAAAGTAGCTACTAAATTTTTAACGTGCATTGTTAGCAGAGTTTTGGGGTTTTTTAAACTGTTATTTGCTTTCTTTAAAATCTTACAGAGAACCTTCTGCTTTGAAGAACTGTATTTTGAAATATCTGAATTTACTGACTCCTACTTTAGGCTGTATCTGGCTTAAGAATAAAGTGATAGTTGCTCAGACTTTTTCCAGCAGCAGTAATTATAATTATCAATTTCTTTTTTATTATAATTATCAATTGATTTGTTTTCAGGCTTTAAAAGTGGCTATTGGAGTGGTGCTTCCCAGTTGACTATTTTAACCACTGGTTAAACAAGACCCAGTGATTCTGTTGCTCGCTCTACATGGACAGTAAGTTCATTTCCTGGAAGGCTTTTGATGATCTGTCAGCAGATAACACAGCTATTCCTTTTCAGCTTTCACCCAAAAGATGTGGTATCAGTGTCAGGAATGAGGTTCCTGGTATAATTACAGTTTGCTGAGAAAATCGCATCCTGCAGCAGTGATTCCTTTAGTGGTAGAGACAGATGTTGCTGAAGTCTAATCACAGTCTTCCCACTAACCAGGCCCTGAGTCTAATCTGTCATCAGCTGAGAGGCTGCTGGCTCTCACCACGCGTGTGAACCCAAGCTGCTCGGTTCGTTCCTCTCCCCTCATCCAGAGCCAGGCAGTGCCAGAAGGAGGGTAGGTTGCCATGCAGCAGTGATTCCTTTAGTGGTAGAGACAGATGTTGCTGAAGTCTAATCACAGTCTTCCCACTAACCAGGCCCTGAGTCTAATCTGTCATCAGCTGAGAGGCTGCTGGCTCTCACCACGCGTGTGAACCCAAGCTGCTCGGTTCGTTCCTCTCCCCTCATCCAGAGCCAGGCAGTGCCAGAAGGAGGGTAGGTTGCCATTCACTCCTTGCCCTCAGTTACAGTGATACCACAACTTCAATGTGCTGCTTATCTCTCCTCCATGCCTAGTATCAAAGCCTCGCTGGAAAGGGCTCAAGTGGTTGTTTTCAACTTACAGTGCATAGTGACTGCAATTCAAAAATACAATTTGAGATAAGTTGAAGGAGAGGCTTAATAAGAATGGCCTGTAGCTAATTCGTCCTTCCAAAATGTATGGTATTTTTTCTCCCTCCTAAGAGGACAAGGCTGCACTCAGTGATGGGTCACATAACCTCATATGTTTATAACAGCAAGACCCGAAAGTGTATGAGTGCTGATGAGCACAGCAGTAGGAGGAAGAGAGCATAGCAGAACTGGGTATATTGAAAAAAGTCAGGAAAGAGCATACATGCAAGAGGGGATTGAACAAATTTCTCCTATGTGTTACGTGCAGATGACATTGCCACTAAATGTTTTGTATGCGACATTTAAAGACCATCGGGCCACAAAGAGCATCAGGCCACATCTTTGGACTTCTCTGCCCTGGTGAAAGAATCTCCAAAACCAACAGACCCCATCAGTTCAGAAGTGTCCCTGTGCAGGCAAAAGTCACTGTGGTACTGGGTTAACGCCTTTAGATTAGATTCTGGTCATGGAAGGAAACTAACTGAAGAAGTCTATCTCAAAGGCCCATTACTGCAGCATAAAGAACCAGTGAGAACTGGGAAAGTCCTAAGCTGGTACCCACCTTTCAGCATCTGTACAGTTAACAAGTGCCCTGAAGTAGCAGGGGAGATGCTAGGTGGGGAGGCATAGACTAAACAACTGTGTTTTGCATAAGTAGCTCTTAAGCAAGGCATAAGGGAATTGAGTAGGTCATCATTTCTGGTCAGAAGCAAAAGCATATTAAACGAGCTGACTTTCTGAAGCAGCCCGTGGCCAACTCAATTTCTTCGTGTTTAGCTTTTTCTGAATCTGCACACAGTAGCTGGGCACACACTGTAATACTCACCACATCTCTGCAGTAAAGGTGTGCAGGGCAGCATCTCAGCCATTGACAGATGGAGGGAAACAAAGTGTAGCATGTGTCAGAGAGGGGGAAGAAGTGACTCATACAGGAAGGAAAACAAAGCAAAGATGAACATAGAGAATAAGAGAAGTTGCAGACTGTTGGCTGTAAATCAGTTTTCTTGCACTCAGAAGGGTGGATATTATGGTGAGAGAAGCTGTACTTGACAGTAATGGAAGTCCAAGGAAGTTTGATTAAGATTAAATGGCAGTCACATGCCAACACAGAAAAGAGGCTTAAGACTAAAATCAAAGACAGGAAGTGACTAAGTAGGTCAGAAGCTGTGGGTAGTGAGCTGCATAGATTAAGTGGGACTTGGAGCAACTGAGTTAGCTCTGCTAAGTGATAACACAATGTCACCAAGTTTAACAAATCTGACTCTGAAATCACCTTCAAGGCCTTGATAGCAAATCAGAGATTGCTGAGTCATAACTGTATCTACATCAGAGCAAATACTGTATGTGTTTTAACAAGAGATCAATTTTACAGTCACTTTTTGACCCTGCCAAGCTTCCTGTAAATAGAGTGCTGTTTTGTCTGAACAGGATTTCTTCTTGAGGAGCTGGGAAAAATGAACTGACTAATAGGAACCGTGAGACCGAGAAGGGCTGCTACTGCAGGTTGAAAAGACAGATGCAATGGAGAAACTTCTTTCCACTCCTCAATTCAATAAATCTTTGATTCGAGAGCTTTGTTCACATCCAGGGCAGCCGGAAGAGAACGGTCACCTTGTATTTTTGTACCTGATGAGAAAACTCCAGATTGTATGTGTGCATTGGGACAGTTCAATGTGTGTCTATTGCAACTTCAAAGAGGCTTTCAGTGCTCTTTGAGATGTAGGGTGTGAGGAAGGGTGAGAACTGCTAAAGCTAGCCCCATCCTCATTAAATCTTTGCCCTCTCCGGAGCAAGCATGCAAGTGGAGAGAATAGATGATATGCATGAGCAACTGAGCATCTGTGATCTCATGACCTTTGACTGTTGTATTATGGGAAATGTATTCTCCGGTTGCTACGCTTTTCTAATTCATTTGTATTTTCCTTCAGCAACTCCCTTGTATTTTCTTTGGTGCTTCTGTATAACGGTTTCAAGGAACCACAGATATGTCCAAGTTAAGCATGCATACAATAGCTTTAATTAAATGTTTGTGGGTATCCCACAGTAAAGCAAGGGAAAGGGAAAGCAAACAGTTTGATACTCACTTGTACCTCTCCCTTCTGAGCCCTGGCTTGGGTGGAGGCATCTGCACTATTGCCATTTAAGCCTTTTTCTAAGCTATTGTGAAATGAAGGGCATCAGGTCCTGCTGCTCTGCATGCAAGCACTTCAGGCATTTCACTCTCATTGAAAAGCTACAGGTGAACCTGTGAAAGGTACAATGCTAAGATGTTTTAGACTAGGCTAGAAGAAATAAAAAATGAACTAGGGGAGACATTTCTTTGCTCCACTTACAAAAATTGAAGATTAAGATTAAAAATATCCTTAACCACTGCTTTAAATATACTAAGATGCCATCTGAAGAGTAGCATAAAAGCGAAGATTTTGGTCTTCTTCAATATTCTGAAATTAATATTTTCTGTTCTCTGTGCCATTGGCACAGTCTAACTCTTGATGCCACTCTCCAGAATAAATTATTATTATCATTATTATTATTATTATTATTATTATTTTAAATGGGAATCTCTGCTTCTTTTACAAGTAGTTAACTACATTTTTTTTATGTATAGAAGAAAGTTGCAAAGAAATTTGTTTCCATTTCAGGAATTTAAAATAAATATACATGAGGCAAATGAAATTTGGAAGGGGAACTTTCACCATGCAAAGGTGGAGGAATAAGAGACAGGATACAAAGGTTATTGGTTAGTTCTTCGAGTCAAATACAATGCAATTTTACAGCACATAAAGTGTTTAGAGGAAGAATCTTTCTTTTTATTGAATGACATGGAACAGTTAGCAGTATCTGCAAAGACAGCTAAGAGGCCTAACACTAATGATTATTGTTAATATTTAGTACTACTACAAAGTACTTGTCTTGAGTTTTTCAATGACTGACATCACTATTATTTCAGAGTTGACTCTAACTAATTTAAAACCACTTTGGCAGAGAGGTACATATTTTATTGCAAATCCATCCATTACTTTTTAGTGGCTCCCAGAGACAACATACCTCAGAAAATACAAGAATAATTCTAAGGCTAGAAAGAAAAAATAAAGGCCAGTTTGATGGAGAATAAAGAATCCATATTTCTAACACT
>NW_008239553.1:12606131-12610957 GCF_000691975.1 Corvus brachyrhynchos
ATTGCTAGTTTTTGCAGTCTGACATGCTGGATTTGGGCAGAAGTTGAGTAGACCAGGGGCTGGCTTAGGTTTGCTGGAGCTTGAGTAGCAGTGTCTTTTTAGGAGGGAACAGAAAGCATGGGTTGTTTCCCTCATGTAGCAAGGCACAAACAACAACAGGGTTATCTGAGAAGATTGAGAACTGCTGACATTAGAAACAGGAACTGGCATCGGCAAAAAAGAGTGGGATGAAAGCAGTCTTACAAAGCAAAGGAGGAAATGAGAAGGCCAGAGAAGATCTAAAATTGTGAGCAGCTAACAAATGCTGACAGAGACTTCTTTCCTCAAGGGTATGATCCTGAGTACATTCAGGCCAACTTGAAGATTCCTACCAGGATTTTTGAGATGCTTTTAGTGAGGATTTCTACTTTTTGTCCCTCTCTCAATCTGTAGTCTGTTTCCACTGCATCTTCAGAAAATACCTCTCAAAAATGCACCTAGTTTTGATGATGGTTGAGAGTAAAGAAAGTTTATTCTGAGAATTGTGTGAAGAAAGATCTACATTTCCCCCTCCTTCATCTCTGCCATGTCTGTCTGACACCTGTGTTCCAGGCAGTTTGGATGGCTGTGACTGTAGCAAGGATGCAGGACAGTGGCACACAGAAGGCACACAGCCTGGCCTTTTTTGGGTTTCCTACTCTAATAATGGAGGGGGTTGACTTTTGTTGTTTGGTATGCTGAATTATTTACTCAAGCTGCCCTGAGCCCTCTACTCTATGTCAAAAAAGACTTGGCAGGTTTTCAGGTTTAGAAGCTTCACAGCTCCATCAGCTTAATTTTTATTCATTGCCTTAGACTTTTCTGTATGACATTTATATTTTTTGCTTGGTGTTGTTTATATCTCACCTGTCAGTCTTCACTGTTGCTTCTCTGTTTCCTACTACATGGCAGCTGCAATACCCTTGCATCAAAACCCAAGTTACTCTTTTTTTCCCCATCCTATCAGGTAATCCATGGACTACTTCTGTCCTTCTCCTCTAGTAGTAACAGCTTATTTACATCACCAAGGCTGAGGCCAGGAAAATCAATGCCTGATTTTCTTCTGGTGCTGAGTTTTTATGGACAGTAATTTGTTACTGTTTTCACCACACAGGTCCCGAAAATACCCACACTAATTAAGGCTCATAGGGATGTTGGTGCAGTAATCTTAGGCCTTGGGCAACCGTAAGTACATTTAGTCTTCTCTGGTTCTTCGGGTTCCATTTCCCTTTAGAAGGTTATATCTACGTTAATTCAACAAATACGTGATGACCTTGAAGTTAAAGATCAAAGTTCAGTATAATCCCTCTCCTCTGTGACCTAAACAGTGCAGTTTACTGACAAATGCTCCCCCAAATTTTCTACTTTTGTGTGATAAGGAGAGGGAATTGAAAGAGAAGAAAATAGTGATTAGTGACTTCTTTACAACTTCTTTTTATTAGCTTGTACCAAAAGTAGTTTGGCTCGCCCCCCAACAGAAAAAAAATTCCTATCCCTGACATAAAAGCAGTTGCAAATGATGTAGCAGAGCTATCTGTACATTGTGAATGCAGTGCTCATGCTACCTGTCACCCCATCAACACCCCAAACAGACTGGGAAAGAAGAAGACAGGTTGAAAAATGAGCACAAATATTCTGCATGGAGCCAGTAAGGCAGCAAAATCACAGTGGTGGAAAGGAGAATGTCAAAAGTTAATCCCAGGTGTAATACCTCAGAGGTCAGACACATGTTGTGAGAGGTGTTGTTTAGTTAATATTTATGTTTTGTTTTCCTTCTGTGAACTTTAAGGTAGGCCTTAGCCAGTGAAAGCTGAATTCTCTGTAGATGCCTTGCACTACCTGTTGTTGTCTTTCCAAGTTTCTTATCCAATAGCACATTTTTTCCCTTGTTTTCAAATGCTTGCTGGAGTCTTAAGACATTTAAAATCTAAGAATAAAACACCTGCATTTTATTAAGACTTGAGACTTAAGTTCCACCTCCCTCAATTTTACTGAAGTGTTGCCATTAGTCAGGTTAACCCTTTCATAGTCAGTTTTGCTGTCAAAATGAAGTTACATGTCTGCTACATATAGCCAAATTCCACATTCCTATACTGTATTTGGAGGAAAACAAAACCATCCTTGAGACAGACCCAGAGAGCTCCATCCTGTGCTGACTGGCAAAGGGTGCAGAACCCCTAAACCACAGCTGCAGAGGCTATACCCTCTATAGAAGCATAACAGCCCTGGAATAACATGTCTGCTGGTAAAACTTAAATGTTCTTACCAACCACTCCTGTTTCAAGACATTTTTGAGTTGTATCGTAGAAACTTCATTCAACTAAATGGGAAAACTTATTATTCTCCCTGTTCCTTCCCTTCTCTAATTTCAATGTCTTAGATGAGAAACAGAGCAGCACTACACAGTGCTTTTTGTGCCTGTATGTCCAAGAACGTTATTATTCCTATATCAAATTAGAAAAATGGCAGCATGTGAAGTAATTGCCCAAATTCATGCAGCAGTTTAGTAGAAGGGCTGATAAATTCAATTGTCAATGTACTAAGCAACTGCGTTGTTACCCAGTTGATTTAACTTTTTGACAAGAAATTATTTCTAAGTCCACACACAGAGAAGCACTGCACTGCAAAGAGCAACAACTGCTGGCTATTTTACCAAATATGATCCGTTCACTGAAGAGAGGAGAGAGAGTAATTTAATGCAGCTAGACAGGGACTGAGGATCTGTGTATCATGAGTTCTGATTCCATTTCTGTTGCTATCTACGTGTTTATGGGCATGTAACTTTAGCTCTTTATGACTCAGCTTCCCATCTATGCAAGAGGGAGAGTTATTCTTCACAGCCAGCAGGTGAATCAAGAGGTCATAGACTTCTGAGATGATTCTGAGTCAGTCATTCATCTTGGAACTTTAGTGGCACACCTATAAAGGGCTAATTGTACTAACGTGCATCAGACCCACAGGGAGGTAACAGGTACACCACAGATTCAGAAGTTTGGAGATACTCAAATACCATGGCTACAGAGCCATACAAATTCCTAGGATAACCAGATAAGTAAATACAAAAGTATTAGTTGCTACCCCGTATATTTACCAGTATAACTCATTCAATTGGTGGTTATTATTTACACCACCTGATGTATTAGATACTGTTGTGATTGATACCAATACATCTCTACAACAGCAGTATAGGAAATATTATCACATACCTTGGCTCTCATAAAGGGAAAAGTACAAAGTTTATGCTGACCTTGTAAACAAATGATTTCCATTCATTCATACTTACCAGTATATGATTTCAAATCTGTGTAGGTATCAGTAATCACTGGAAATGGCCTTTATCATCATGGCAGAGATAGTTTTAAGACATAAGCCTATGGCTATTGAGTAGAATGTCATATGATGTGGGGATCCAGTAGACTGGCACATGAAACGCAGTGAAAGCCATGCAGTGTGAGAGTAGCAGACAGCCCCTATGCCCTCATGCTAGCTCTGACCACAAACCAGGAGTGTACACTTGTGTTCCCATTGAGGAGCACACCTTGCCTTGCCTGCTATTTGAGAAGACAAAGGCTGAGCATAATTTATAAAGGTAATCTCGACTGGAATTTTCATATTTGAGTCATGATTCAGAAGATTCTTACTTTTCAATTCAGTGTAAACATGCATAAACAATAATTCTGAATTGCTTTTAAACATAGGGGTAAAGAGCCTTTCAAAGTCTCTCTTAAACCAAATTGGTGTAAATCTCACATTTATTTGACTTTACACCCTTTAACTTCACCCTTTAGGAAGCTGTGATTTATATTGCTGTGTAAATCACATCTGCTCATAAGCTGTGGTTTGAAAACATTGCACATCTGTGGTATCAAATGTGTGCAAATTAGAGAATTATATGACATTACCAGTCACTTACATGCAAATGTAAGCAATGTAAGCTTCATTTTTTGTGTAGTATTTGAAGTCGTGTTATTATGTAGCATAAACTACAATCATCTACTCTCTACTTAGACAGCAATCCAAACAGAAATTTGCAATCCCTTTGCAATCATTTTCACAGAGCCATATACTCAGGTACCTCATCAAGAATGTAAGCTACAAACTGTTATGTGCCCTGAAGCATGCTTATGGCCCTTCTTTACAGGTGGCCTGGTTACCATACTCATTACTTTTGAGTAAATTAAGGACAGGGTTTCATATTTTGGAATTGTGCTTGTTGATAAAGGAATCAGCAATCTGGGAAAACAGAGGGTTTTCAGCTTTACTTCCATCATGTATCTGTGACTTCTTTTAGAAGTTAGTGCCAGATTGACCACAGCCAGCACCTTCTAATCCATGATCTAGAGGCAGGGGTGGGGAGCTGGTATAATCAGTCTCTTTCAACATGATGAAAGGGGTTGTCCCCTGTGCTGTATTTTTCTTCCTCTGAGTGTCTCAAAAGAGAGTGTCAGCAAGATTTTCCTGCTTCTATTTCATAGACTTGCTCCTATTTTCACCTCTTTTTACATAAGCACTTTTAAAATCAAGTAACAGGAATGTTCTGCTTTAAATTATAAGTTTATTTCTTTTCAGTCTTGACTGCACTTTTCTTTACCGAAATACTTCTACAAAACTTTCATCAGAGGACCTAACATTACTTATAAGCACCATTAATGAAGCCCAACAAAACAATTCTGAAAAAGCTGTTATCATCTTCACTTTTCATAATGAATTACAGATAAATGAGTACATGACTCAATCAAGGTGGTACCGTGAATCAATGATAGCAGCAAAAAATGTAGCCCAGGAACTTTGATACCCACACTCCTGCT
>NW_008239553.1:12610993-12615385 GCF_000691975.1 Corvus brachyrhynchos
CTCAGACCCACTATGCCCTACCAACATCTCTCTCATATCAGAAAGTCGTTTTAGGCTACGAAAATTAAAGAAAAGGAAAAATAATGTAAATCAGTGTCTGATTCTACATTGTTTTCCCCTCTGAAAGACTTTTTCTTGGTTTATTTTTTTCTTGCAGTAGATATTAGCAGGCTAAAAGTTGAAATAAAATAGGAAAAAATAACAAGCATATTTTGAGTGATTACTCAACTGGGGTCCTTTGTGACAGGAAATGCAGCTGCGTGACTAATGGGCCTGACTTTCTCTTGGCTTCCTTCCCCTTCAAAGATCTCGTTTATTGCCCCAGCCAAAATTTTTTTTTAAATTGCTAGAAGCTAGAATTTTCCAGGAAAAAAAAAAATCTTTGCAAGAGGCAAAGGCAGTAAATCTTAAAAAGATCAAGGGCTGCAGAGCTCTCCCTCATCTACTCCTTTTAGCCTTCCAGGCTCTTGAGTCACGTCATATCTTCCCCTGCTCTGCTCCAAACATGTGTCTAGCAGATCTTTCTGCTTTGGTGAGGGGAGGGAGTATGCGAATCACATTTATAGCATTTAACCCTGGAATTCATAAAGGAAGGACTAATTCCATGAAGGAAACCAGAGGCCTCCTTAGCCTTTTGCATTTTGTCTTTTTTATTATTTTTCCTCGCTCTCTCTTTAGCAGTTGTGTGCCCATACTCCGTAATGACATGGCTGTTAAGTGTGAGCTATTGAGATTTGACACAGCATAGTCCCATTAGTAAGGGGCCATGGAGTTTTAAATGTTGTTTGCATTTGGCCTGCTTTGTCAGTCTGCTTTGTTGAGCTTCCTAGGTAACAGCAGATAAGCCAGGACCCAAACCTCCCCTGAACTGGAAGAGCAACTGTGCATCCAAGCTTCATGGCAGGCCCTTAACCCTGTAATTCATTGCAAAGAAACCCTGAGTTCCCTCTCAGTACTGGATGGTGTTGGGCATATGGTTGGATAGAGTATCTATGGGAGCAGGGCCCTGTCATCCTTTGGAGATCCTTTGGAGATGCATACCCCAAAGAACAGTGGTACTGAGCCCTGTGGGGGGAGCACAGCAGGCTAACTGAGCTGTCTGAGCTGTGAAATGCTCCTGTAGTCTCATTTACTGGCCTGAGGGTGGGCACTGGAGCTGGAGCCTGTGTGCTGGCAGCTGCAATGCCAGCATCAGCCCTGCCACAGAGGGAACCGGTAAAACTTCAGACTAACAGTGGTGGGTTTATTCCTACAAAGAGGTTAAAACCTAACCAGACAGGTAGACAAGATCCTCAAAAAACATGATTTACAAAAAGTAGGAGCCATTCTTCAGCCTTCTCTAAAGGCCTTTTTCTTCGGAAAGCTGGGGTATCAAGTGATTGAAGGAGAATTTGAGGGCTGCTCTGTAATCTACAATGCTGGCATGGTTTGCTGTGCCTGTAGCAGAGGCTAAAAAAGGAGGTGAATATATTCATTGCCATAAACTGCACAGAGGAACCATCAGAATGGGTATGCTAAAAAAAGAGATGGAACCTTTGCTTATGAACAGACCTAAAAGAATTGAATACATGTGTACAGAGAGATCATTTTCCACTACCTACAAGAGGAAAAAATCTCTGGGGAAGTGGCTGATGCCAAATATTTTCTTATGCTTCATGTGTCAGCATAGTCTGGCAGAACCCCTTAAAAAACAGAGCATGCATTTTGTGCAAATTGAGAATCACAATTCTAGTGATTTGGATTGCTTCACCAAACTAGAGACATTTATCCAAAAATACAGCAGATGTTTGATGATGTACCAAGTTTTCAGCATTTACACAGATCAGATGATGTTAAGATCAGCAGAAAACAATAACAGAGCAACACAGTAAAAGTCTTCAGATCTGTCCTGAAAAAAACTTAAACTGGGTTAGACAGGAAAAAAAGTTAATTTCTCACAACAGCTCTAAAGTTCTAGACAAGCTATACAGCAAGGTTACAGAGGAGCTAGACTGGGTGCAGAAGTGGTGGTCACAAGGATTCATTGGAATGGGAGATGTGTGTGGAACCTGGCTGCATGACCTGAGAACACCAGGGCACTGCTGCAAAAATACTGGCAGTATACTTTGACTACAACGTTTAACAATTTCAGACAGTGAAGGATAAAGGGGATTCAACTCTGAGGCATCTTAAAGCTACATGAGACAGAGCTGTTCCCAACCCTCTTGAAGCTATATGGTCAAAACTGGAGATCACTAACTTCTGTGCAATGAATGCTAACAGAAGCTGTGTGTCAGTGCATTCTGATAGAAAGGAAGGATTTGGCACTTGTCCATGAATGTAAAAAGTTTCCTGTCCTTTTTTTGTGTCTTTTATGAGAAGACTGTTTTAGAAAACTGACCATAACCCACTTACTGCAATTGCCAAAATGGCCTGGCAAAGCCCCTTCTCCTCATGAATACATGGATTTATTTGCTTCAGTTATAAATTTATGATTGGCAGATTGGGAGGGATTTGGTGGGTTCAAACCTAATCCCTCGAGCATTTGATGAAAAAGCAATGATGCCAAGTCCAGAGCTAGATTTTGTATGTGATGATTTGCTTAAAATTTTTGCTTGTGATGGTGATAAGACCCAGTGGAAAGTATATGAGCCTGTCATTGAGAATATTCTCAGCCTTGTTGCTGACTTTGGGCAAAGTATGACTAGTGAATCATAGCTAGGAAAAATTATATAACCTCTCTTGATTCTTACTTGTACTTCCCTGAGGTAATCTTACTATAAGGTAGTACAACTAAACAGGCAGCAGGGTATATCAGGCTCATCACTACTACACATCCTGTACCTGCTAAGATAAAAAAGATCTGACAATATAGCAGGAATAAGTGTGAGATGTCTTCAGTAAAATAAGATTTAGCTCTACCACTCTAGTTCTATTATTCCTAAACAGTGAGATAGTAGGAAGTAGTGCCAAAACAAATTCATTACAAATGAAAAGAAAGTGTGGAATTAGGCTGTGATCTGATTTTAGGTCTATTATATCAATGTACCAAGGTGGAACATATGAAGTCAGTCAACCACTGACATTTTGCTTGACAAAAGAAACCCAAAACAAAAATGCAAACTATTTTCATTCTTGCAGTCTTTCAACTCCCTGACATCTTCAAAGGTGTAATTGAAATGATGGAGTTCTTGAAGAAGAGTAAAGAAACAGCCAAGGCACAAAAAACTTAGAATAACATAACTTCCTGTCTCCCTGACAACTGTAGCTGTGATATTCCAGTTCCAGAGATGTAAGAACCACTGCCCAGTCCTCAGGATTCACCAAGCACAGTTTATATGATGTTCGTTGTAACTACTTGCCATTGCATATCAGCACAACTTGTCTGAATTTTGTCCTGGAAAACTCAGTGACTTTGGACTTCTGACACTAACAACTGCCCTTTCCAGTCTGAGAATCCGACTGAGGTGCTACAAAGTTCTCATTTTATTATGAACAGCTGGATGAAACCAGATGCATAATACAGCAGATCCTTCATAACCAGCCTAAGCACTGGATGTGCAATGATGACAACTGCATTTCAGCCCAGAGATGGCTGCATTTGAGCCATGGGGAAGTAATCAATTCATAAACAAACTTCTCAAGCACTTTGAGATGAAAACACTAACACAGGATCAATTTAATTCACTCTACTTATGTGACAAACCCATGTTATTCATGTTATTGTTTTCCTGGTTTTGCTATGCCAATCACATTGCAATTCCAAATGTCATCACTCTGTGCTGGAACAGCAGCCTGACACATTCAAAAAAACTTGCAGAATAAAAAAACTTGTGATGGAAATTGCTTCCGTGTGTGCAGCCTGCTCATGCTCAGAAAGTGTTCATGTTCCATTTCTCTCTGGTTAACAGTGGCATGAGTATGGTTTTGAATTCTGGTTGTACTTCACCCATTAGTAGCCTGTCCTAGGCACTGTGTCCTGTAGCATGACAATTGCCTTGCATTCAGGCTCCCGGCTGCCTTCGTTTTCTGTTCTGATGCTCTCTTGACTCTGGAAAATCTCACCTCCTCAGCAGAAACAACCAAACTATATATCAACAGTTTCAAATTCTGGGACAAGTTGGAGATTTTCTCTCCCCTTTTGCTGAATCCTGCAAAAACTACTAAAAGGAGTGTGTTACCTAGGAGATCAAAAGGACTGGACTGTCTTTGACCTGGGGAGTATTACTGAAACTAGATGTCAGATGAAGTCTAAATTAGGTGTTTGCTGACTGCATGATGCAGCTTCACCCAAAATGTAACTGTTGTTACACGCTGGCCACATGGCCTCCTGTGCCTTTGTTTCCTCACCAGTGACGTGCAGGCCGAAGCACTCAGCCATGCAGCAAGGAGTATTTAGAGTTCATTGGCATT
>NW_008239553.1:12615464-12647545 GCF_000691975.1 Corvus brachyrhynchos
GCATTCCTGAAGACTTCGGAGATTCTTAGATAAACAGTGCAGTATGAACAGAAACCAGGTGATACTGCATCTTTCTCTTGGTGCCACACCCCTGCTGCTGGTATTGTGCTCTCACATTCCCGAGTTAAGCTTGCTTGAGGGATTTGATTTCACTTGGGCTTAAAATCTTTGTTTCGTTTCTCAGAGAGGATGCTGGAATACATGGTAAAGCATGGCAAATCTCTCATGTCCAGAAACTTCACTCTCAAGGCCCCTGCTAACCACTTCCACCTGACCTTCCCCACCTTTTTTAATATACTCAGCCAAAGATGGTGAGAACAATTTAATATATGCATGTTTTGCACACCCTGCAACCCTGTGCATTTTGAAGATGAGACAGAGCATTCTCTGCCACAGCAAATGATTTTGTGTAGATGAGAAGCTTTGCTTTATAGAATAAAACCTTTGCTATACGCCCATGTGTTTGCAGATTTACAAGAAAAAGCAGTATTTCTGAGCTCTTGATAGTGAGGTATAGTCCCAAGCTTGGATACACATTTTGCTTCAGGAACTGAGCTCTGTGTGTCTGTGCTTTCAAGAGGCCTTGTGAGTACAACATCATCTTTGTTTCCCCATCTTTAAAACTGGGATTATAATACTCTCCCATAACAGCAGGATTTAGAAATGTTCATTTCTAGAAGTTTTAACAAATGTTAAATATCAGTTGTTTTGATCCTATTCCATTACAAAGAAGCCCTGCAATTCTTCCATCCTCTCGTGTTAAAAAGATCATCTTCTCTTGCAGCCTTTATACTATCTAATTGAATTGTAGAGGGTAGTTGCACAAGCCAACCTCTTTTATATAACTCCCTCTTGTTGTTACAGAGTGGAGGAAGATGGACATTTAGACAGCAAGTAACTATCTTGTGAGTAAAGTGAGGGACACACTGACAAAAGGTTTCCATAAACAACTCTTTACCCTCTGTGCTCTCAGAGCAGCTTTGTCTGGGATAGCTCCTCTTTGACAGTGTGTCTAGGACAGAACAACTCATAATCAAAAAGTATCGGCAGGTGTGAAAAGCACACCCACACAAGTGTCAGGTCCTCAAACATAGTCCGTGTAGCAGTGGAATTTCCCATTTTGCAGCAATGATTCAACTTGGTGATGGCATTGTGAATGGATCAGGAGAAGAATGACAATAATATCAAGATCTACAACAGTAGCTCATTAAGGATGACATTAATGAGCATTTGCATCAAGATGGCATGTTTCAGGTCTAGTCAGTGGTTTTCCATAAGGATCTCTGTGCTAGAGCACCTCCTGCACAGGGCACAGAACTTGAGGCTGGAGGATGGGGATAGTCCTTATGGAGTGGGGACTCAAAATGAGGGCAGTTTACATCAGGCAGTGATCTGTGTCCAGGAGCTGAGGGCAGCTGGGGAGCCCCCCTTGCTGCGGTAGCAAGAACTGGGGTCTGAGCCTGGCTGGAGCCATGGGCTTGTCACACCAGCTCTGTCCTTCATCTGTCCCCTTGAAAGTCACACTCGGCCCACACATTACGGCTACTCGGAGAGACAGCGGTTCCCTTCAACACACATGCTCACACATAGCTAATGGAACTGGAATTACTGCAGCAGTTTGGAAAAGGGAAAACATATAATGCCAGGCTGGATAAAACATTAAGACACTGTTGGCTTGATGTGGGCAGGACTCCTGCCAGATGAAGCATTTGCGCCTGGAAATCCATGGGGTAGAAGACTGGTGCTGGAGCGTTTGTGTTGCCATCAGCAAGGCAACAGCTCACTCACACGTACTCAGACTCCCAGGAGGCTGGGGCTCAGGGCTCCTCAAGGAGGTCAGTTTTTTATATAGTAAAGCAAACAGTTGAGCTAATCAAGAAATTTTTTTCCTTTTCTTTTCTGGGGCTCTTGGCATGCAGCCCTGTTACTTGCAATCTTTAATTTGTACTGTGGCTTCCTTTTCCCTGCTGCCTTCTCACTCAGTACAATTTTCCCACACACTTATTTCCTAACTCTACCTCTACAGAGGTCTTCATTTAGTTTGGACCCAAATTTATCTCAATCCTACATAAAGCTGATGTTACCTCATCATTTATTCCTGAAAATAACTGTTGTCAGAAATTCATAGGCCTGAGAAGTTTATGAAAAAAAAAAAAAAGAAACCAAGCCATTTTCTGTGTTGTTACTTATAAGTAACTTTATTCATACACAGTTATAGAAGTGGACTGTGGATCAATTTAGACCTTCTTTTTGGTTATACAGCTGCCTGAGTCTTAAAATCAGGGTTTTTAAAGGATCTGTGTATGTCCATGGTAGTGGTGGGCTGAAATTTACACACACTACCCAAACTGACCATGGAAAAGCCTCTTATCATAGAGCTTCCACTATAAGGGAGCAGATTCTGATGAAACAAAGTCATATTTTGGCAGATTCTCCCTCCCACTTCCATGATACTATGAAAAGAATGAAAGAGATAAAGGCATTTCTTCTGTTTAGCACAGCAACACAGTCCAAAACACGTTGTGTGATTTGTGTAGAGAAACCGATGAAGGTGACATCAGTGCAAATAAACATCTCAAGTAAAACCATAGCAAAATCCTAGTAAAAATATACAGCCATCTATATATTGTCAACATGGCAGAGGCTGGCCCAACAGCTGATGAGAGATGTAGGAGCATGAGTGAGGACTGGCCCACCTGATCACTGGGTTCTGCCTCATGAAATCACCTTTAAATGGTCTTTTCTGAAAAGCTGCACAGAACCCAAAGTGTTCCTTCAGTCTGCACACACTCTAGGAGCTGCAAAAGAGCACCATGTTGTAACAAATGCACAGCCTCCACCACACATGCAGATCCACCTGATCTCACATCATTAGAGGTAAATACTTCTCCTCCTTCCCTGTGGTCATTTTCAAACCCATTTCTAGAGAACTCCTCTGCCTCTGAATGGAGCCCAAGTTGGCAGGACAGTACTTTCCAAGTTGTGATGCAAGCTGCAAACAGCTAACAAAGCCTGATGCACATTCCCCATATTTTCACTGTAACTGTTCCTCACAGCCACTTCCACGTGAGCACAGAAAGGGTTTTTAAAGAATTGCAGTGAAGAAGGGGCTAAAAGCACTGCGAGACACTGAGCTAGCAGGCAGTGGATGGGCTGTGTGTCCATCTTCTGCAAGGCAGCGGATCACAGCCCAGGGCCAGCAGACAGGATGCAACAGGCTGTCACTCATTGCCATCCCTCATGAAGAAGTCCCCTAGGCTGAGCAGAGCCACACATTAGAAAGCAGATGCTGCCAAGTTGTGCACTGTGCACAGTCCGTGAGGCAGTTTGTCCAATGCTTCTCATTAATTTCAGAATCCACTACTGAAGAAAACACAGCTCTTTATAAGGTGGGACATGTTTTGAAAGAACAGTTGGTGTAGGTTCAACTTGCATAAAGCTGCACAGCTCTATTAAATACCAAGGGGTGTTGCTGATTTACACCAGCTGAGAAGTTGGCCAATATCCTTTTGAAGCCATCAACTCTCCCATTGGTAATTGCCAGTAGAAGAGCTGGGAAATACAAGAAGAAACGAAAAATGGAGCACATTTATGTGAAAAACCTTCAATGCAAAACAAATGTCTGCTCACTGCACAAAAGCTGAAATAATACAGTTGTTATTGGAACTCTGCTACAATAAAACAAGCTGGATGAGTCAACCAGCAGTGCATCTAATCTCCACTGGCTGCCTTTCCGGTCCCCAAGCTCCCCATCTATTTTTATCTTTGCTTTCTTCAGTACGATTTTTGGTTTACAAGCAATAAATCTACAGCTCTTGGGTCCCCTGTGTGCACTCTTTTCGGCAGGCCACTCAGCATTTAGGATTTTACCCAGACCATTTCAGTTCTAAGACCACAGAACATGGAGGCTACGATTCAGATTCAAGAGACACTGTGGCCCAGAGAGCACAGCAGAGGCATGGGGCATCACAGTTTTCTGCTCTGAAGGAAGTAGGCACCATGCAGGGCTGTCTGAGAAGCTTTGGGATGGACTTGCTTCCAGACTTGAAGAACACACAGGCTGGGGCAGTGCTTTATCTCCATGATGCAGCGTAGGGCACCTACAGAGCACGTGATGTGCTCAGTGCAATAGCCAGGGGAAGAGCTAGCACTCAAATGGCACGGGCGATCAGTGTTTGCCACTGTGCCTATACAAAGAAAATGTCATTCCCTGTTTTTCCATGGGTGGGTGAAATTTTTAGTGAAGCCATTTGCACCTGGTCTACCTTTGGACCCTATACATTACCCATTACAGAGTGTAATGTTTGGAAGCTTTTGGAGAAAAAGATAATCCTGATTTCAGAATCATTGGGCAGGTGATGGGAACTGTGTTCATGAAGTGAGACTGCTGTTTTTTGTTGGCTGGGTGTAGTAGCCGTTTCTTGAGAAAAGTGTGGATGAAAGTCTGGAATCACACTACTGCTTCATTTTTCTCTGGCAACCACATTATGATTCTAGAAACAGAAGAATTATTTTTCTAATTTTTTCTCTGTTCTCTTTAACAATTTCATTACAAAGACATACAGCTAGTCACCTTGAGCTCGTACATGCTGGGAAACATCTGTTAATTGAATATTAAGATAGCCAGAGTGTTATAATGGATAGAAACTACTGGGATATGACGCTAGCCCACAGCCTTCCCTTTCATTTCAAGAGTACGTGCTTCAGGGAGCAAGGGAGAAGAGTATATGAATTTAATTTCAGACATTCACATTTTAGGTGGCCCCAAGGGACGTACCCATTTCCTATATAAGGTTTGGTCTGTTTGCAATTAAGCTCTCTTCTTTGCATATTTCCGGATAGATTAAAAATAGCAATATCAGCTTATTCTTGGACTTCTGGAGATAAACAAAGCCATTGCTTCCAGGGCTTTTAAAGCAATGATCAGACTCATAGATCTTGAAGGCAGAATTTGTCTGTGAATTTTTTATGCTGGATAAACTAGGATTTCCAAAGATAAGAGAAAAGGTAGGAGCACATTTCTAGAACTGGAGACCTTTTAAAGCAACTTAACTTTTGCAGCCTTCATTTTTAAACAAAGCTTAATGTTGATCAAAAGTTAAGTTGAATACTCTTTATACAGAAAGCTCAAGACCAGTTCAAACCTCTCCCACCATTCTCACAACCAATGGATCAATTCCAGAGCTGAGAGGTTTGCTGAACTCCGATTACAGTTTCCCTCTTATTCTTTTTCTGTTGGGATTACCATCATCAATCCATTTAATCCAAAATGTAAAGCTGTTTTTTTGTGATGCAGTCATCCATTCTCAAGGACCTTTACAGAAACAACTCATTTATAATAGTGCCTAAATTGCTATCAGATGGGATTGATTCCCATACATCCCTAACAGCCTGAGGTTGGACACATGATAGTGATCTGCAACTGATAATTTCTTCCCTGCTGTTTAGGTCTCTCATTTGCAGAAATTACCTGAAACAGGGTCCATTTTCCAAAGAAGTCCCTGACCACCATGTTGTGAATTTAAGTCTCCTGGAAGTGTTTTTGTGTTTTCATTTATCTTTTGCAGACTGCCTAGAAGTCAGTGGACCCTGATGGAACCATGGACAACGGGATTAAAATCACTGATATAGTGGTTTTAACATCAGTTATTCACAGTCTCATGTGCTGACAACAGAACAAGGATTCAACCAAATACAACCAAAATTATTTGTTAGCTTTCCTAAAATCCAGAAAACACTTAGCACTGCATTCAACTCAGTAGTGGAGATAACTCCCACTGTCTTTTTAGGAATTATGTTAATTTCTTCTCAATTTTAATTTTACTAGCAGACTGAATTAAAGACTCATTTAACTCAAAGAGCATTGAACTCTTAATCATGAAAATTCAATCATGGCATACATGCACCTCATAATTATAATCTCTAATTCTGGTTGTATTTGAGCTTCCTTATCCAAATAATCTGATTCCTTCCCTACAATTGAATCTTTAATGACTTTTAGTGCCTCTTACATTGAACACAGACAAGGGTAAAAAACAGTGAGAAAGGCTGTGATTCTGCAATAGTACAATCTGACCTAAACTGTCGCTGCATCAACTCTGCCTCCTATAGCCCCTGATCACAGTCCTTCATCTCCTTTCTTGTGCTCCACTGGTGCTCATCCAGCCTTGCAAGAAATTAGTCCAGGGGATGGTGAAAACTTACTTTTTTGCAGTGTTAACTTTCATCGAGCTTAGCTCCCTGAACTATGCTGTTCCAGGGTCAGATACAAAACCATTGTTTGTATTGAGGAAACACTGGAGCATGGCTGGGCAATAGCAGCCCTGATTTAGGTTAGCTGGAATGGATGTGGAATTGTACTTTAACTACTCTGTGAGCAGTGTTGTTAAAAACACACGGGGCGATTTACAAAAAGCTGCTTGCAGCAGTTTGTTAAAGATTCGATTTCCAAAGCAGAATTTCCAGACCAGTAGTCAGTACAAGCCATTGTGAAATTCACAGGATATTTTTAGAGCATCAGGTAAGGGTCTGACCGATGAAAGACTTGACAGTCTGACAGGGTAAATTGCATGGAGATTCCGGCAGATATTCAGGCCTAGAAACAAGGACTAGGCACCAGTAGATTCAAGAGAGTGTGTGGAATGGGTACCAGCTAGATAGAGCACAAGGACTGGAAGGACAAGTATACGGCAGCTTGAGATCAGGGTACATGAGCAGCAAAGCTGAGACTCCCAGATTGTAAGAGCAAGACTAGTTAAGTCTGAGACCAGCTGGTAGAACTACATTGTGGATGCTGCACAGAGCCTGTCCACACAATGCCTGGCTCTTACATGCCTTCTAGGCCCTCATTTTGCAAGTGCTGCATTGCCCCAACAAAAATAAAGAATGATACTGAAGCTGATGATTCAGGAGGGAGAAAAGATTCCAGCACCACAATAGCCATGTGAACAAGGAACACATTTACTGTTGAGTAGTACATAATTTGGAAAAATCCACATGGCCATTAGTAGAGGGGAGGAAATAGACACAGTTAAGCAAGATACTAATGAAGTGGCCCACACCACCAGGCTGCACTTTGTTCTTTGCTGTGCAGTGGCATGGGAAAGACTAGTGGCCCATTCCATGACTCCTGTGATGGTGGAAGGATTCTTCCCTACCACACTTGATTCCCAGGGCTCTACAAGGAGCAGTACTCAGTATCATAATCCTTACAGACACAAGCAGCCTTGAAGAAGTCAACAGGACTATTCAAGCAGGACTGATTATAAGAGCTCATATTGCAAAATGAGCCCCTTATTTTGGTAAAGAGAAGCACAGCAACAAGTCCTATTGTTCTAGCAACATAAACACTATCCCTGAGGACCTAAAAAAGGTTCTGCTGTGTGACAGGAGTCACAAACAGACCTTACAAAATAATAAGGACTTCTGTAAAAGCAGGACAAAATGTGTTAAGTTTTTTTAAAAATATTCTTCAAAATGAAAGTGCTCTTGACCCACTTTGGCTCCCAGCAATGTTAAGGACATGAAGAACTTTCTGGTACCACGGCCTGTGAAGAGTCAACTCCCTGAGCTAAATGTGCTCCTGCATATTTTCCAGGACATTTGTTGAAAAAAAAAAATCCCAAACAACAGAATAACCTTCTGTCCATCAAGCACGATTTCACAACAATTACAGTACCAGGCACAGAGAACTCTGCCTGTCTGGCCCACAGCCACACCGCGGGCGGCAAACTTTCTAGCTCTCACAAACTAATTAGGCTCAGGTCAGGTATGTGACTGAGAGAACTCCAGGGAGAGTGGAGGGTGAAGCAGGAAGCAGTGCTGATGATTCAACCAGGGATCATCTTGAAAACAATTTTAAAGTTGTTTCTTCAGAAATAAGTTTCGGATGTGAAAGGAAAGTGATCTTATTTCTAAGAGTGCAGAAAAGGAAAACTTTCTGGCACAAAAATGGAAGTGAGGACTCTTTGTTTAGTAAGTAAAGAAGCAATGTTTTCATTAGTCAAAAAGTTAATGGTGACAGTTGATGGTGTCTAACAGTGGAGTGAGACAGGTGACAAGAAGGCAAAACCACATTCAGTTGCTATTATCGGCTCTCAAGGCAATCTGTCTTTCTAGTAAGAAACTAGAGCTGCAAGGGAAATAATTTTGAACTTCCAGCAAAGCTTTCTGCACACATAAAGACAGCACAGGAGTGACTCCAATGTCTGCACATGCAATCAGAGGAACGAAAAAGACTCACTGCTGGGTTTTGTATTAGATACTGCAATTTTTTTGCAATCTACTTTACTAGTAGACATAACCTAGGGCTATGAAGGGCTGCTTTGTGCCATTCTATACTGTGGGGAGTGGCTGACTTTTAACACCTTTCTCCCAAAGCCAAAAAACTACAAACTAAGGTTCACAGCACCTACAAGCACTTTGAGTACTGTTCCATCCAAACACTGTATCTGGCTCCTCAAAAAGGCTGCTGCCAAGTTAAAGTAGTGCAATGCCAAAATACTCTCATATTCTCTATTTCTTAACATCTTCAAATCACAGCTTTGTGGGAATTCCCTAGGTCAAGTATAGGTCATTATGCTTAAGGCAGAGTGACCAGAGAAGAGCCTCTGGTCAGTGTTATACAGGTCATCCTTGGTTCTGTAGTGGTCTTTTTAATAATGTAATTCTACCATCATAGATGCAAAAAATGTCCAAGTGAACAACCTTCTGTCTGGATAGTGCTCATCAGCTTTCAAGTCCAGTTTTTGGTTGCCTGTGCCTGTTTGCTCTACGGCACGTAGCTGTAATGACTGATGAAAGCAACAACAGAAGCAACATGGCGGAGCTGTGGTGGTGAGAGATGGATGATGAGAGATGATCCTTCAGAGGATCAGGTATGTCTCATTCCACCTGTGGATCTTTCAGATATGTCAGTATAAGCATGGAGGGTCTCCTACTATGTTTGCATTGAGCACCAGAAAAAACCTTTTCACTGGGTGAGCAGTACAGTGCTGGAATGGGTTACTCAGAGAGGTTGTGCAATCCCCATCCTTGCATGTTTTCATGACTTGGCTAGACAAAATCACAGCTGACCTGTTAAGTGCTGGCAACAGTTCTGCTTTTATCAGAATGTTGGAATAGAGACCTCCAGAGGTCCCTCCTTAACCTATACTTCTACGATGCTATGTCTCTTGG
This sequence comes from Corvus brachyrhynchos, assembly GCF_000691975.1. Taxonomy (NCBI): domain Eukaryota; kingdom Metazoa; phylum Chordata; class Aves; order Passeriformes; family Corvidae; genus Corvus; species Corvus brachyrhynchos. The sequence continues at coordinate 12,624,642 of NW_008239553.1, forward strand.
ATCCCAGAGCTGAGCTGACAAACCATGTTTTGGAAGCACCTTGTAGGGTGAGAGGCCATGGCTGGTAACATCTACCAAGCTGGAATGGCTGGAATGGTTTATGTAGAGCAAACTAAGTGTCTCAGTGGAGGCCTCCCACACCTACATGTAAAGCCTCCTTTTGAACAGAGATGGAATGGCAGAGATATTGTGAAATTCTGCTTATGAGGTGGCAGTAATTACAGAACGGTGAGGCTGCTCAATTTCCTTATGCAACCAAGGCTTCAGCCAAGAAAAGGTGTTAGCCTCCTGCAGTGTTCTTGTGCCACTCTTTTGTAGCAGCGGTGAGAGGGCAATTGTGCTAGTGTTTGTTCACTGGCATGCTGAGGTGCTGCTCAAAGAGGGTAGGTTTATGGCTGAGTTACAGGCTGGCATGTACTTCAGTGTTTTGTTTCCTGCTTTCAAGAAAGGGACCAGAAGAGTCTGCACTCTTCCACTACACAGGGAGACAGATCCCGGACTGGACTGGCTGCAGGAACGTGCTGGAGTCATGGAAAAGCTGATAATTCAGTGGGGACACTTCTATACAGGCTGACAGACATAGTAGAAATATGCACAGGACAGACAAAATAATTCCCACAAAAACACCATTTACACAGTTCTGCCACACTTCATTCATCCATAGCTCTTTGCTGGTTTGTTCCTGGCACACACATTTCTCCCCCCCAGTTCAGAACAGCTCACCCACTGCTACAATATCCTTATCTCTGCCATTCCTTTAATCCCTCTCATAACCTCAGTATATTCCTTGTTTTTAGCACAGAGATGTCTAGCAGAGATGATGGAACACAAGAAGTGCATGTACTAGTTGGACATAGGGAGAGCCAGGAGAATGCTGGCCCCAGGTGAGAACTTCTCCATTAGCAAACACAAGTTGAGATGTCTCTGAACAAATTATGTTCTCTAGAAACTGCCAGGAGAACAGCTCAACTAACAGTGAACAAATGGAGCTTGATCTAAGAATCACAGCATATCACCTGGAGCTACCAATGTGCTAAAGAAATTCTTTTTGTTGAAAAAAGCTCTAACCACAGTTTACGTCAGTGTGACATGTACTGATGTGGACTTTCAAATGACTACAAATAACATCTCAGAGATTATTTTCTCTTGTATATTAGCTTGAACAAATATTGAGCAGCTGAGAAAGAGTCTGAATCTTAACATGAGACCTTACACAGGCACAGAAGAATATTCAAAGAATGAGACAATTTTGAAAAATGCTGTGATGTTTTTAACAGGGGCTGTTTCTCAGGAACTTTGGCTGATACAGCCCTAACACCAGGACTACCAGGGTTTTCTGGGATCTCCATGAAACATGAACCAACTTCATCACCCTTTAAGCTGGCAGGATGCTTAAGAGTATTTAGAGCAGTAGATCCTGGGATCTGCTACACACAATAATTATATTTATCTCCAATAAGTTTGATAGTCATAAGTATATTAATCTCAGTTTTCACCATAGAAAAGCCTAAATATATTTAGGAGCTTTAAACAATGAAACTATGACGGCAGTTAAATCATAGCCACACAAAACAGCAGGATGTATGCTCAAAAGGCCTCTTCATGCCAAGTCAATAGAGAGTAAAAGCTTCTCACACCCTACAAATACAAATAAAGATCTTTATCTACTTCCTAATAATGACAAAGGGATAAACTCTGTTCACTCTTGCATATATATGTGTAAGAAACCTTCTCTCCATACAGCTCCTATGCAAGTGACTACCTTCAGCTACAGTCTTTTGCATCCCTGTTCTGCTTCCTCCAAAATTGTCCATTCCATATTAATGCCTGCCTGCCAAATCACATTAATTCCATAGTTGTATCCCTGTCATAAGCCATTAGTTCCACAGTCTTACTACACATAATACATACATTCCACATTCTTTTCCTTAATATGCAAATCTTTCCAGACATGGTCTCCTTTGTTTTGGTGCCTCTCAACCCACCAGAATATGCAGGAGGGCTCACAAACTGATCCTCTGGGATATACTCAAACACAACCAGTATGTTCTTTGTGATTCATATGTAACAACAGGAAAGGTTTTGAGGTTCCCTCCCAAGCCTTCAGTTCCTTAAGTATTGCCCAGATTCCCGATGCCTTTCATCTGCACCAGGTGGTTTACACTGGTCATTATGAATTTCCTTTCAAGGCTGCTAAGGAGCTAAATTTGTTTACACTAAGAAACTTTTCCAATGGCTCAAAGTAGTATTTTGAGTCAACAGCAAGGCTTAGGTGAACAGCCACGTTACTATCACTATCCCCTGCCGTCAGAATCTCATCAGGACCTTACAGGACTCATGGCTATGCATTGAATTCAATCAGTTAGAAACATTTGATTTTTAGGAAGAGTATCTCCTTGTTTTCATACAAGTTGCCAGTCCTAACAGTTCTTGACTTTATTTTGTCCAAATTGATTCCCTTCAAAATCTGCAGCAGGAACCTATTAAACAGTATTTTTGACCAATCAAAACCAGTATTTTGATTGGTCAAAAATATGGCAGACTAGACAAAGCGCATTGTGTCCCAACAAAATTCAGAATGTTTCACTTGCTTCAGCAAATTCTCTTACATGATAAGGTTGTGGTACTCAAGACCTGTACTCTGTTTCATTGACAGTTGTAGTCAATAGACACTTGAAGCTGGCAAAGTCCATGATAAAAGTTCTGGACACTACTAACAGTACAATTTAAGCCCTAGGGTGTGAAGCCAGATTTTGCCATTCATTGGGTATAATGTACAACATAATTCTTCCCACAATTTTTCCTATTCTCCCAATCGCAATGGCTGGCACCATCTCTCTCTGAGCAGGGAGATGGCTGAGGAACAGCTGAGAACTTGGTCTTACTAGCCAGATTCATCACTATTCTTAATTTGCACACATGCTATGGTGACGTGTGCATTACATATGCTTAGACTGCATGGTTGAATGCTCATGTTATATCAAGCTGTGGATGATTTTACAGCTGGCTCTGCTTCTTGAGCAGTGGGAGCAGCTCTTGTGCATTTCTGAAAGGCAAACTACAGCCAAGTGGCTGGAGTTGTAATTCCCCAGCCTGATCTCTCCCATCCCAACTACCATGACTCCCTCGTGCCCCGACATTCTTTGCCGCTTTGTTTATGCTGTAGAAAACATCTGTTAGAGTATACGGCCAAGGTGAAAGATTTTGGCAAACAGTTATTTTTCATAGCTCAGCTTAAAGGGAAAATATGAAGACTGCCCCTCCTTCTCAGAGAAGAGGAAGGGTGGGGTTGAAAAATGAGATCTGACCGCAGCCAGGCCAAATAGCAGACTTGCTGTCCCACTAGCCCCTTTAAAGGAAAAGGGAATTGTTTTTTCAGTAAAATGAACTTTGTTGCAGAAGAGGGAAGGTTTAACTGAAATAAAGTGGATTAACTTTTAGAGTAACCATTTAGATAAACGTATCAGGAAAATCTTCAAGATGTTGGGATGTGTTAGGCTAAGCATAATATTTGCAGAAAAAGCATAAATCATGCTGCAGAGGTCGTTTAAAACCACACTGACATAACAATAAAAATCTGTAATAGAGAACACCCCCACACTACTAGGAGATGGACTCAATTACACTGCAGGTCTTTTTCAATGTTTAACTTCTATGACTCCTTATAGAATTGGGGCCCTGTAAGGGGAAGGAGAAAAAATGTTGGTTTATTACCTTTGTTGATTAACAGTTCGACTTTCTCAAGCATTAAAGTGCTTTATAGACCTACAAAGTATAGACTGTAGGTAGAGAATTGTAGGTTTCCCTGACAAGGTGTAGTTTATTACTGACATTCTGCAGCGGAGCAGAGATGACAGCACATGGCACTTGCATTTATCTGCCTTTCTCAGGTTGGCTTTGGAAGATTGGGAGGGAGAGATGAAAATTCCCGCTGGGAAGTGAAGGACTTGTGGGATGACAAGGAGATACAGATTTGCTTTAAGGACCTGTAAACAGGCAGGCACCACTTCATTCCTCCCCTAATTGCAGCCACTACTAAGTGAAACAGCAAAACTGATTACAAAACACAGGGAAGCTCAGGATAGGAGGTGAGGAATGGTGTGTTACTGCTTAAGAGGAAATTGGAACAAAAAGTCAGGAATCACTCAGAATCACTGTGCTACAATGATAAACTAAAAGGTCCACATGGAACTTAAGTCCTGCTCTGTCCCCAGTCACACTCAGGACATTCCCCTCTCTTGCCATGAAGTCAGTCACTGCTCACACACAAGGAAGCTCAGCTACTGCCAGAAACACCCACTGGGATGTAGCAGCTACATAACCTCCAGGACAGAAACAAAGCTATCTCAGAGCTTGGAGCAGAAAGATGTCACAGGCTGAGTACTCGGGATCCATCTATGATCTGTTATGTGCAGTTGCACAGCTGACCAGCGAGAGAGGGCACTGCTAGTGGGGGCATGCAGCCATGCAAGCAACCACTGCCTCTTCCACCCTCCTCTCTCTGTGTCTGCCCTTCACCCAGATCTAGACAGGCTCCAAATTAATTTTACAACCTGGAATGCTGTTAACACAATCAAACTATGAAAGAAAAAGCTCATCTTAAGGGAAGGCAAAAATCAGCTCCCTTCTCTGTCTCACAGCTGTCCCCTCCTCCTCACCATGTGTTCCTGAAACCTGGGGCTGTTCCAAGCACTAAACACACTGGAAAGCATATCCTTGGGCCAGCTGTGATCTGATCATGGTACATTGGCTGCGGGTGAATCAGAAACCAATTGATAGGCCCAGGAACAATGTGGCTCCTTGTTAGCCTCTGAGAACAGCCATTGCTTTCAGCCTCTCCCACTCCTTCCCCAGCCAGTCTTCAGCAGAGCAGGATGCCAGGACAGCTTCTGTAACATATCCTGCATTATCCTTTCCCACCAACCCTGTATTGAACTGCAGCTATTTTCTGGCTTGAATGACATGCTCCTTGTGTTGTGAGAGACTCTGGGTGGGGACTGTTGCAGCCTCTCTGGAAGTGGGTGCACAGCAAGTGACAGGCTGATACTAATATTTATGTGCAAGTTGCTACGGGGAAGACCCAGCAGCAGCACCTGGGACCATGGTTCCTCTGGAATCCCAAGGGCTGGAAACCTCCAGGGAAGCTGCTTCTCATCAGCCTCATAGAGCACTCAGTGGATTGCACAGATCCCAGGAACCAGATTTTATCTGGCCTCACAACTTTGCCGATGTTTTGTAGGCTTTGTATGTTTATGACATTAAGTAAGCATTATGGAAATTAAGCAATGGCACAGAGCCAGAGCCCTCTGTTTTTCCCAGCCCTTGTCACAGCAAGGCTGTTGCAATTCTCAGGAGCAGATGCTGCAGGAAGGGGGTTAGTGGTGGGACAGGGCTCAGTCTTCTCCAAGGGAATATTCTGAGGGGGAACAGAGTGCTGTCTGGAGAGAGAAGAAGCCATGGCCAACACAGATTTGAGGCAGTTTACAAAAGATTGCAGAGAAATTTAACCCTGGTGCATTACCAAGTCTCACAACTAATAGTTCTTTGCATTTATATTGAATTACTGTGCCAAAGCACCAATCAGGATTGCCCAATGTTTTGCGGTACAGCCCCATCTTCAGGGTAAATATGCTTTGCCAATCAATTCCCACTGCAATTTTGATTAGACACAATGATTTCCTTGCTTCCTGCCCTAAACACTTGCCATGTTGTACCACAGCTGCATTTCAATAGTGGATAAAGGATCCGAATACATTGGTTCTCGCAAATTTCAGTGTAAATATGGGCCCAAATTTGGGATCCTTCCAATCAAAAAATACTGCACTGGTACCAGACATTACTAATGGTTTATAAATGAAAACTACAGATTTTTTCTGTGTTTTTTGCTAGTCTAAACTGCTTTATAAACTAGGAATACTACATACACTATATGGGAACTGCTTACCATTACCGAAACAGTCGCTTGCCTGGTGGGAGGCTCTTATGAGGATACCAGCACCAGCTCACAAAAGAAATAGAGCAGAAAGTTAATTTTCCTGAAAATTAGTGTTGACTTGGATAGCTGTAATAAGTTTCTAATCAGATCCAAACTGGTTCTGCAGCTGTGGCTCAAATTTGTGTGTATTTTTCCACTCTACTGACTTTTGCTGTGGAACGTCCACATTTTGGGCTGAAAAATCCCCGAAGCTGGTCCTGATATTCCAGTGTACTGCAGCTGCACCAGAAGTGAAATTTGCCTGGCTAGATCAGATCTAAATAATTGAAATGCACAGTGAGATGTGTGCAGAGATTAAATCTTTTACGAAATATGTAAGTCAGCAAGAACCATGTACTGGGCCATCACAACAATGAATATGGGGTACAGCAACTGAGTATAATGCCAGCAAAAATTTAACACGAGTAAATTTTACTAAACCTTGATCTGTATTCTACAGAGAAAACTATCAGGATTTTCTTGATACATTGAACTCAATAAATTTGCTTTGAATAGCTGTCTGTGAGTGTGACAGAGAAAGAATTAGTCTGGAATGCTATAAGGATGTCAGCCAAGCTCCCAGCATCTGGAAAGCAGAAAGCAGAACTATATTTAGTGCACAATGACTTGCAATAATTTGTGGGGGGAGCAGAGAGGAACAAAAAGAGCAAGAAAAAAGAACAAAACTTAAGTTGGCAGTGTTGGACAATTAAATTAATTATAAAGAAAAAAGAACAGTGAGGCTGGGAGAAGGATAAATGAAACCCTGGGGTATATGTTATTATAAGAGTTCCTACAAGCAGAAATGCTGTATAGAGTTAGCAGACATATTTATAAACATGCTATAGATAATGCATACTTCAGTATAAATACCACCTCTAAGAATTTCTGGCACAGAACAGTTAGGGCACTGACCTCTGCTGTACATTCATTTCCTTTATGTGGCTAAAATGGCCTAAATATGGTCCTTAGTTAGGCATGGGAAACTTTTTCCATACGGTAACTGCATCTGCAGGAGTACTCTGTGGTGTAACTGTACTCAGTTATGAAAATGTTATGAACTCTTTGCAAAGCGTGTAGAGGTTACTGTGTGTTCCCCTACACCTACTTGTGAACAGAACAAGAACCAAGTAAAAGGCTGACTTTCATTGCTGCAGTTCATTCAAAATAAAAATGGTGTAACACTTTCTAAGTTCCTTATTGCTATTATAAAAACAAGTTACTGAACAATCAAATTCTTCTTCTATCAGTTACACAGTTTTTGTTCTATCCATCACTTGACTTAAACATTCCATCAACTAACTCTTCAGTGTCACTCTTGTTTCCTGGCAGTTTCTCAGACCTGAGGTCCCAGGATTCCAGAGCCTCCATCTTCAGCACTTTAAAGGAAATCTCAAATAACAAACATAACCTATTAAAACTGAGGCACAGATCTCAGGCACACTGATGTTGTTTAAAAGATAACTAAGATGAAAGTAAACAGTATTAATAACAAAAAAGTAAGAAGATGATTATATTCATGAATGTCAAAGTATTTTCTCATGTTCAAATTAATCTAGCTTTCAGCTTCTAGGAAGCAATGTGCTGCCAAAAGATGATGTATGGCCAAGAGAGAGACACCAAAAGTGAGCAGAAAGTGTTACCTGTGCACAGGCAGCAATTCCCTAAGCTTGGTGAAAGACAGCAGAGATCTGGGGCCTGTGAGCTGGGCGGAAAAGCTGGGTCCTGCCTGCAGTGCCAGGCAAAGAGCAGAATATTGCCTTTGAAGCACAGACCAGAGCAGCAGACATTTTGAGAAGAAGCAAGGAGTGCTTCTGTGATTTGGCTGCTTTAGCCATCAGTCTGTACTTCACTTGTATTTACAAACAACAGCCAAAAAAAGAAAAAAGGACTTCTTTCTGAAACAGGCAGTTTGGGAGAAAGTCAAAAACCAGCAGCCATTTTCCATCTGGCTTCAAGATCAGCTAACATTTATAGGGACCTGTATAGTCCCTTATTTGTAAACTTCAAGTTGTGGCTCTCTCTAAATTAGTGCTCTCATGTGCCTTGTGTGCAAGTACAGGCTGCTTTTGAGATGTACTCTTGCTGCCTCTCTATGTATTAAATGGCTATTATTACCTATATGTCCTATTTAGCTGTCCCTAAAGGCAAAAGGAGAGACCTTGTTCCTTGTTGTACTAAATATGCGGTTTCTAGACTATGCTAATTAAGGTACCAGCATTTGTGATATATGTATATATGAACTGGAGCTAGACCAAACCTACCTACAGAAGCTGTAGAGCCGTAACTGAGGTACCTCTTCTGCAGCGTCTCACATGCTCTTCACTAGTCATACAATAAACACACATAGTTTAAAACAATGAACAATTTTTCACTACAATACAAGGGGTGACACCAGCATTGTATCTCTTTTTAGACACATAGATATCCAGCAACAGAAAGGATGGGGACTAGGTACCTTTACTACCTCAGAAGCAGAGCGGAAACAGGGCAACATACAAGATTCACAAAACAAGAAGACAAGGATGCCAAATAAAAGGAGGTAAGGACTGAGTTAACTACAGAGAAACTGTAGCAATGCCCATAATACTGTCTGCAAGGGCAATATTTGAAACAATAATGTAAATCTTTGTATCAGTCCTTCAGTTGATATAGGAATTGGGCAACTGAGGACACTTAACTGGACAACGCAGACGTGAGCACAGCTCTGCGATGGGATCTGACTTGTCCCGCTAGGTGAGATCACAGTGCCTAAGAAAAAAGACAAGATGACACTGCTGTCATCAGACATGGATGGAGCTTTCTTTTCCTCACACTCCCCTCAAGCAGAGCACTCACACATGTCCTGTTTTCAAGGAAAAACGTATGTTTGAAATATCATAAATGAAAGCTGCTAAAGAAAACTGCTATTAGGAATGAGTAGATTTTGATACATGTTTTACATTCTTTGGGGTCTGAGATCCCATTTGAACCAGAACTGCTGTCTGCAAATACCCCGCTGAAGTCAGCAGAAGATGAGGATTTACTGTAATCACTACAGCACTAGGCAGTGAGCTAGGCTCATTCCTGAACAGTTTCCTAAGAGATGTTAACAGCCTCAGCTGGGTGCTCTTTGTAGTTCTGGCAGAGGTCAGCTCTGTCTCTAAGCACAAATCAGAAAAGTAAATCTAGTCTAAACAATTCTCTGTACTGTTCCAGAAGCAATTAAAGGCACTTTGCTTTGTGTATTTCCCCCAGGTGTGAGCAGACACTTCCCACAGACAGTTTGCACAGCAAAAGCTCAAAAAGCATAAACTCTTTGCAGAGCAAAAGGCAAAGAAACCTCCTGCTTTATGCATGTAAGTCTGAACTGGATGAAACAGTGCAGGATTAGCTTATCCAGGCACTGGCCATGGCCTGTACTTGGAGAAAAGTAATGGTAAAACAATTCCAGTTCAACTTTCTAACTTCATCAGGCTCTCTATTAGCAAGGTTAATACCAACAGACTAGGTATTCACTTCTCAATTTGGTATTATTTAGCTAGGAATGAAAATGTAATGTGCTCCATCAACATGTCACCTACATTCATGACAGAGATACTAGCATGCATGAAGCTAAAAACATCACTCATCCATGAGCTTTATAAAACAAGCAATGATGTGAAAAGGGTAGAAAGAAGTGAGTACAAAGTTAACTCTCACACATTTTTAAATTATTATCTTTGTTAAAGTGCATTTGGCTGTTTCTTTGTTCACAAGTCTCCAAAAAATGGAACAATAAATACAATTACTAATAAGTATTCATATAATATTAGGTATACTCACTATACCTAAAAACTCCCACTGATTTTGCTAAAAGCCAGGACTAGCAGTCCTGGGAATTCAACACATTGTCCATGAATCTACTGTGTATTAGCACTGGGATGTTGTTAATTTTTCAAAACAGAAATCAACCCATATAACTAGCATCATGATAAAGGGGAAACATGAGTTTCAGAAATTATTCAAATGTTTTTAATACAGTAAAAAATGGCTTCTCCACTCTCTCTGACAGTGGGTTAGACGAGAAGCTAGGGAACACAAAGACAAACTATTTGCAGATATTTGCCCCTGAGGTGCCAAGCTGTCATTCATAACATGACTACCCCAAACTACTAATCCAACAAAAGACAAAGCATACCTGGATTTATTTCGAATTGTTTTCTTACATACAACTACAAGGGAGGGAACAGGCAGCTGTCTGTTCTCATCAATGAAACCCTAAGCAGGAATTCTTTACTGGGTCGCTGACTGTCCTAAGGCCTTTTTATACTTTCACATGGCTTAATAGAGCTGAGAATCAGAATTGTTGGAGTTTATTCAGCTAACAAATACTAAGTATCTTGGTTCCATTAACAGTATCCTTTTGAAGCTGTGAAGAGTCATTTATGTATTTATGTATTGATTTCTGTCCAGAATCCCAGATGAAATGAAAGTAATGAAAGATCATGTGAGCCTTCAGCTGCTATCATAAATTCATTGCAGAACATTGTTTAATTGAGTCCGATTTTCAATTGCATTTTAAAACACATCCTGGCCTCACCTTTCTTGACTAAACTTGAGGTGATCCAGCAGTGCAATGCAGGATTACACACTAAAATTACCTAAATGTGTGCAGGCCAGACTAGAGGTGCTTTGGTTGTGAGATTCAGGACCAAAAGCACAGGCAGGAGCTACAGCTTTGTTGTGAAATAGTAGGAACAGAGCTGTAAGGAGGAAGTTTGCAGAGTGCTACGGCTGCCTAGAGCTGGCACTCCCAAGCTTTCACTTTTCTGCCCACCAGACATGTCTAAATATCTAAAGAAAACAAGAAACAAAACAATAGGTGACTGTAGTGTGAATTATAAAAGCCTGGCTTCCCTGTTGGAACCTGACGACTGCTCTTAAACTGCCTCAGCTGTGCTTTCACAGTCCAGGATGTCAGCAAAACTGCTCCAGTGAATTATTGCCTTGTGTTCCCTCTCGGGCCATCTACAACACCCTTTTATAGACTGTATTGTAAGACTGGGGCAGGTTTCTGAGACAGAAGGTCAGCACTACTGCCTCTCTACTCCAGAAAGATAGGTTCTCTATGATACTATACCAGCAACAGCAAAAAAACCCAACAAACCAACCCAAGGTGAAAACAATACTGCATATGAAATGAACTGTGTTGTCAGTAGTGTAGTGTTTTGTTCCTAGCAGGAACAGGTAGAGCAGACATTAAAACTACTCACTGACAGATCCTGAGGGATTCTCTGGTAGAACAAAAAGTTTTCTAAATATATGATAGACTGTGTGACTCCATGAGCTCACTCAGAGGCAAGGGCCAAATTAGTCCTGGCTGAAACTACATGGATTTCAGGCAGCTCCCTAAAATGTATGTGTCCCTACAACAAGTGCAGTTTTTCTTTCACTACCAGGAGCCCTCCTCTGTCTAAATCATTTCAAGCTAATATTGCACTTCACTTACTCTGTGCTTGATTTTTTGAGAAGATGAAAAGACGTACCATGCAACCATCTTAAGTAGTTCTCTTTTGTAACTGCAGTCAGTTCTTCAAATGCTGGAGTGCTGTCCTGTTGCCAACTATAACAGCACAATCTTTCCTTGTCTCCTCTTGTTTCCAGTGACAGAAGAGCAAATCATAAGCCAGGTCTGTTCCAGACTATGTCTCAGTGGGTATCAGCTATCAAAAACGCATGCCCTTCCCTTTGTGTCAGTGCAGTGTTCCCCTGATTTCTACTCATCTTGGTTTTGGAATAGAAGAGTGAAATCACTCCAGCACTTTTCATCAGGTTCAAATCTACTTTAAAATAGATACAAAAGGAAAAAGAAAACATATACTCTTTGTTGATTTATCTGTAAGTACTGGAGAGCAGTTGTATCATTGATGTTTTGGAGAAGGATCAGACACCTTAGTAGTCAAACAGCACAATCCAACATATGGCAGTAGATGAAGGCTGCTTTTTGCCTCTCATATTCACTCTGAATCCTTCTAAATCACCCCTGCCAACACAATACAATCCTTGAAGATCATTAACAATCACCAGAAGAGTAAATTCTCACTTATGTAATAGGTTAGGTTGCACCAAACAGCAGGTATGAAAGCTCCCTGGGGGAAGACACCTGCAGAATCTGTTCCTTCACCTTCAGCTCTGCTGCTCCTACAGATGAATGATGTTTGACTCAGCACTGCAGTAGCAGTACATATGCAGAGTATGTCTCAGGAACAAAACATCAGATCTCCTGAAAAAGATCAGTCTTATTTGTCAGGTGATGCTTCCTTCTAATTTTGATCAAATGGAAAGGACTCCTGGTTAAAATAAGAAACAAATTCCCCAACTCATTCTCTCTGTGAAAACACATATCTTGGAGAACAAAACATTTAAACACAGATTGTTTTTGGAAGCATTTTTCTGTAAGAGGCCCTCAAACATTAAAAACACGTAAAAATATTCTATTAATGAGCTGAGGTCCCCTTAGCAGAGTCTGGAGTACACTGTAATTCACATGTCACTGGTAAAACTCTTATTTTTTCTGACCACAGTATATATTTCAGGTAAATGTAAACAGAATCAATGTAAAACTTACACGTAAATTTCTCTCTGATTTCCCAAGCAGAGATGGGACTTCCCAAGGAAATATATACATATGGACTTCTCCACAAGCATGAACAGATATTTAGATGTTCTTTAAAGAGAAATAAAAAGGAAGAAACAGATGAGGAATTTCTAGTCTATGTCAGGTCAAATGTTTGCATGCTACAGAAGGAAAAAGTATGCTATTGATCCCAGTATAGTAGCTTCCCTCACATCCTTCAAGGCTCATCAGCTCAGTGTATCAGGCACTCCTGTTATCCTTGGAGATACAGGGGCTGACTTGCCAACAAAGTGGAGAAAAGCCACTTGAAATCTTTTTCTTCCTCATTGCAGTACTCTCAAATAAAACAAATCTTCACAGAGTACACCTCCCCACATATTAGCAAGCATGTATTTTACACTGGAAAGAAGAGAAGGATCTTCTCACTTTAAATAGTGCAGTGAAATTTTTCTTCTGCAGGCTTTTTGTTGGGATGTACTTTGTTGGAGCACTGAGGTACTATTTCATTACATGTACATATTAGGAATTTTTAATTCATTTGCTCTTCTTCCAATCCAGAGTTTATTTTCTACCAGTTCATAAGAGATCTGCTCTCGGTATTTGGAGAAAAGACAAGAGAGAGCCTGGCTGTGCTCACATTATGCAATGACTGACTTAAGCGGGAACTCATGGGACTGAAGGATTTGGCCTAAATATCCAGTAGGTCACGGGAAGCTCCAAGATGTTAGGTGCCAGAAGATTTGGAATGTGAGATGTGTAGTTACTAGAGCATCTGCCACTGTGGCAGGTGAAGTCTGAAAGCAAAGTGGAAGGTTCTAGTTTGGAAGGAAGCAGATGACACTACATTATCAGTACAGTACTAGACAGGTAACAGCTGGATTTCATTGGGATTGCATCTTCCGAATGGCAACAGGAAGCTGTTTGCAGACACAGCCAAATCAGAGAGGGAAGCAAAACCCACATGATATTCAACCTGCCTGAGAGTAAATGGGACCTGCGTTCTCTCTGTGGGAAAGCAGAGTTCTCACTAGGAGTAGAAAGAGAACTTCTACATGTAGTGATAACCCCTTGCTCAGCTCAAATCACCTTGAGTCAAGAAACCCTCTTGACCTTCCTGGTTTTTCATTGCTGAATTCCCTACTCGAGTTAAGGCCCAAATGTATTTTGTGAGTGAGCAAATCTATTTAATCTCTCCCAAATGTTCCATCTCAAAGTAATGGCATAATACCTGGCTCATTCTTTCAGCTCCACCAAACAATAACTGCCAGGAAAACAGCTTACTTCAGCCATTCCTAACAAAATACAGTTAGGTCTTTAGCACACAGCCTCCTTTTTATTTGGGCTGCTGCTTTTTTGGTGCAGTTCTTTGTAGATTCCCTTGGTTAACATCAGTTGCATTCCTCCTCCAGAGAGCAACTTGCTTCTTGTAGAAATGAATACATTTACATTTGGAGAATTTTACAGCTGGAGCATTTCCTAAGTCCTTCCACTTCTAACATTACCTTTTTTCCTGACAGCCTGCACAGGCACCACCTGAAGGCAAGGTACTGGTCTTAGCTTTGTCTCTCAAAACTTTTGACTTTCTGTGACCTCTTCCAGTGAATGTTAAAGGTGGAAAAGCCAAATAACTCTCTCTCTGTGCTAAAATGGTGAAAGTTGCCATATAAGCACATTTAAAATGGACTTAGAAACCAAACAACAGTAAATGACAGAGTTCATACCTCCCTGCCAGATGTGCTAGAGACCACTACGGAAACAGCTCAGTGGGCACTAGGTACATGCAAGGGCTTTGAAGCAGGAGGCTGAGGAGAAGCAGTTAATGACACATAGAGATGTGGAAAGAGGGAGGAAAAGGTCTGAAAAATCCTGAAAGAAAAGAATCTAGTGCACAAAGGAAAAGGTTCCTCTAGTGCCAATCCCTCTTGGAGCTTTTGCTCATTCAGCTGTGGTGAACTCACCAAGACCCACTGGATGGCTACACTCTGCCCAAGGACTATCTCTGCAATGTGACAGCAAAGGGGCCATGACAAGGAAAGGAAGCAGGAATCTCTTGGAAGTATCATAAAAGGCTAACTGATTCCCCTTCATACGCTAGTTTCCACCAGACTATGGAGAACATTTAAAAAACCCCATGGTATTTTCTTCCTCTTCTTCTTTTAAAGGGACTGTTCATGTACACTGTTCATAGTCCCTGCTACAGACTTAAAAGTGAGACAAGCACTGTCTGGTCACTCTCTGCCTAAGGGAACAGGGTCTTGTTCATGAACTTTCCTGGGGCACTGTATGTGACAGGAGATAGTATGCAACACGAGAGCCAATAGTTTACTGAATAAGACTGGATCATACAACACATGGATTCAATTTCTGACTCCGGTACAGACTTCTATAAGGGAGGACTTCACCAAGAGACCCCTTCAGTGCTTTTGCTACATCCCTTCTGAGTAAGACAACAATAACACTCTCTCACCACGTATTAATACTTTACCATAGGGATACTAATTCCTATTTGTACTCAATCCTGTACTAGGGAAGCAAACATGGCAAAGACAAGAATGTCTGCACCTGCACAGCCTAAGAAGACATCACAAGTCCTCTGAAGAATTCTGATATGCAATCCATTACACACTTAACAATTGCTTTAGTGGCAAATACAGCCTTGCAAGGCTACTGCAGTGTTGTAAAACTTACTTTCAATGATTTTAGCTTACAAGGATTTCAAATGATTACGCAAAAGTGTTGCAATGCACCTTCAAGCGGCCCTTAATAGATAGGTTTTGCTTCAAAAGGGTTTCTTACTGAGTCTACCATGAAATATTTGCATGTGAAATTACAAAATTTGAATGAAAACAGGTTTGTTTATTTTAGAACACACTAGAGCCACCCACTGCACAGCTGAGTTTCCAGCACACCACTACTGGATGCCGAGGAGCTTCAGGGGAACAAGTAATAGAATGGGAAACTGAGCAGCTCAGCTTCTTTTCACATTAGTTGCCAAAAGTGGGCAGCACCACTGAAATAATATTGTATAAATTCTCCTCTTAATTCAAGAAGCTTTCTGTTTATTTCCTATCTAGTGTCTATGCACAGAAATCCCAAAACACTGCAGGAAACAACACTGACTCTACATTTATCCAGCAAACCAGAGGTATTCTTCATGAAAAGAATTAGTAGGTTTAGGATCCAGAAGAAGATGCATATTTTTATTGTACATCTTCGTGTACTCAAGCAACATTTTTTTCTTGGAATGCAAAAGCAGCTCTTGAACAGAATGAGCATCATTGTAGCAGTTAAAACAACACCATGTAAGTGGCTTGTACAGAAAGCTAGACCACCACCTTTCTAACTAAAATGTAAGTAAAAGTCTTATGAAAAAGCATCCTTAACAAGCATGAGGAGATGAGGCCCTGGCTGAACATCTCATCTGATGTAAGAGGCTGATATGTGTGCTGCTGTGTTAACATCCTTCCAGGGAAGTACTTTAATTCCAAATCAAGAAGGAACATCACCATGTCGAGTCATCAGCATCACTTCCTGCCTTTCTTTGTGCATGTTCATAGGAAATCTTTCATCTAATTTTTTTCAAAGCCCAGTCCCACTTGGCTAGCAAGCTCAGGCAAGATCCAGCCAAAAACAGTATAGGCACAACAAGTTTCAACAAAAATATTTGTTGCAAGAACACTCTTTGATTCATTTGCTCTTCCTTGGCTGAACCTCGACTACACCCATCCTGATGCACATTTGCGGAGTGCCGTTGCCGTGTCAGAGGATCCAAGTTCAATTTCTGCATACCCTAGTGATTTCTTCTGGCTTTGAACACTATCCAGGTGGCTGCACAAGGGGCTACAGAAATTACAGGGAGATGGCAGAGTTGGTGAGAGTACTTGCCTGAGAAGCAAAGAAAGGGGAAATACCCACATTCTACCAGCCCGTCCCCATCCAATCTGCCCACAATATGCTGTTGTAAAGAGTTTGCAGTGAAGCTGGGGATTTGGCACTAACATGGTGTGGAATAGTCATCAGATATTTAAAACAGAACTGAGAAAACAAAGAAGGGCTTTGTAATGCAAGGCAGCACTGAAAACCCTGAACTTCTGCCAGCCAGCTTGCACGGAGTGTTTGCTAATGTACACAGTGGAGTGCATTCCTCGCATTTGATTACATGACAGTTTTATATACCAGGTATATGCAGAGGGTTTTTCTTAACTCTTTAAGTCCTCCATCGTTTATAAATCCTAAAGGGGCTCACAGTGGTTCCACTTCTGCTGTCTTGCACATGTATGCAACTTCAGGCACGGAAGGCTGAGCATGTGCTGCTGTGTGCAACTGCTTGTCAATCTGTAAGTACACTTATTTCTATTGCTATAAACAGTAGAAGTTATTAAGCATGAAAGAATTAGAAAACTAATTCTCTCCTTACTCATGCTATAGTGTTCTGTAGCTCCCTTGATTTAAGCAGTGAGTATAAAGAGGCTTGTTTAAAGGACCACTACAGTTGCCTCTCCATCTTGTAAAACGAAGGATGCAAAGACTGCTATTAAAGCTCCCACTTGTTAGACCAGGGAGAAGGGAGCCAGGAACCCCTGGCTAGCTAACGCCACATTCTACCACATACTGCATTATACGGTGTCTACCATAAAATGAGGATAATTGTATGTCCTCTTGGTGAAGTTCTTTGAGATCTATGGCTAAAATGTGTTGCCTATAACCAGGCAATGCTCCATGCATTCAGGCAAAAGAACCTCTCATTTGTATGATGTGAGGAATACAGATGGAGTGCAGGACCAAGGCCTAAACTGCAGGGCTTGGATGCTTTAGTGCCAAGTGGTTGAGAAGGGCAAATTCTTACTTTCCTGTTCTGCTAATGCACAAAGTAAATTTTTTAGCCATGATTTTAATAATACACAATTATAATTTCAGAAGATCTGCCGTGGTGACTTTCATAAACTCTAAGCTGTAGAACTATTAAGTTATAAAGTTAGAAGATTAACGTCCGTTAATTAAGTTAAAAAAGAAAAGGAAGGCACTGAAAGAGGTATTTGTGGTTAAACTTGCCAGCACTCATACTGTTGCCTGTATTTTTAATGTTAGTAGCTCGTAGACCAACATCTAATTAAGCCCACATTTAACCAGAAATTATTTTTTCTGCTTAGTCACCCAGGGAAACAATCAAGAGACAAAAGTTAAAGCATCTTGGCCAATATTTGGGTGTCAGAAGGTAGAATTAAAGAGATTTCTACTCCCATACTCCAACTACTTAACAAAGCAGAATTTGCCTTTTAGGTAGAAAGGAAGTGCTTGGTGTCTGGAATTAGATGGGCAGAGAGAAAGGAAGGTAAAAGAAGGCAAAGGTTATTGCAACAGTGGGGAAATTGTACACAATGGCAGATAAGGCTGGTGCAAGATGAGTGAGAATTAGGCCAGAATAAAGGCAAACCAAGCCACCGACCTAAGTCTCTGTAAGTCATTTAAAGGTTCTTACCATAGTGAAAATGATTCCAAAACAGATCCCAAAACAGATGGGTGTAAATAAAGGACTTAGGAAAACAGTGATGGGAGTACTACATTTTGTACACATGAACAGGCAGACTCTTGCTGGACTGTTTGTATGTATTTGAATTTGTAAAGAGGGAGAATAATTTCCCAAACCAGAAATTGCATTATTAGATACCACGAGCACAGAGATATAGACAAGAAGCAGCAGATATCCTGTTTCCAAACTATAGGTATTTTCACTAACAAATGACAGAAAAATTGCCATATTGGCAGAACTAACTTACAAAAGAAAAGCACTTTTTTAAGTTTCCACTTAAACACTGATAGGTCTTTAAAACTATTATTAGCTGTGAGATCCTTCTTTGGACAGCAGAAGAAAATGTTACATTTTTAAGCGTATAAGGGAACTGGAAGCATCATAGAGGTTCTTATGGGAAAGTCGATGTTTTGTTACGTGTACTGCAGGTGATAACATTCAGACAAGCATCTGCATACTACTTCTGAAACAGGACTGTTTCTGTGTTATTCTTAATTACTTTTTCCTACTGTTAGGTTGTGCAACCTGGAAATAATGTGACACTTCTGAAAGAGAAATATTTTCTAATATGGAAATTTATTTTTTACTATGAGGAAAGGGGTAGAAAGTAGTCAGATTATAGTATTCCTCAGCAATCTTTAGCTGTAATGATCACAAAATGCTGCTGCCTCTCTTTAACACTTAGCTGCATGTGAATGTAAGACCAAGACTCATCTCACATTCCTTCTCCCAAAGGGTCATGATACACTAACACACTTCTGCAGCCACAGAGGCCCACATGGCTCAGTTATCTTGCCCACGCCATAAGACGTGTATAAATGTGTGAGAGACAGCACCCTTGGATGCCAGGAGAGCATTTATGACACCTAACTACATACCGCCTTCACTTTACAACAGATAGCACCATGTCCCAGCCAGCTGAATTCCTCAGCTCAAAAAAAAGCTGAAGAAAAACCCTGCTGCTTAGTCAACCACAGAAAAACAGAGGTGATGCTGCCAGAAGAGATGAAATTTAGCCACACTAGCAATTATCATGCTGTGATCAAAGAACAGACTACTGTCACAGTGGCACAGAGCATCAAGATCTCCAGATATAGGATACGGAAACAATTATGACAGTCAAAAAAAGCTGGTCTACACAGTGATTTTAGGGTACGTGGCCCTATTCTAGTGTTCAAGGCCACGGACATGTGAGTGTACAACTCTGAGGACTGGAATCACTGTGTGATGTGCACCTTTATGGCCTCAGGCTTTATTTTCAGTAGGTACTGCATTTGGGATGATTTGAAGAGTTTTGATTTCACTTGCTATGCAGCATCTTGGTTAGTTGATCATAAGCCACCTCTCCTGGCACAGTGACCTGCTCAGTTTAAGGCCTTCTGATCTTTTCAGGGAGATAAATATAAGAAATTTGACATGTAAAAGCGATGAATCTTCCACACTCCCTTAGGAGAAGAGCTAAACAGTGGCCATAAATTTCAGCAGCTTCAGGAAACTCCTTTGCAATCCTCTACACTGCTTTTTAAGCAATAATTAATGTGGAAAATATGGAGCTGTACTGACTTATCTCAAAGGAGAAAGCAGAAATTTGAATGAAAAATCAAACTGATTATTAAAACAGGGTGCTTTATATTGAGTGCAGAAAGAGAGACAGAACAGAGAAGAAAGACCCTTTTTTAACATAATGTTACTTTATCAAGTTCACAGAGTATTAGTAAGGGAATATAATGATTTCTCAAACATATC
Source organism: Corvus brachyrhynchos (assembly GCF_000691975.1). Lineage (NCBI taxonomy): Eukaryota > Metazoa > Chordata > Aves > Passeriformes > Corvidae > Corvus > Corvus brachyrhynchos. The sequence continues at coordinate 12,644,490 of NW_008239553.1, forward strand.
CTACAAGTAAATATTAAACCTCCACACCCATCCTGTGCATGGCTGCAATTAACATATATAGCCTTCCTATATAATAGCCTTCCTCTAACATCACGTGGTTTACACAACACCGAATCCTGCCAAAACATCCCTGGTTATGCTTCAATAAAGTTATGAATGCACAGCTCTGGGAATGGTGTTGGTTATGTTCTACATGGGAATCAGTAGAGGGAACACATAAAACTGTGGCTTTTGAGCTCTACGAAATAATGCAAATGGCATCTTTTTTTTCTCCTCTCAGTGGAGTAATGGAACAGTAGATAAACTGTGCAAAACCACAGCTAAATACTTAAAACCCACGAGGAAAAAGTCCTTTGAACAAATCAAGCTATTTCACTTACAGACTGGGAAGGAAAAGAGAGACAGAAGGTTTGTTATTGTCATTTCTATTTTTAAATACATATGAGATGCTCAGATACTATTTTGATAGGGGCTACATAAGCACCAAAAGAAAGAAGGATAGGATTTTTTTCCATAATGTTCTTATATCTTTATACTGGTAGTCTGAGCTTCAGCCTTTAGCAGCACCTTTGCCAATCAAGACATCTGGAAATGTCTCAAAACCATTTCGAAAATCAGTGGAAATTCTGCAATACAAAACATGACCTTCAGGCCAGCTGGATTTATGATGGGTATTTGGAATTCCCAGGGATTTCCTCCAAAATGACTATGTTCACTGTCTGCTCCTTGCCCACTATCACATGGTTCATGTTTTTCATTTAAAGAATGCTCAAAGGCTGACAAGAAAAGTTACTTAGAAGTTCTGAAGTATGTTTGAATTCATTAAGTAATTATATTATTTAATATTCTGTACTTCACTTTTTCCACTGTTAAAAGACGTCTACTTACCTAAGAGGATTATTAAGAAGCTAATGAATATTTTAAAAATATTTAAAGGCTAAAGAAAAGCATGGAAAAATTGTGATTTGAAGCACAAAATGAAAGGGACAATGAGAAACATACAGGGAAGGAATTCAAGGTTATCTCTACATGACAGGACAGAAACTGGCAACATAGTATATACACAAATCCTGGATCCTGTTCCTCATTATGCTTTAAAGTAAAACCCCCACAGATGAAGTGCACCTATAATAAGAATGAGTACTTCAGTTTCCCTGTTGGTTTCATATTGATCAAACCAATTGTGTAAGAAATTTAATGTCCCTCTCCTAAGAAGAAAAAAAACCTGTTTCTCAGAGTTCCCATGGGTTAAAATAATAATCCGAATCACCAAAAAAGGAAAGGAAAGGAAAGGAAAGGAAAGGAAAGGAAAGGAAAGGAAAGGAAAGGAAAGGAAAGGAAAGGAAAGGAAAGGAAAGGAAAGGAAAGGAAAGAAAAGGAAAGGAAAGGAAAGGAAAGGAAAGGAAAGGAAAGGAAAGGAAAGGAAAGGAAAGGAAAGGAAAGGAAAGGAAAGGAAAGGAAAGGAAAGGAAAGGAAAGGAAAGGAAAGGAAAGGAAAGGAAACCTAAGAAGAAAAAAAACCTGTTTCTCAGAGTTCCCATGGGTTAAAATAATAATCCGAAACGCAAGGAAAGGAAAGGAAAGGAAAGGAAAGGAAAGGAAAGGAAAGGAAAAAAGAGGAAAGAAAAAAATATTTTTAAAAAGCCCCTGAGAAAGAAGCAAAGATAATCAAGTCAGACATAAATGAAGATAAATCTTCCCAGTTCAGAGACCGTGAGGACTAGACAGGTTGTCTTCATGCCTCAATGACAAGTCTGTTAACCAGTGAGCACATACTCAGGTTTGCAGCTGAAAAATCATAAAATCTTTCCTAAATATTAATTCATTTACATTTCACAGTCCACCAATAAGATTTAACCAGTACATTCTCCAGAACAACTTGCATTGCTGACTATCTCCAGTCACACCTCGCTGCAAATACCTCAGTGGTGAGGCAAGACACCTTGAATTGAGGTCTTCATCTGTTTTGGATCCAATCTACTGTCTAGAACACATGTTAAATATCTGCAAAACATGAGGAAGAGAAATTAAAAAAAAATAAAAGCACATTTTTAAGGTACTTGCTCCTGCATCTGAAAGCAGCTTTGCTCAGAAGTGAAATCTGAGACAGTCCCACCACTTTGCATTTAAGGATCTTTCACTGCAAGGTCTTTTTTACTTACTTAGCTAACTGAGCTTTTAAACAACATTCAGAATTGTATCACTGATCCTGTTTCATGCCCAGATATGTTCAGACAGAATGTACAATGAGTTAGCTGATTTTTTGGGGTTTATATAAAAAACCACAGAGCTATGCTGGGATGAGGATTCAGGAGCCCTGCCTCCCACCCTGGCACCACCGTGTGCAGCCACCATTCAGGGCTACAGTGCTAGCTTAGCTTGTCTGGCTCAGTAATAATGAAAGGAAGAAAGGATTTTTCACTAGGAATTTGGAGTATTTTCTCATTATAACCAACCAGCATGACCAGAAAAAAGACTCCCGATGCAATCCGTGGGCCTAGTTCTCACTCCCCCGCTGGCAGGGCCTGAAAGACTGCTGGGGCCACAAGCCCCACTCCTCCAGGAGAGGGGAGGGAAAATGGGCTAAAACTAGATCCTGTCCGTCAGGTCTTGTATCCTGCCTTCAGCACTGCCCAGAGCTTCACGGTTCAGGGAAAAGCAAACAAACAAACAAAAAATCCCCCCTGCTTCCCCCTTCCAGCACCCGTGGCCTGTGGTGCAGTAACCAAGGAAGCGGCTCGTCCCATTACTGGCAGCCTGCCCTTCAAGAGATGAGGACTGGGCAAAGATAAACTCCACCTAAAATCCCAACTCCAGTTCTTGTTCTTCAGACCAAAACTAGAAAATAGGACAGGATTTGATATCTTAAGGGCCCTTATGGCTGGAAACAAGGGCAGCTGAGCATGTTGTGGGGGGAAGATAGAGGCCTGGGGGAGGTCAGTGCACAGAGGGTAATGTGCTTTTCCAACGGCACTTCAGCAGTGTGGCCAGGGTGTTCACTACTGCCCACCACAAAAGCAAGTCTTTGGAGGGGGATTTTCTTCTTTCCTTTCTCCT